>NW_005871098.1:3161505-3346347 GCF_000147115.1 Myotis lucifugus
TTTCTATACAACAATGGTGAACTTACAGAAAGAGAGACTAAAAAAGCAATCCCATTTACCATCGCACCAAAAATATTAAGATACCTAGGAATAAACTTAACTAAAGAGGTAAAAGAACTCTACTCAGAAAACAACAGGAAGTCGAAAAAAGAGATAGAGGAAGACATAAAGAGATGGAAGAACATACCATGTACTTGGATTGGTAGAATCAACATCATTAAAATGTCCATACTACCCAAAGCAACCTATAAATTCAACGCACTCCCTATTAAAATACCAACAGCATATTTCAGAGACCTAGAACGAACTCTCCAAAAATTCATCTGGAATAAAAAAAGACCCCGAATAGCTGCAGCGATCCTGTGAAAGAAGAACAAAGTAGGTGGGATCTCAATACCAGATATCAAGCTGTATTACAAAGCCACTGTTCTCAAAACTGCCTGGTACTGGAACAAGAACTGACATATAGATCAATGGAATAGAATAGAGAGCCCAGAAATTGGCCCGAACCAATACACTCAATTAATATTTTACAAAGGAGGCAAGAACATACATTGGAGTCAAGATAGTCTCTTCAATAAATGGTGTTGGGAAAATTGGACAGATACATGCGAGAAAATGAAACTAGACCACGAACTTACACCATACACAAAAATAAACTCAAAATGGATAAAGGACTTAAATGTAAGATGGGAAACCATAAAAATACTAGAGGAATCCAAATGCAAGAAAATCTCAGATATATGCTGAAGCAATTTCTTCACTGATACACCTCCTAGGCCATTGGACACTAAAGAGGAAATAAACAAATGGGACTACATCAAAATAAAAAGCTTCTGCACAGCAAAATAAACCATCAACAAAACAAGAAGAAAGCTCACTGCATGAGAGAACATATTTGCCAATGTTATCACCAATAAGTATTTAATCTCTAACATTTACAGGGAAATAATACAACTTAACAAAAGGAAGATAAACAATCCAATCAAAAAATGGGCAAAGGAACTAAACAGACACTTTTCAAAAGAGGACATTCAGAAAGCCAAGAGACATATGAAAACATGCTCAAAATAACTAATCATCCTAGAGATGCAAAGCAAAACAACCATGAGGTATACCATCTCACACCTGTCAGAATGGCTATCATCAACAAATCAACAAACGACAAGTGCTGGAGAGCATGTGGAGAAAAAGGAACACTTGTGCACTGCTGGTGGGAATGCAGACTGGTGCAGCAACTGTGGAAAACAGTATGGAGCTTCCTCAAAAAGTTAAAAATGGAACTCCCATTTTACCCAGTGATCCCACTTCTAGGAATATATCCCAAGAAACCAGAAACACCAATCAAAAAGGATCTATGCACCCCTATGTTCATACTAGCACAATTTACAATAGCTAAGATTTGGAAACAGCCTTAGTGTCCATTAGCAGATGAATGGCTTAGAAAACTGTGGTACATCTACACAATGGAATACTATGCTGCTGTAAAAAAGAAGGAATTCTTACCATTTGCAACAGCATGGATGGAACTGGAGAGCATTATGTTAAGTGAAATAAGCCAGTCAATGAAAGAAAAATACCACATGATCTCACTCATTTATGGATAATAAAGACCATTATAAACTGATGAACAAAAATAGGTATGGAGGCAGAGCAGCTTCGAACAGACTGTCAAACTACAACGGGGAGGGTTGGGGCAGTGGTGGGGATTGTTTAAGAGATCAACTGAACCAAGATGGCATAGAAAAACACCGGAAATTGCTGCCTCCGACAACAACTTCAAAAATACAACTAAAAGACAGAACGGTCATCATCCAGAACCACAGGAAGGCTGGCTGAATGGAAATTCTACAACTAGAAGGAAAGAGAAGAGCACACAGACTCAGAGGAACTACAAAAGTGAAGTGCAGAGGTACGGAGGCTCCAGTGCGCAGAAAGGGGCGGGCACCTGAGGACGCAGCTGTCTTTTTGAATCAGGAGGGAGTCACAAGCTCCCGACTGCTCTGAGCTCCGGTTCCGGGAAATCTCTAGGGTCTCAGGGCTCATACGGGGAGAAACTGGATGGTCTGGCAGCAGGCAGAACTCTGAACTTGAGGGCGGCTTTCCCTCAGAGGTGCTGGAAGCAATTAGGAGGACACTGAGACTCGTGGCCCCTTAGGGCAGGGCTGAGAATCAGCCATAGCTGCTTGCTCCACCCTGTTGATTCTGAGACCCTGCCCCTTCCAGGCTGCTGCAAAGCTTTTTGCATATGAATGCCCGGGTCCTTTGCAAACTGACAGTTACCTAACAAATTGCAGCTGGGCTAGACAGACCCAGAACTTCCAAGAGAAGGCCCAAGGCCCCACAGCAGCTTGCATTGCTTCTCAGCTGGGCCTCATCTGGGCACCCCCAAACCCCAAAAAAAGGAAGGGGAATCTGCATATCTCTTCGTAGCTCCTGCTGGGTAACCTCAGGAAGAGGCTTAATTAGCACCTCCTTAGATCCAAGAGCCAGTGTACCCAGTGGTCAGAGTGGGACCATCCAGATTATAACTACTCAGATTCATAAGGAACACACTCAGGGGGCAGACTCAGTGAGCACCAAAGCCCCACTGAAGCAAGTCTTGCCCCAGAAGGGTGTCTTCAGCACAGAAGTTCTCCCACTGCAGACACAGCTGATTCTCACTGCCAATTGGCCTGGAGGTCAATTCCTCCCAGTGACACCTAAAACAACCCAGGCCTAACTACAACAAGACTGTGCACAAAGCCCACAAGGGGGTGCACCAAGAGTGTCCACCTCAGGTAACTGGGGAGGCTGAGCCACTGGACCCTGTAGGACACCTAGCACACAAAACCACTCTACCAACACAGGGAAGCAGACAAAATGCGAAGACAAAGAAACAGGTCACAAATGACAGAAATGGAGGACAGCAAACGACTGGATATAGAGTTCAAAACCACGGTTCTAAGATTTTTCAAGAATTTTATGGAAACCGCCGATAAATGTAGTGAGATCCTCAAGAAATCTAATGAGACCCTCGATGTTGTGATAAAGGACCAACTAGAAATTAAGCATACACTGACTGAAATAAAGAATATTATACAGACTCCCAACAACAGACTAGAGGATCGCAAGAATCAAGTCAAAGATTTGAAATACGAAGAAGCAAAAAACACCCAACCAGAAAAGCAAAATGAAAAAAGAATCCAAAAATACGAAGATAGTGTAAGGAGCCTCTGGGACAACTTCAAGCATACCAACATCAGAATTATAGGGGTGCCAGAAGAGAGAGGGCAAGATATTGAAAACCTATTTGAAGAAATAATGACAGAAAACTTCCCCTACCTGGTGAAAGAAATAGACTTCCAAGTCCAGGAAGCGCAGAGAACCCCAAACAAAAGGAATCCAAAGAGGACCACACCAAGACACATCATAATTAAAATGCCAAGAGCAAAAGACAAAGAGAGAATCTTAAAAGCAGCAAGAGAAAGAAAGTCAGTTACCTACAAGAGAGTACCCATACGACTGTCAGCTGATTTCTCAACAGAAACCATGCAGGCCAGAAGAGAGTGGCAAGAAATATTCAAAGTGATGAATAGCAAGAACCTACAACCAAGATTACTTTATCCAGCAAAGCTATCATTCAGAATTGAAGGTCAGATAAAGAGCTTCACAGATAAGAAAAAACTAAAGGAGTTCATCACCTCCAAACCAGCATTATATGAAATGCTGAAAGGTATTCTTTAAGAAGAGGAAGAAGAAAAAGGAACTCTTACCATTTGCCACACCATGGATGGAACTAGAGAGCATAATGCTAAGTGAAATAAGCCAGTCAGAGAAGGATAAATACCACATGATCTCACTCATTTGTGGAATATAATGAACATCATAAACTGATGAACAAGGACTGATCCAGAGACGGAGAGGCATTGATTGGACTGTCGGGCCTTGGAGGGAAGGTAGGGGAGGGTGGGGGTAAGGGGGAAAGATCAACCAAAGGACTTACATGCAAGCATGTAGGTCTAGCAAATGGACAGGGATAGCGGGGGGGGGGGGGGGCATGAGCCGGGGGGGGGAAGGGGTAACGTGGGTATAAGGACACATATGTAATATCTTAATCAATAAAAAAAAATATAAAAAAAATAATATGTCCTAGAGTGGTAGGGAGAAGAAATAACTGAAAAAAAAAAAAAAAGATCAACCGAAGGACTTGTATGCATGCATATAAGCATAACCAATGGACACAAGACACTGGTGGGTAGGAGAGACCAGGGAAGATGAAGGGGCAAAAAAAAAAAAAAAAGGAGACATATGTAATACTCTTTGTAATACCTTAAGCAATAAAACAAAATTTTTTTAAAAAAAAACACAGCAGAAATGAATGACACTTCACTTTTTCATTTTTATTTTATTTTATTATTTTGTTATCTCTTTTTTCTTTTTTATTTTCCTTTTTTGTATGTTCTTTATTTTTTATTTCTTTTTGCATTATTTTTGCATCATTCTATTTTTACTTTATTTATTTTATCCTTTTTTTCTTCTTTCTCTTTCTCTTTCTTCTTATCTACTCATCCTCTGTCTCTTTCTCTATACTGAACTGAGGTCCTTAGCATTTTAATCCAATTCCTTAACTTTACTTTCTGTATATAAGCTCAGCCTCTACAGATTCTGCTCTCAACCTCTTTTCTGGGTGTTTGGTTTTTGCATTTTTTGGCTTATCTGTTTGTTCTGGGCTATTTTCTTCATATATATACATACTAGAGGCCTGGTGCACAAATATTTGTGCACTGGCTGGGGGGGGTGTCCCTCAGCCCCACTTGTGCCCTCTCACAGTCTGGGACCCCTCGGGAGATAATGACTTGCTGGCTTAGGCCCACTCCCGGGTGGCAGAGGGCAGGCCCAATCCCTAGGTGCAGCCCCTGTTCGGTTTCAGAGCAGGACCAATTGGGGAGTTGGGGCGCTGCCCCCTGTCATGCACAGAGCAGTGCAGATCGGGAAGTTGCGATGCCACCCCCAGTCACGCTCAGGGTAGGGCCGATTGGGGGAGTTGGGGCACTCCCCCCTGTCACACTCAGGGCAGGGCTGATGGGGAGGTTGCGGCTCCACCCTGTCACACACCTAGCAGGGCCAATCAGGGGGTTGGGGCTCCTTCCCCTGTCACGAACAGAGCAGGGCGGATAGAGAGGTTTTGGCCCCACCCCCTGTCACACACAGAGCCGCAGGGCGATCAGTGGGTTTGGGCGCTGCCCCCTGTCACGCTGCTCCAGGGGCCAGGAGGCCTTGTGGCTCCACTGATCCCATTGCCAGGAGGCCTCGTGGCTCCGCTGATCCCAGTGCCGAGAGGACTCGCGGCTCTGCTAATTCCGGTGCTGGGAGGCATATTACCCTTTTACTATATAGGATAGAGGCCTGGTGCACGGGTGGGGGCCGGCTGGTTTGCCCTGAAGGGTGTCCTGGATCAGGGTGGGAGTCCTGCTTGGGTGCCTGGCCAGCCTGGATGAGGGGATGATGGCTGTTTCCAGCTGGTCACACCCCCTTCAGGGTGGGGGTCCCCACTGGGGTGCCTGGCCAGTCTAGGTGAGGGGCTGAGGGCCGTTTTCAGGCTGGCAGGTGACTGAGGCTCCCAACCTCTCCTTTTTCCTTTTTTTTTTTTATTCTGGGATTTATTTACCTTCTATGGCTGGCACTGGAACTGACAGCCAGCTTTAGCTCTGAGGCATGGCTTCAGATCTGAGACCTCGGCTGCTGAAAGCAGGTATCTGGGTTTGTTTGGGTTTTATAATTGAAACACTGTTGCAACTCCAGCTCGGCCAGCTGGCTGAAAGCATGGGGTTTGTTTAGCATCTATAATTGCAACTTCGTTGCTTAGAGTGCAAGCTCAGAGCCCAGTAGCGGCAGGCGGGGAACCTTGGCTTCCTCATTCACTGGAGCAAGCAAGCCTCCTGTTCACTTCAGCTGCCTGGCTACTGGCCACCATCTTGGTTGGCAGTTAATTTGCATATCGCCCTGATTAGCCAATGGGAAGCGTGTCGGAGGTACGGTTAATTACCATGTTTGTCTATTATTAGATAGGAGATATATATATATATATATATATATATATATATATATATATATATATATTTCCCTTTTTCTTATTTTTCTTTTCTCTCTTACCATTTTCTCTCTTTGATATCATTTGTGCTCTCTTTTCTTTCCCCTAATTCCCTTTTCTCTGGTGGTCAATTATATTGGGGTTATTGGAATCTTGAGTACATTTGTGTTTTGTTCCCTTTGTGTCATGTCTTGTTGAGTTGCATTTTGTTTTGTTTGGTCAATGTGGTAGACAGCAAGCCACATAACCAGACACCCAGAGAGGAGACTTCTTCCACAAAAGGGTCAATAAGACTCCAGACCCAACTACAGAGGCAGGAAGATCACAGCAGTGAGGGAGAGAGCGTGAGTGAGGGACCGAAAAGGGAGTGTGTGGACATATGGTGTGTGTGTGTATGTATGTGAGTGAGGGACAGTTAGATCCTGCAGGACCTTCAGAGACAGGTGTGCTGAGGTCCCCTATCGAAGCATCCTCTGCTACTGTTGCAAAGAGTCCTGGGGTGGTCAGCTCTACTGCACAGGCCACACCTTCTTGGAGGGGAGAGCTGTTGTGACTGGGAGCTTAGCCTCACCTCCACCCAGGGTGCCCTCAAACACCACCTGGGACTCTACAGCCACCCATACCAGGGACCTGCTCCCTTGGCTGTGGTCCCACAGTCACAGAGACTCCAGCCACCCTGGCCATGGGCTTCTGTGAGTTCCGAAGCATGCTCCCCTCTGGCCAGCCCAAGGCTTTAGCCCACGGCATCACGAACATACTAGCAGCAGCCACACAAGCAGCCCTTCCCCATTCGAGGAGCAGCAGCCTCATGCAGCCTGCACCAGTCTGAGGAGCAACAGCCTTGCAAGAAGCCTGCCCCTTTCAAAGGAGCAGCAGCCATGTCAGCAGCACACCCCCATCCGAGGAGCAGAAGCCAAGCGAGCCCGTCCCCGTTCAGGGAGCAGCAGCTGCACAAGCTACTGCCCCTGTCCAAGGAGCAGTGACCACGCACAGCCCGGCCACATCTGAGGAGCACCAGCTGCTGCAGAGGAGCCACCATCTCTGCAAGCAGCACCCACCAGAAGAGGGGACACCAACTGAGGAGTGGCTGCTGCTGCGACCACCCAAGGTGCAGTTGCCACCAAAGTAGCCACTGCTGCCCAAGGAGCAGCCCCCACATGACTCAACACGTACATCCTTTGGTGGGAGCAAAAATGGGAGACAAAGAAACCCCCAAAGGAAATAAAAGGAGGAATTGCCAGAAAAGGAGCTAAGTGAAATGGAGGAATGCAATATGTCAGAAAAAACTCAGAATAAGGGTCCTACAGTTCATAAAACAGATGGATGAAAAAATCAACAAATTATGGAATAATCGAGAGGAAATAAAGAGTGATATAGCTACAATAAAAAAAAAACACTATGGAAAGTTTCAACAGTAGACTAGGAGAAGCGGGGGACTGAATTAGCGAATTAGAAGACAGGGAAACAAAACAAACCCAAACTGAACTGCAATTGGAGAAATAAATTAAAAGAGAGAAGGAGAAACAAAGGGAGCTTTGGGACAACATAAAAAAGCAACATACAAATAATAGGAGAGAAGACCCACACCAAGACACATCATAATTACAATGGCAAATGTTCAGGACAGAGAAAATCTTAAAGTCTTCAAGAGAGAGACAGAAAGTTAAGTACAAGGGATCTACCATTAGATTATCAATGATGTTTCAACAGAAACACATCAGGACATAAAGTCATGGAAGGAAGTACTCAAAGTGATGCAAAGCAAGGGACTGAATCCAAGAATACTCTATCCAGCAAGGCTATCATTCAAAAATGAAGGGGAAATAAGGAGCTTCACAGACAAAAAAACAAAACAAAACAAAACAAAAACAACAACAAAAAAAAACTAAAAAAAAAAAAAAACTAAGGGAGCTTATCACTACCAAGAAAGCAATGAAAGAAATGCTAAAGGGACTGGTGTAAACAGAAGAAATAAAAAGGGAAGAAGAAACACAGGCACAAAAAATAAAAATGGCTACAAACAAGTACCTATCAATAATAACTTTAAACATAAATGCTCCAATCAAAAGACATTGACGGGCTGAATGGATAAGAAAACCTGACCCATATACTATATGCTGTCTATAAGAGACCCACGTCAGAACAAGGATTCACACAGACTGAAAGTGAAGGGATGGAAAAATATCTTCCAAGCAAATGGAAATGAAAAAGAAGTTGGGGTAGCAATACTTATATTTGACTAAATAGACCTCAAAGTGAAGGCCATAACAAGAAATAAGGAAGGCCACTTCATAATACTAAAGGGATTGATACCACAAGAGGACATAAACCTGGTAAAAATATATTAACCCAATGCAGGATCACCTAAATACATAAAGAAACTCCTGGAATATATCAAGGGAGTGATCAAGAACAATAGAGTCATAGTAGGGGACATTACTACCCCACTGACATCACTGGATAAATCCTCTAGGCAAAAACAAACAAACAAACAAAAAACAGCAATCCTAATTGACTCACTAAATCAGATGGACTTAGTTGACATCTTCAGAACATTTCACCCAAAAGTCACGGAATATACGTTCTTCTCCAGTGCACATGGGACATTTTCAAAGATAGACCACATATTGGGTCACAGGCAAAGTCTCTCCAAATTCAAGAAGATTTAAATCATATCATGCATCTTCTCAGACCACAATGGCATAATATTAGAAATAAATTATAATAAAAACAATCAAACAAATTCAAACACTTGGAAGCTGAATAGCATGCTATTAAACAATGATTGGTTTGCCAAAGAGATCAAAGAAGAAATTAAAAACATCCTTCAAATTAATGACAATGAAAACACAATAATCCAAAATCTATGGGACACAGTAAAAGCAGTCCTGAGAGGGAAGTTTATAGCTCTACAGGCCCACCTCAAAACACAAGAAAATATGGTAATAAATTATCTAACTCTACAACTCAAAGAATTAGAAAGAGAGCAACAAAAAAAAAGCCCACAGTATACAGAAGGAAGGAGATAATAAAGATCAGAGCAGAAATGAATGACATGGAGACCAAAGAAACTTTACAAAAGTCAATGAAATCAAGAGCTGGTTCTTTGAAAGGATAAACAAGATTGATAAACCTCTAGCCAGGCTCACCAAGAAGCAAAAAGAGAGAACCCAAATAAACAAAATCAGAAATGAAAGAGGAGAACAATTCTATTCCAACAAACTAGACAACTTAAAGGAAATGGACATATTCCTAGAAAAATACAACCTTCCAAAACTCAATCTGGAAGAATCTAAAAATCTCAATAGGCCAATAACTTTGGAGGAAATTGAAGCAGTCATCAAAAAGCTTTCAGCAAACAAAAGCACGGAGCCAGACAGCTTTACAGGGGGAGTTTTATCAAACATTCAAAGAAGAACTACAATCTATCCTCCTCAGAGTATTCCAAAAAATTCAAGAGGAAGGAATACTTCCAAGCTCATTCTATGAAGCCAGCATTACCCTAATACCAAAATCAGATAAAGATAACACAAAGAAGAGAGACCATGCCATCTTGAAGGGGAGATTGGCTGTGATCAAAAGCCTAGGCATACCTTCAATCGAGAAGAATTGGATACCTCCCAGGACCCTTCAACCAGAACACCCAGAGACCAGCTGCAAATCCACAAACACCGGGTCTCAAGCAGTACTAATATGCAGATGTGGATGAGCTCTGCACCTTCTCATGGAAAGGTCAGATTTTGCCCAGAGAAAGGTGATGTCTGTGATCCAGACTGGAGGGAGAAATGTGTGCAGCGGGATCTAGAGGTTCAGAGAAAGTCTGTGCCCCACAAAATCCGCAGCCATTGGGGCCAGAATAGTCTGTGAATGGGGAATGGGGTCCACAGGGCTGCTGATAGAAGGGAACTCTAGAAATCAAACCATAGCTGGACTGGGCACAAAAAGACAGCCTGAAGCTTTACCAGTAAACTGGCTGCACTCTGCCAGGGGAAAAAGACATGCACAGAGACGTGAGCAGTCGTGTGCAGTGCCAGGCGAAAAAATCACGAGTTTGCGCATTTGCTCTGGCTCTTTTTTCTCTTTAAATCCTTGCTTTTGAATACTAAGCCCAGTACATAGGATCACCCAATTCAAAACACTCTCAGAGACTGCAGGGGAAAGTTGTTTTTGTTGAACGTGAGGATCAGAGCGGGGAGAAACGATCAGAAAACCAGCTCTGGGGCAGTCCATACCCCCAAACCAGTACTAAGTGCAGCAGAGAAAACAAATTCTAAATATTGGGTAGAGAGGACTTATAGACCTCGATGTCAATACAGAAACACTGCCACCCAAGGGTTGAATCACAAATTGACACTTGTGTAAATACAAAAACAGGCAGACTGAGAAACTAAGAAATACTGCCTGTGTGAAACAGGATTGTGGCTTACAACACAGAGGAGCTGTGGAACGCAGGGAACTTCAATACTGTCCTGACTACCTGACAGGAAACAGGCGTGCCAAACAGAACAGTAAAGGAAGTGAATGACCTTCACTACTGCACATTTTTATTTTTTATCTTTTACTTAAGAAACTAATATTTTTTTATTTTTTTCTCACTTGATTTTACCTTTTTCATTATTATGTTTTTATTTTTAATCAGTACTATTAATACTATTATTTTACCTTTTTTAAAGTTTCACTTTATTTTCTCTTTATTTTATTATATTTTATTTTTCGATTAGTGTTTTAATTCTATTTTCATTTTTCCTTTAGCATCATTTTACTCTATCTCAACTTTAACTTTATGCCAACACTCTCTTCCTCACTTTCTCCTTTTGTTGTCCTGTTTCTCTTACCCGATTCCTGCTTTAGATTTTCCCTATTCTTTCTTTTTACACCATTAAAAGTTCATCCTACCTGTATATCTAATTTCCAATCCCCTGCTCCAAGTCCACTTTTCTCTTCTCTTTCTTCACTATCCAAAATTTTTTCTCTCTTCCCTTTTTTATTTTTATTTTTTGTTTGTTGTTGTTTTTATTTATTTTTTTGTTTTATTTTGTTTTGTTTTGCCCTTCTTTCTCTCTGTCCTACTGTTGTTGTTAGTTTGATTGTTGATGAGATTGGTTTTTTTTGTTTGTACTCCTCGCTTGTTAATAGTTGTTGTTTGTAGTTTGCATTCATATCTGGGTGTTAGTTGCTTGCATTTTTTTGGATTAGTTGTTGTTCTATTGGAGTTTTTTCCCAATATAGTTTTTCCCCCTTCTTTTTTATTTTCTTTCTTTTCTCGCTTACTTTTTTTCCTTTTCTCAATATCATTTTTGCACTCTTTTTTAAAAATCCCCTAATTCTCTTTTCTCTGGTGGTCACCTTTATTTGGAGTTATTAGGATCGTGAATACATTTGTGTTGCCTTGTGCATTGTGCCTAGTTGTGTTGTATTTTGTGCCTTTAAGTCAATACAGGAGAGGGAGAACTACATAACGAGACACCGGAGAGGAGAGCTCATGGGGAGACAAAGAAACAGCCCACATATGAAAGAAAAGGAGGCATCACCAGAAAAGGAAGTAAACAAAATAGAGGCAAACAATATGTCAGAGAAAGAATTCAGAGAATTGGTCATAAGGTCACTGAAAAGGTTGGAAGATAAATTCAACAATATGTGTAAGAACCAAGAGGAAATGAAGAAGAAACAAGAAGAAATGAAAAATGACATCACTGCAATAAAAAACTCAATAGAAAGCATCAACTGTAGATTAGAAGAAGTGGAGGACGGCATCAGTGAGCTAGAAGACAAAGTAGGAAAAAATACCCAAGCAGAGCAGCATCTAGAAAAAAAAACTTAAAAAACAAGAGAGCCTAAGGGAATTTTTGTACAACACATAGCCCTTGCAGAAAGCTCCTGGGCCCCTCTGTGGGCTTCCACTGGGTGTGTGCCTCTCCAACCAAGTGTGTATGGATCCCTCAGCAGAATCCATGACTTTTCTGCCCTCCCAGCTGCCTGCTTCTGGACACCTTGGTGAGTTACTGAGGACTCGCTTCCCTGGACAAGGTCACACAGCTTCAGTTATAGACTCTAAGACTCCCACATACCCAGCTGCTGGCTCCTGGAATTCCTTGTGATTCACTAAGAGAAATAACCTTGGCCAGAATCTCACTGCCTCAACCACAGACTATGGAACAGATGCCCCCCATTTTCACAGACTCTGGGACCCTTGTAGTGAGTTGCACAGTGACGCTACCCCAGCAAGAGTCACACAACACCAGCCAAAGTCCCCATATCAGAGCCTCAGGCCCTGAGACCCTTCCTCCAAGGACATGGATTCTGGGAACTCACAGTGATCACATACCAGTGAGACCTCAGGCAACCCTTTCCACAAGAGCTGGAACCACAATCGCATCCACAACAGCTTGCACAATGAAGCCAGGGGCGAGTCACATTGCCAGATAATCTGTGGCGAGACTTTACCCATGAATGAGAAACTAACATTCAAGACCCAACTACATCAGGAGAACCCAAATAGCACAGGTAGGGGCTCCACTGGATCAACAAGCCCAAGGGATTTAAGAGACTACACCACTGATCCCAATAATCACCAACTACATAGCACCACCCCCAAAAGAACCCGGGTAGCAAAGCAGTTGGGTCTAAAACATAGGAACAATTAAAATGTAACAGAGAAAACTGGGGAGACAAAAAAAATCCCCAAAGGAAAGAAGAGGAATCACCAGAAGGAATCAAATGAAATGGAAGCAAGTAATTTGTCAGAGAAAGAATTCAGAGTAATGGTTATAAGGATGATCAAATGTCTAGATGACAAATACACACAATTCAATGAGAATTATAAGGAGCTGAATGAGAATGTCACCAACATGAAAAGGAATCAAGATTAAATGAAGAATGACATGGCTGCAAAAAAAAACACAATGGAAGGCTTCAAGAGCTAGAATAGAAGAGACTCAGGACTGCATCAGCAAATCAGAAGATAAGGTAAGAAAAAACACACAAACAGAGCAGCAACTGGAAAGAAAATCTTGAAAAAAGTAGGAGAGCCTAAGGTAGCTTTGGGACAACACAAAATGAAACAATATCCACATAATAGGGGTACCAGATGGAGAGGAAGCGGAGCAAGGAATAGAAAATGTGTTTGAAGAAATAATGACAGAAAACTTATTTGGGAAGAAAGGAAGATGGCTGCCAACAGGAAGGCAGACTGCCAGATAGTGTGAGAGGGAGAGAATGAAAGGAGAGCATGTGGACATACGGGGAGTGTATATTTGTGGGTGAGGGACAACAATACTCCAAGGGACTGTTGGGGACTGCCAGACTGGGCTCCCCTGACTGGGCAGCCTCCACTGCGGTTGAAATCTCTCCCAGAGTGACCAGATCTGCCACTGAGACTGAAGGGGAAAGTGGCTGTTATCTGAAACCTATATATCCCAGGAATCTACAACAACAACACCGAGGGAATAGCTGTGAACCCAGGAACACCGGATCTCTAGCAGAGTGAATATGTGGACTTGGAGGAGCTCTGCACCTTCTCACTGAAAGGTCAAATCGCCTATGGAAAGGAGACAGAGAGCTACAAAACCAGACACCCGGAGAGGAGAGAACATGGGGAGACAAAGAAACAGCCCGCATATGAAAGAAAAGGAGGCATCACCAGAAAAGGAAGTAAACAAAATAGAGGCAAGCAATATGTCAGAGAAAGAATTCAGAGAATTGGTCATAAGGTCACTGGAAAGAATGGAAGACAAATTCAACAATATGTGTAAAAACCAAAAGGAAATGAGGAAGAAACAAGAAGAAATGAAAAATGACATTGCTGCTATAAGGAACTCAATAGAAAGCATCAACAGTAGACTAGAAGAAGCAGAGGACTTCATCAGTGAGCTAGAAGACAAGGTAAGAAATATTACCCAAGCAGAGCAGCATCTAGAAAAAAAAATTAAAAACAGGAGGAGAGCCTAAGGCAGTGGTCGGCAACTCATTAGTCAACAGAGCCAAATATCAACAGTACAACGATTGAAATTTCTTTTGAGAGCCAAATTTTTTAAACTTAAACTATATAGGTAGGTACATTGTTATTAACTTAATTAGGGTACTCCTAAGCTGGCCTTTGGTAAAAATGTTCTCAATCTGATTGAGGTACGTTCACTGAGGTCGACCCCTTCCAACTCTCCCATCCACACTCGTCTTGTATACTTGTTTCGTCTATCTCCTTTCGTTCATCCTCTCTATACGTCCAAACCATTTCAACATACATTTCTCAATCCGTGACACTACAGCTGGTTGGAAAAATACAGGTAACTTTATGCTTCGAGTAGGTCACTTTTGTCACCCGTGCACGCTTTGCGGACACAACTAGCACTAACCACTGCACAATGAGACTGCTGATGGAATGGCTCACTCAACTCATGAATTGCACGCGCCTCCCCCGCACTGCGTATCCCGTGGCCCACCTGCGCCGCGTCTCCCGTCGCCCGATCAACTGACACCCACCACTTCTTCTAATGCCAATTCTTTAAAATAGACTTGCCCAGGCCGAAAACCGACTTCTGCGCATGGACAACGAAGTTTCAATCACACTGTACGTGCGCACCTGCATGTGGTATTTTGTGGAAGAGCCACACTCAAGGGGCCAAAGAGCCGCATGTGGCTCGCAAGCCGTGGTTTGCCGACCACTGGCCTAAGGGAACTTTGAGACAACACAAAATGAAACAATATCCACATAATAGGGGTGCCAGAAGGAGAGGAAACTGACCAAGGAATAGAAAACCTGTGTGAAGAAATAATGACAGAAAACTTCCCTGATATAGGGAAGAAAAGACTCACACAAATCCAAGAAGTTCACAGAGTCCCAAACAAAATGAACCCCAAAAGACTAAAGCCAAAGCACATTATAATTAAATTGGCAAATACCAATGACAAAGTAAGAATTTTAAAAGCAGCCAGAGAGAGACAGAAAGTCACCTACAAAGGAGCCCCCATCAGACTAGCGACTGATTTCTCAACAGAAACACATCAGGCAAGAAGGGAATGGAATGAAATATATAAAGTCATGCAAAGGAAGGGTCTGAATCCAAGAATACTGTACCCAGCAAGGTTATCAATCAAAATGGAGGGCAAAATCAGGAACTTCACAGACCAAAAAGGATTAAAGGAGTTTATTACCAGCAATGGAAGAAATGCTAAAGGGTCTGCTGTAAAAAAGAAGAAATAGAAAGTGAAGAAGGAACACAGGCATAAAGAATAAAAATGGTGATAAACAAGTACCTATCAATAATAAATTTAAATGTAAGTGGATTAAATGCCCCATTCAAAAGACATAGGGTAGCTGAGTGGATAAGAAAACATGACCCATATATCTTCTGTCTACAGGAAACCCACCTCAGAAAAAACGACTCACAGAGACTGACGGAGAAGGGATGGAAAAAGGTTTTTCAGGCGAATGGAAATTATAAAATAGCTGGGGTAGCAATACTTATATCTGACAAATTAGATCTCAAAGTGAAGGACATAACAAGAGATAAGGAAAACCACTTCATAATAATAATGGGAGCAATCCAACAACAAGAGATTACTCTGGTAAACATATATGCACCCAATACAGGAGCATCCAACTAGATAAACTTCTGGAGGATATCAAGGGAGAGATTGACAGCAATACAGTCATAGTAGGGGACTTTAATACCCCATTATTACAATTGGACAAATCCTCTAAACAAAAACTCAGCAAAGAAATATGAATCTTAAAAGACTCACTAGATCTGATGAAATTAATTGACATCTTCTGAACATTTCACCTCAAAGCCACAGAATATACATTCTTCTCAGGTGCACATGGGTCATTTTTAAAGATAGACCATATATTGGGTCACAGGCAAAGTCTGTTCAAATTCAAGAAGATACAAATCATATCAAGCATCTTCTCAGATCACAATGGCATAAAACTAGAAATCAACTACAATAAAAACAATTAAAAAAATCAAACACCTGGAGGCTAAATAGCATGCTATTAAACAATGACTGGGTTACCAGAGAGATCAAAGAAGAAATAAAAAGCATCATGTCAAATAAAAAGCAACAACAATGAAAACACAACAATACAAAATCTATGGGACACAGTGAAAGCAGTCTTGTGAGGGAAGTTCATAGCTCTACAAAGCCCACCACAAAAACACAAGAAACAATGGTAATAAATTACCTAACTGTACAACTAAAAGAGTTAGAAAGAGAGCAACAAGAAAAGCCCAACATAGGCAGAAGGGAGGAGATAATAAAGATCAGAGCAGAGATAAACAAAATAGAGACCAAAAAAAAAACAATTAAAAAAATCAACAAAACCAAGAATTGGTTCTTTGAAAGGATGAACAAGATTGATGAACCTCTAGCCAGGCTCACAAAAAAGCAAAGAGAGAGGACCCAAATAAACAAAATCAGAAATGAAAGAAGTGAAATAACAACCGATCCCACAGAAATACAAAGGATTATGAAAAAATACTATGAACAACTCTATTCCAACAAAATAGAAAACCTAGATGAAATGGACACATTCATAGAAAAATTCAAGCTCCCAAAACACAATCAGGAAGGATAAAAAAAATCTGAATACTATGGAAGAAATTGAAGCAGTGATCAAAAATCCTCTAGCAAACAAAGGCTCTGGTTTGGATGGCTTTATATGGGAGTCTACCAAGCATTCAAAGAAGAACTAAAGCCTATCCTCCTCAGACAATTCCAAAAAATTCAAGAGGAAGGCACACTTCCAAGCTCTTTCTATGAAGCAAGCATTACTCTAATCCCAAAATCAGATAAGGACACCACAAAAAAGAGAACTACAGGCCAATATCCTTGGTGAAAATAGATGTTCAAATCCTCAACAAAATTCTAGCAAATCGGATTCAGCAATACATTAGAAAGATCATACAACATGACCAAGTGGGATTTATTCCAGGGATGCAAGGGTGGTATAATATCAGCACATCAATAAATCTGGTACATCACATAAACAAACTGAGAGACAAAAATAACATAATCATGTCAGTTGATGCAGAAAAGGCATTTGACAAAATCCTACACACTTTCTTGATAAAAACTTTGAGCAAAGTGGGAATCGAGGGATCATACCTCAACATAATAAAAGGCCTATATGACAAACCTACAGCCAACATCATACTCAATGGGCAAAAACTAAAACCATTTCCTCTAAGAACAGGAACAAGACAAGGATGTCAACTTTCACCACTCCTGTTTGACATAGTACTAGCCATAGCAATCAGACAAGAAGAAGAAATAAAAAAGGATCCAAATCAGAAACAAATAAGTAAAACTATCATTATTTCCAGATGACATGATACTATATATGGAAAACCCCAAATACTCCATCAAAAAACTACTAGACCTTAGAAATGAATTTGGCAATGTAGCAGGATATAAAATTAAGGTCAAGAAATCTATGGCCTTTTTATACACCAATAATGAACTCACAGAAAGAGAAATGAAAAAAACAATCCCATTTACCACTACACCAAAAAAATTAAGATACCTAGGAATAAACTTAACCAAGGACATAAAAGACCTGTACTAGAAAAACAACAGGACATTCAAAAAAGAGATAGAGGAATACATAAAAAATTGGAACAACATACCATGTTCATGGATTGGTAAAATCAACATCATTAAAATGTCCATACTACCTAAAGCAATCTATAGATTCAATGCAATACCTATTAAAATACCAATGGCATATTTCAAAGATCTAGAACAAACTCTCCAAAAATTCATCTGGAATAAAAAAATATTCCAAATAGCCACAGCTATCCTGAGAAAGAATAACAAAGTTGGAGGGATCATAATACCAGACATCAAACTATATTACCAAGCAAAGGTTCTAAAAACTGCCTAGTACGGCACAAGTACAGACATATAGACAAATGGAACAGAAGAGAGGATCCAGAAATTTACCCAGGCCATTATACTCAATTAATATTTGACAAAGGAGGCAAGAGCACACAATGGAGACAAAACAGCCTCTTTAATAGATGGTGCTGGGAAATTTGGTCAGATACATGCAAAAACTGAAACTAGATCACCAACTTACACCATACACAAAAACAAACTCAAAATGGCTAAAGGACTTGAATATAAGACTTGAATCCATAAAAACCCTACAAAACTTCATATGCATCAAAATTGCAGACATATGTCTTACCAATATCTTTAAAGACACGGATCCTAGGGCAAGAGAGACTCAGGAGAAAATAAACAAATGGGACTACATCAAAATAAAAAGCTTCTGCACAGCAAAAGAAACCATCAAGAAAACAACCAGAAAGCCCACTGCATGGGAGAACATGTTTGCCAATGTTATCTCTGATAAGGGTTTAATCTCCAACATTTACAGGGAACACATAAAAGTTGACAAAAGGAAGATAAACAATCCAATAAAAATATGGACAAAGGGTCTAAATAGACTCTTTTTGAAAGAGAACATTCAGAAAGCCAAGTTAAACATGAAAACATGCCCCAAATTACTAATCATCTGAGAGATGCAAATCAAAACAACAATGAAGTACCACCTCACACCTGTTAGAATGGTGTGACAAGTGCTGGAGAGGATGCGGAGAAAAAGGAACCCTCCTTCACTGCTGGTGGAAATGCAGACTAGTGCAGACATTGTGGAAAACAGTATGGCGTTTCCTCAAAAATTTAAAAATGGAACTGCTATTTGACCCAGTAATACCACTTCTAGGAATATATCCTAAGAAAACAGAAACACCAATCAGAAAGGATATATGCACCCCTATGTTCATAGCAGCACAATTTACAATAGCTAAGATTTGGAAACAGCCTAAATGCCCATTAGGAGATGAGTGGATTAGAAAACGGTGGTACATCTACACAATGGAACACTATGCTGCTATAAAAAAGAAGGAATTTTTACCATTTGCAGCAGCATTGATGGAACGGGAGAGTATTATTCTAAGTGAAATAAGCCAGTCAGTGAAAGAAAAACACTACATGATCTCACTCATTTATGGATAATAAAGAACATTATAACCTAATGAACAAAAAGGTAGATACAGAGGCAGAGAATCATCAAACAGACTCTCAAATTACAGCAGGAAGGCTGGGGAGTGTTGGTGGGGAGGTAAGAGATCAATCAAAGGACTTATATGCATGCATATAAGCATAACCAATGGACACAAGACACTGGGTGGGGTGGGGTAAGGGAATGTGCCTGGGGGTAGGGGAGCCCA
Organism: Myotis lucifugus; assembly: GCF_000147115.1. Taxonomy (NCBI): domain Eukaryota; kingdom Metazoa; phylum Chordata; class Mammalia; order Chiroptera; family Vespertilionidae; genus Myotis; species Myotis lucifugus. The sequence goes on from NW_005871098.1 coordinate 3,180,817, forward strand.
CGGGAAAGTCAATGGGGGAAAAAAAGGAGACATATGTACTACTATTTGTAATACTTTAAAATAAATAAATAAATAAATAAATAAATAAATAAATAAATATCTTATGTCATATCAAAAAAAAATTATCAGAAGTTGGCAAGAAAAAAAACCACACAAGTTCAAGAAGCACATAGAATCCCAAACAACATGAACCCAAAAATACCAACACCAAGACAGATCATAGTTAAATTGGCCAACATCAAACACAAAGTTAGAATCTGAAAGGCTGCCAGAGAGAGACAGAAAGTTACCTACAAGGGATCACCCATTAGAATATCAACTAATTTCTCAACAGAAACATACCAGGCCAGAAGGGAATGGAATGAAATATACAAAGGGTTGCAACACAAGAGACTGAATCCAAGAATACCATAGTCAGCATGGCTATCATTCAAAATTGTAGGTGGAATCAGGAGCTTCACAGACAAAAAAGGGCTAAGAGAGTTTATTACCACATAGCCAGCAATGCAAGAAAGAGACTGCTATAAAAAAGAAAAAAAAAAAGAACAGAGACAGAAAGGCAAGAAGGAACACAAACATAAAGCATAAAAATTGCGACAAACAAGTACTTATCAATAATAACACTAAACGTAAATGGATTAAATGCTCCAATCAAAAGACATAGGTTAGCTGAATGGATAAGAAAACATGACCCATATATTTGCTTTCTGCAACAGACCCACCTCAGAACAAAGGATTCACAGGCTGATAGTGAAGGGATAGAAAAAATTTTTTTCAGGCAAATATAAATGAGAAAAATGCTGGGGTTGCAATACTTATATGTGACAAAATGGACTTCAAAATAAAGGCCATAGCAAGAGATAAGGAGGGTCACTTCATAATACTAAAAGGAGCAATACAACAAGAGGATATAACTCTGGTAAATATATATGCACCCAATACAGGAGAACCCAAATACATAAAACAACTTCTAAAAGATATCAAGGGAGAGATAGACAGCAATACAATACCATACTGGCACCACTGGATAAATCCTCTAAACAAAAAATCCACAAAGAAACAGCAATCCTAAATGACTCACTAGATCAGGTGGACTTAATTTGACAACTTCAGAACACTTCACCCCAAAGCTACAATATACACATTCTTTTCAAGTGCACATGGGACATTTTCAAAGATAGACCACTTATTAGGACACAAGCAAAGTCTCTTCAAATTCAAAAAGATAGAAATCATAACAAGCATCTTCTTAGATCACAATGATATAAAATTAGAAATCAACTATAATAAAAACAATAAAAAACCAACACTTGGAGGCTAAATAGCCTGCTATTAAACAATGATTGGGTCACCAAAGAGATCAAAGAAGAAATAAAAAGCATCCTGGAAACAAATGACAATGAAAACACAACAATCCAAAACTTATGGGTCACAGTGAAAGCAGTCCTGTGAGGGAAGTTCATAGCTCTACAGACCTACCTCAAAAATAAGAAAACATGGTAATAAATTATATAACCCTGAAACTTAAATAATTAGAAATAGAGCAACAAGAAAAGCCCAAAGTAAATAGAAGGAAAGAAATAAGAAAGAACAGAGCGGAAATAAATGACATAGAGACTGAAAAAAAATACAAAAGTTCAATGAAACCAAGAGCTGGTTCTTTGAAAGGATAAACAACATTGATAAACCTCTAGCCAGGCTCACCAAGAAGCAAAGAGAGAGGACCCAAATAAGCAAAATCAGATATGAAAGATGTAATGTAACAACTGACCCTTCAGACATACAATGGATTGTAAAAACATACTACAAACAACTCCACTCCAACAAACTGGGCAACCTCGATGAAATGGACATATTCCTAGAAAAAATACAAGCTTCTAAAACTCAATCAGGAAGAATAAAAAAACCTGAATAGGCTTTGAAATTGAAACGGTAATCAAAAAAATTCCAGCAAACAAAAGCCCTTGACCAGATTGCTTCAAAGGGGATTTTTACCAAACATTCAAAGAAGAACTAAAACCAATCCTTCTCAGACTATTCCAAAAAATTCAAGAGGAAAGGCACATTTCCAAGCTCTTTCTGTGAAGCCAGTATTACCCTAACCCAAAAACCAGATAAAGACACTACAAAGAAAGAGAATTACAGGCCAATATCCCTAATGAACATAGATGCTAAAATCCTCAATAAAATTCTAGCAAATCAGATCCAGCATTACATTAGAAAGATCATACACCATGACCAAGTGGGATTTTTCCAGGGATGCAAGGCTTATACAATATCAACAAATCAATAAATTTGATACATCACATAAACAAATTGAGAGACAAAAATCACATAATCATATCAATTGATGCAGAAAAATCATTTGACAAAATCCAACACCCTTTCTTGATAAAAACTCTCAGCAAAGTGGGAATAGAGGGATCATAACTCATCATAATAAAAGCCTTATATCCAAACCTACAGCCAACATCATACTCAATGGACAAAAACTAAAGTCATTTCCTCTACGAACAGGAACAAGACAGAGATGCCCACTTTTATTGCTCCTGTTCTATATAGTACTGGAATTGCTAGCCATAGCAATCAGACAAGAAGAAGAAATAAAAAGCATCCAAATTTGGAAAGAAGAAGTAAATCTGTCTTTATTTGCTAATGACATAATTCTGTACATAGAAAACCCTAAAGACTCCATCAAAAAACTACTAGAATTAATAAATGAATTCGGCAATATAGCAGGCTACAAAATTAACACCCAGAAATCTGTGGCTTTTTTTGTACACCAATAATCAACTCACAGAAAGAGAAACTAAAAAAAAAAATCACATATACCATTGCAACAAAAAATTAAGATAGCCAGGAATAAATTTAACAAAGGACTTAAAGGACCGGTGCTCAGAGAATTACAGGATGCTAAAAAAAGGATAGAGGAAGACATAAACATATGGAAGAATATATCATGGTCATGGATTGGTAGAATCAACATCATTAAAATGTCCATACTACCCAAAGCAATCTATAGATTCAATGCAATTCCCATTAAAATACCAATGACATATTTCAAAGACCTAGAAAAACTCTTTAAAAATTCATCTGAAATTAAAAAAAGACTCCAAATAACTGAAGCAATTTTGAAAAAGAAGAAGAAAGTTGAAGGGAATCACAATAACAGATATCAAGCTATATTACAAAGGCACTCTTCTCAAACTGCTTGGTACTGGCACAAGAACAGACATATAGACCAATGGAATAGAACAAAGAACCCAGAAATCAACCCAAGCCATTATGCTCAACTAATATTTGACAAAGGAGGTAAGAACATACAATAGAGTCAAGACAGTTTATTCAATAAATGGTGTTGGGAAAACTGGACAGATACATGCAAAAAAATGAAACTAGATCATCAACTTACACCATACACAAAAATAAACTTAAAATGGATAAAGGAATTAAACTTAAGACAGAAAACCATAAAAATCTTAGAATAAGCCATAGACAGCAAAATAGCAGACATATGTTTTGGTAATATTTTTACCGATACAGCTCCTAGGACAATGGAAACTAAAGGGAAAATAAACAAATGGGGCTACATCAAAATAAAGTGTCTGCACAGCAAAATAAACCATCAACAAAACAACAAGAGAGCCCAATGCATGGGAGAACATATTTGCCAATGTTATTATCGTTGATAAGGTTTTAATCTCCAAAATTTATATATGTTAATTTATACAACTTAACAAAAAAAAGATAAACAATCCAATCAAAAAATGGACAAAGGACCTAAATAGACACTTTTTGAAAGAGGACATACATAAGGCCAAGAAACATATGAAAACATTCTCAAAGTCACCAATCATCCGAGAGATGCAAATCAAAACAACAATGAGGTACCATCTCACACCTGTCAGAATAGCTATCATAAAGAAATCAACAAATGACAAGTGCTGAAGAGGCTCTGGAGAAAAAGGAACCTTCTTGCACTGTTGGTGGGAATGCAGACTGGTGTAGCTACTGTAGAAAACAGTATGGCGTTTCCTCAAAATTTTAACAATGGAACTCCTATTTGAACACATAATCCAATTTCTAGGAATGTATCCCAAGAAACCAGAAACACCAATCAGAAAGGATACAGGCACCCTTATGTTCATAGCAGCACAATTTACAATAGCTAAGATTTGGAAACAGCCTATGTACCCATCAGCAGATGAGTGGATTATAAAACTGTGGTACATCTACACAATGGAATACTTTGTTGTCGAAAAAAAAGAAGGAATTCTTACCATTTGCAATAGTATGGATGGAACTGGAGAGCATTATGCTAATCAAAATAACCAATCAGAGAAAGATAAATATCACATGATCTCACTTATTTGTGGAATATAATAAACAACATAAACTGATGAACAAAAATAGAACCAGAGACATGGAAGCATTGCACAGACTGTCCAATCTATGTGGGAAGGGGAGGGTGAGGGGGTAAGAGGTCAACTAAAGGACTTGTATGCTTGCATATGAGCATAACCAATGGACACAGACAGTAGGGGGATGAGGGCATGTGCTGGGGTGTGTGGGTCTCTGGGGAGAGGTCAATGGGGAAAAAATGACACTCATAATACTTTAGACAATAAAGAATTTAAATTAAAGTAAATAAATAAATAAATAAATAAATAAATAAATATTATTTATTATACTAGAGGCCTGTTGCACAAAATTCGTGCATGGCGAGGGGGGTTTGTCCCCTCAGCCCAGCCTGCACCTTCTCCAATCTGGAACCCATTGGGGGATATCCTACTGCATGTTTATGCCCAATCCCGGGGATTGGGCCTAAACCAGCAGTTGGACATCCCTCTCACCATCCTGGACCGCTGGCTCCTTATAGCTCATCTGCTTGCCTGCTGTCATGGTCACCCCTAACTGCCCCCCTACCAGCATGGTTGCCTCTTACTGTCCACCCCTGCCAGCCTGGTTGCCCCTAACTACCCCCCTGCCAGCCTGGTCACCCCCAACTGCCCCCCTGCTGGCTTGGTCACCCCCACTGCCCCTTCTCCTGGTCTGGTCTCCCGTCATTCCCCCACACCCCCTGCCAGTGTGGTTGACCCAAGTAGCCTGCTGTTTAGTCGTTTGGTCGTCTGCCAGAAGCCGGTCCATCCTTGCTGCTTGACACAGTTGCTGCAGGGAAGAAACTTCTGCATAGCATATGTTTCAAGGGACATGGCGTATATGGCATACTGTACTTAATATGTTTGCTCCCCTTCTTAGCGCTATGTGTTTTAACCAAGGTCACCTCTCTGAGAAAGGTTGTTTCCCCAGGTGGGGATTTTCCTCTGGAGTTAGGGATTAACAGGACTTAACTAAGTGCCAGGCGGGTAGTTAATCACTTTAACTACAAACAATCACACTTAAACTACATAATCTTTACTTAGGATAATCTCCTTCAGTTACTTCCTTGTAGCTTAACAGAACAATAGAGTAGTGATCTTGGAATGGAGATAACAAATGCCCTGACCTTTTGAATAGAATGGATAGGATTAAAATCAACTGGTATAAATACAGATGTAACAGGAGAATACAGACAGAACCTAGCGACAGAACCTGGCTGGAGAACCTGACTACAGAACCTGGCTAGGCTGCTGATCAACTGAACACTGTCTCCATGTCATTTCTTCTTCCCTGACTCTGTCCACACCTTTGGGAACCCCTGGACCTGCTGGAGTTGGACCCCAACAATCGTCCCTCACTAACCCCCTGCCGGCAGGGTCGTAGGTAGCCATCTTGTGAGGGTGTGAGGGTTAATTTGCATATTACCTTTATATTATATTAGAAATATCAGTTTGGCTATTTTATCCATTAAAAATGTTTCTTTGGTTATAATAGTGGATAAACAAAATGTTAAACAATGATTTGAGAGAAGCTATATTTATATATTTTACACAGAGTATTGGGAGGATGAGCAATTTGCAAGAACTGAGTACATTTAATTCATTCAGCAAGTATTCTTATTACATATTCTGCGTGCAATGACCTGTGCAAGGTATTTGGTGAGATTTTAAAAGCTGAGAGACATAGTCTTTGATTTAAAGTACATTTTAATTGAAAATTTGATCCTAGAGGCTATGCATTATTTTAACATTAAGATCCAGTTTACATTTGGCCCCAAACCAATATCATTATCCCCTTCCTTAAAACTGCTGTACCTATAGCCATTCCCATCTCAAATTCTGTGGCAACTCCATTTCTGTTGATCAAACAAAAACTTTTGGGATTATGTTGTTTTTTTTTTTATTGAATTTATTGGGGTGACATTGGTTCTCAAAACCATAAAGGTTTCAAGTGTACAATTCAAGAAAACATCATCTGCACACTGCATCATGAGCCCATCACCCCAAGCAAAGTCTCTTTCAATCCTAATTTTCCCCTTCTTTTCCCAACTCCACCCACCCTCATAACGCTCGCTAATACCATACTGTTTCTGTGTCTATGTGTTTTACATATGTACTAGTGGCCCAGTGCACTAAATTCATGCACATTAAAAGAGAATTAATTAATATTGCTATTTGCCCTTTCCCTATAATAGAGGTGTGAGAGATGAAAGGAAATTAGTAAAATGTATATGAAAATAATATATAAATTTATTAATAAATAAACAGTAACAAAAGGATATAACAACAGAGGCATGATATAAAAACAACAAAAACATGATATGAAAACAACAAAAACATGATATGAAAACAACACAAACATGATATAAAAACAACAGTGATGCAAACAATGACTGATAAAGTGATTAAACTTATGCTAATATCTCCCTGTACACCACATTAAGAGTAAAAACACTTTCAGAGTGCTTGATTAATTTCCCTTGTGATGAAGTATTTAGAACTTTAACTTTAACATCACATGCTCTTCAAACTCGAGAGAAAGCAACACATAACTGACCATGTGCGAAAACAGGTTCAGGTAGGAATATTCCTACTCTGTCTAGAATTTGTCCTTGTGATTTGTTAATAGTCATTGCAAATGCTGGCATCATGGGAAACTGTCGTATTAATTTAAATGGAAGGCCACTGTCAGATGGGGACAAATCAATTCTTGGAATCAGAACAACCTCCCCCTCTGCAGATCCTGTTAATACTTCACTTTGATAATGTTATGTTGTACTCTTTTGATAATAAATCTGGTACCATTACAAAGACCCCACTTACTATTAAGATTTCTCAATAGCATGATGATTGCATCCACTTTCAATTTTAATTTATGACACGACATTCCTGAAGGACTAATACTATTAAGAAATCCGATGAGAAAATTTTCCTTTTCAGCATCATCTGTGGAATTAATGGAATCAAATATGTGTGAAAATCTCCATCGAGTATATCCAAAATTTCTTCATTTAATTTTTGAACATGCTCATTTTTTGGACAAGGAATTGCAAGTTTAGATATATTTTTAATATTATCTACAGATATACTATTTCCAAAGTGGATTAATATTATCTATAGATATACTGTTTCCAAAATGGATCAATAATAGATCCATTACAAATCATTTCACTTGGGATTTCAATAATATCCATTCCTAAATGAAAACTGCTATCAAGTTGCCATCTCCAAGTTTTACTAACCATTCACTATAAGCAGAATCCTCTGACCTAATATTTGTTGTAAGAGAAAACTTTCTGAAACATCCCCAAGCAGTACAGTACTTTAAACTCCTTTGTACTATGGCTGATCGCATAGCATGTGGTACAATACTGAAACATTGTCAAAAATATCCTCCAAGAAGGAGAACTTTCCCACCAAATACAACATTCAAATTCATAATTTTTTTTAGTAATCTGTCTATGGCATTTATAGCATGACTGGATGCCAGGGTGCATTGATCAGTAATGAGAAGTTGGGCCTTTTTAATAGTTTTAGCAACTTCACTGATTATATCGAGTCTAGAAATTGAAGTTTCATTTAGTGGAATGGGTAATTTATGTTAGCAATGAAAGATTCTTCCACCGAGAAGTAAATTTGCATCAATTCCTGTAGATGCTGTGGGTAAAACAGTACCACCACGACCTTTAATATAATGTATTAAAACTTTATAAATATATGCCTCCATGCTCCAATGGCCATTTCCCACTTCAAACCTTGCCCTGGTCAGAAACAACTCGGGGAGGGTGCAGCCCTTGCCAAGGCAAGCCAGGACTCAGTGCGTTCATGCTCCGAGGGCGGGTTCCTGCCTCAAACCTCGTCCTCACTGGAAATAGCTTGGGGAGGGCACAGCTCTTGCCAAGGTGACCCCTGCAGGACTGACTTCCTTTTAGTTGGTCAAGCCTCAGTCGTTACACCCAGGGTTTTTATATAAATAGACTAGAGGCTCGGTGCAGAAAAATTTGTGCATTTGGGGGGTTCCCTCAGTCTGGCCTGTGCCCTTTTGCAGTCTGGGACCCCTCGGGGGATGTCCACCTGCTGGCTTAGGCCCACTCCCTGGGGGATGGGGCCCAAGCTGGCAGTCAGACATCCCTCTGGCAGCCCAGGAGCCCTTGGGGGATGTCAACTTGCCAGTGAGGAGCAGGTCTAAGCTGCATTCTGACATCCTTAGCGCTGCTGAGGAGGCAGGAGAGGCTCCTGGCACCACTGCTGTGCTGGTAGCTGTCAGCCTGGCTTGTTGTTGAGCAGAGCTCCCTCTGTGGGAGCACACTGACTACCAGGGTACAGCTCTTGCATTAAGCATCTGCCCACTGGTGGTCAATGTGTGTCATAGTGACCAGTCATTCCCACTCATTCTGCTATTAGGGTCAATTTGCCTATTGCCCTTTTATTATATAGGATAGAGGCCTAGTGCAGGGGTGGGGGCCAGCTGGTTTGCCCTGAAGGTGTCTCGGATCAGGTTGGGGGTCCCGCTGGGGTGCCTGGCCAGCCTAGGTGAGGGGCTGATGGCTGTTTGCAGGCTGGCCAAGCCCCCTAGTGGGGACCCTCACCCCCTGGGGGTGTGGCCAGCCTGGGTGAGGGGTTGAGGGCCATATTCAGGCTGCCCACAGCCCCTTCAGGGTGGGGGCATCCTGCTGGGGTGCCTGGCAAGCCTGGGTGAGGGGCTGAAGGCCGTTTTCAGGCTGGCCACGCCCCCCAGAGATCCAAGCTCCCAGCCTCTTTTATTTTTCTGGGATTTATTTATCTTCTATAATTGAAACTTTGTAGCCTTGAGCGGAGCCCAGGGCACACCGGAAGCTTGGCTTCCTCCATCGTCGGGAGCAACCCAAGCCTCCTGTTTGCTCCAGCTCTGTGGCTGCCGCCATCTTGGTTGGGTTAATTTGCATACTCGCTCCTGATTGGCTGGTGGATATGGCTTATGGGTGTGGCTTGAGCGTAGCAAAGGGACGTTAATTTGCATGTTTCTCTTTTTTTTTTTTTAATATATTTTATTGATTTTTTTACAGAGAGGAAAGGAGAGAGAGATAGAGAGTTAGAAACATCGATGAGAGAGAAACATCGATCAGCTGCCTCCTGCACATCTCCCACTGGGGATGTGCTCGCAACCCAGGTACATGCCCTTGACCGGAATCGAACCCGGGACCCCTCAGTCCGCAGGCCAACGCTCTATCCACTGAGCCAAACCGGTTTCGGCCATGTTTCTCTTTTATTATATAGGATTGCTTAATCCTTTCACCTTCTTTCATTTATCTCCTAATTTCCCTTCCCTCTGACAGCTGTCAGTCTGTTCCATGTAGCAGTGCCTCTGGCTCTATTTTGTTCTTCAGTTTATTTTATTCATTAAATTCCACATATAAGTGAGATCATATGGTACTTGTTTTCTCTGACCATCTTATTTCACTTAGCATAACACTCTCCAGGTGCATCCATGCTGTTGCAAATGGTAAGATTTCTTTCTTTTTATGGTCCAGTAGTATTCCATTGTGTAAATGTACCGCAGCTTTTGTATAGACTTATATATGATGGACCCTTGGGTTGCTCCCAAAAGTTGGCTAGTGTAAATAATGCTAAAATTAACATAGGGGTCATATATTCTATCAAATTAGTGTTTTGGATTTCTTTGGATATATCCCCAGAAGTGGAATCACTGAGTCATGAGGCAGTTCCAGTCCTGACTGGTTTGGCTCAGTGGATAGAGTGTCGGCCTGCGGACTGAAGGGTCCCAGGTTCGATTCTGGTCAAATGCATGTACCTTGGTTGTGGGCACAATCCCAGTGGGGGGCATGCAGGAGGCAGCTGGTCGATGTTTCTCTCTCATCGATGTTTCTAAATCTTTATCCCTCTCACTTCCTCTCTGTGAAAAATCAATAAAATATATTAAAAAAGAGGCAGTTCCATTTTTAAATTTTTTGGAAATTCCATAATGTTTTCTATAGTGGCTGCAGCAGTGTGCATTCCCACCAACAGTGCACAATGGTTCCTTTTTCTCCACATCCTTACCAGCATTTGTTGTTTGTTGATTTATTGATGGTAGCCATTCTGACATGTGTGAGGTTATATCTCATTGTGATTTTAATTTGCATCTCCCTGATGACTAGTGAAGTTGAGCATTTTTTCATATGTAAATTGACCCACTGTATGTTCTTTTTGGAGAAGTGTTTATTCAGGCCCTTTTTTTCAATTTTTAAATTGGGTTGTTTGTCTTCTTGGTGTTGACTAGTATGAGTTCTTTTTTTAAATATGTTTTCATTGATTTCAGAGAGAGGAAGGGAGGGGAACAGAGGGATAGAAACACCAATGATGAGAATCATTGATGGGTTGCCTCTTACACACCTCATACTGAGGATCAAGCTAGTAACTTGTAACTCTAGAATATTCCCTGACCAGGAATTGAACCTCAACCTCCTGGTTCATGGTTATTGGTCAATCACTGAGCAAAACTGGCTGGGCAGTATAAGTTCTTTATATATTTTAAAAATTAACCCCTTATAAAATGTAGCATTGGCAAAAATGTTTTCCCATTCAGTGGGCTCCCTTTTCATTTTGTTGATGTTTTCTTTTGCTGTGCAGGATCATCTTTAATTTCTGTTATTCCTTCTCATTCCATCCCCAATTTGGTAGAATATACTATCCTAATATATAAAAACCCAGGGTCCACAACGACCGAATGGACGACCGGTCCATCCCCTGGCCCTCATGCTCCATTGATCAGTAGATGGCTAATGGGGGAACCAGGGTCCCTCAGGCTCCAATGAATTCGTGGCAGCAGCAACTGGTGAGTGGGCAAAAGGCAGACCAGTTGGTCCCTCCCCCGCCCAAAGGCTCCCATTGATCAGGGATGGTTAGCAGGGAACCAGAGTGAGTGTTGGGACTGGCGAGCAGCTGGAAGGCAGGCCTCTTGGTCCCTCCTCTTGGTCCTCAGACTCCAGTCAATCAGTGGTGGAGGTGGAGTGGAACTGGGGACTGGCTTCGTTAGTAGTCCTGTAGTTTCGATCTCCAGAAGACAGGCCAGGCACCAATGGATCAGTGCCTCCAGCATGATCCCGACAGTGCTGCTGGCCATCTGGAACTCGGCCTCAGGCACTGAGGCCGCTTCTCCTACCTTGTACTGGCTCCCTTAGTAGTCCTGCAGGTTGAATCTGAAGAGGACAGGCCAGGCACCAACGGACCATCGCTGCTGGCACAATCCCAACAGTACTGCCGGCCATCTGGAACTCAGCCTCAGGCATTGTGGCCGCTTCCCCTCCCTAGATGCTCTACAAGGAAGAAAGGATACCTCCAGCAGTGCCAGGGGCGACCAGCAGTTACTGACTTCTCTCCCTGTGCTTCCTCCAGGTCACTTGAACCGGCCCCTGCCCACCCCGCTCCAGATGAAGTGTGATTACTGCAAACAGAAGGAATGTAGTAAAAAAACAAAAATTGATGACCAAGAGAATGCCGCAGTCAACGTTTCTGGAGTCCGGCTCAGGAGAGAAGGGAGAATTCCATAAGTTGGCCAATGCCAAGTGAGTGTCTGCCTGGCCTGTGATAGTTGTGTGACCACAGAGGAAGGAGTCCAAGTTTCTCAACAGAATACCAAGGACTTTTTCCGTGTTCTGAACCTTATTAAGAAATGTGATACCTCACAGCACAAAGCACTAGCAGTGTCCATGTGTCCTTAGTCTCTGCCTTATTTTGCTGCTAAATTCAGCCTCAGTGTCACTGATGCATCCAGAGGCTCTGCGGCTTCCTCAAAAGCCTTGGGGCGCACTGTCTTTGACATGAAGATAGCTGCGGGCTTCAGCATCCTGGAGAGTCAGAGGAATTTGTGTGTCAGTACTGCCAGCACAGTGAGGAAGAGCCCTGGCTATCCATGCTGGCCTCTGCCTGCTCCAGTTGGGACCGATATGCAGAGCATGTGCTGGGTCACCCCATCACCCCCACCTCTGAATGGCCAAGTCTCCCCAGCAGATCATGGGCTCTCTGGTGAAGGATTACTTCACCAGATGGCAGAACCTGTCCCCAGACAAGATTTCTCATGTCATTGTGGCCCTGTGTTATGACAAGAAACTGGAGGCCCTTTGAGAAGATGGGGTCCCCACAGCTTTATATAGTTCCCAAGGCACTGACTGCATGTTAATCTCAGGTGAAATTGTCCAGATAATGGAGCAAAATGACCTCGCCTCGAATGACGACACTGTGGACATTCTGTTTGGAGACATGAAGAAGGAGGTGAGGCTCCACAAGGGTGCCAGCTCTGAGGGGTACCTGGCGCACATCTTCAGGCACATGGCCAAGGAGCTGTTCAATGAGGACGTGAGAGTGCTCACCTACCGCACCTTGAAGAACAAAGACTTCCAGGAGGTCACCCTTGAAAGGGACAGAGAGGTTCTGCTAAGCTTTGAGGTTGCTTATGGCTTTCGGAAGATCCAGAAGTTATCCTGAAGCTGTAGAGGGGCAAGTTCCCCTGCCACTTTGTGGAGGTCCTGGCCTGCGCCAGGCATGCCTAAGCAGCAGGGGTGAGGCCCAGGCAGATGATGGGTGTGCAGACAGGGCTCTGCTGTGGCAGATGGAAGGCATCTATGCTGCCATCCCGGTGTGACCCCCAAGACCAGCGCCCATGTGCAGGAGTTGTACCAGGAGTGGCTGGGGTGAGGGGGGCTAGACTCCCCCTGGGCCCAGGTGGCCCTACACACCATCTAGCAGGGCCCAGGGCAGCCTGCCAGGACATCAAGTGGTAAAGGTCCAGCAGACGCCCAGCCTGCAGGCTGCCTGAAGAGGAGTGTAAGACACATGAAGGAAAGGCTTAGCATCTCTGTCATTACTTTGGTTTTCAGAATTCCCTGTTCCCCATCTGTCGGCTCTCTTCCTCTAAGGGGTGCTGTCGTCATCACATGGGTGCAACTGGAATATTGTATCTCAAGAGGATTGCCCCAATGTACGTATCATTTTATCTTTGGGATAAAAAAATCCCAAAGAACAAGAATGGAGACAGACTACTGTCCTTTAGGCTTAAAAAACCCCGGAAGTGTCCTGCGAAGAGCTGAGACTTGGTTCTGTCTACGCACCTCAGAGAGATTAGATGAGGAAATGGCCTGGTTTGGCCCTGACTTTACCCACTTATGTTACTCTTGAAGGTGTCTTTGCCACAATGTGAATAAACTTCCACTTTTTGGAATAGGGGCTCATACTAAAGTCTGCATTTCCAACTTTTCTTGAAACAGATCTATGTTCTGCAGCTGTGGTCATCGTCCTGAGATTAGGTCCTATCGACCAGGTCCTGTTGCTGAGAATCAGGGGGCACTGGAGTGAAGGCACCCCCCCCCCCTCCGTGCCCTTTTACTTTCAGGGATTGAGCTGAACTCACTTTGGGGGAGGCCTGGCAAGGGTGAAAGGTGTCACAGATGGAAGGATGGAGAATGGAGAAGCAGACACCCTGCTTGGTCCCACCTTGCATGGGGTCAGGCAGATTAAGGCCAGCCAGCCCACCCCACAATTGGGTGAGATAGCATCCTCTGTGTCCACCTCTCACTCCGTGGGCCCTCCCTTCAGCTCCGGGCAGCCCTTTGAATTCCACGACAGTGCACTCTGCCCTCACATGCTGCTTGCCCTAAGTGAGAAGGAAGAGAGCAGTTGGCCCACAGACAACTACACAGAAAGATAGGGCTCACGGCTGGTGAGCACAGTGGCAGTGGCAGGAGCCTCTCTTGCCTCCATGGCAGCTCTAAGGAGCAGTGAGAAGGCGGGCTGTAAGGAGCGAGAGGTCCCGGACTGCGAGAGGGATTTCCAACTGTCAGCTTAGGCCCATTTCCTGAACGGGCCTAAGCTGGCAGGGGGACATCTCTTGAGGGATCCTGAACTGTGAGAGGGTGCAGGCCAGGCTGAGGGATCCTCCCCCCCCCCCCCGAAGTGCATGAATTTCATGCACCAGGCCTCTAATTTACTCTATATTAAACTTTATCTAGAATCAAAGAATTTTACCTCCTTCGTAGCTCCCCCATTATTTCAGTTTCCACAATCCCTCTCTTGCTTCTGTCTTTGCCTAACCTCATTCCACATTGTATTAACAAATTTCTGAGTGATTTTATTAAAACTTAACTCAGGTCCTATTATCCCTCTGTTCAAAACCTTCTAATGTCTATTTCTTCCATCACACATGGCTAAGTACTTACAATGACTTACAGGTCCTTAAAGAACCTGCCTTCTAGTATTTCTATGACTTCATCTCCTCCTTTCCTTCTCATTCTGTTATAGTCACATTGGCCTTCTACCTATTCCTCAAGCTTACCACTTATGCTGTTGCCTTAGGGCCTGTGCACCAGCTGTTACCTTTGCCTGTGAAGCTCCTCACACAGACAGCCACATAGTGAACATTTGTCTCTCCTTCAAGGATGCTCAAATGTCTCATTCTCAGTGAGACTTGCCATGACAACTATATTTAAAATCACAAGCCTCAACCATGCAATCCAAATCCCCTTGACCCTCTTTATTACATTTTTAGCACTTATTAATTTCTAACATATTTTATAGTTGGTGATTTATTATGGCTATTGTTTTTGCCTGTCTCCCTAGAATCTGTTTTGTGTGCTCCTGATATTCTGAGCACTTAAATTAATGTCTGGTACATGGCAATATTCAACGTTTGTTAAATAAGACTTAATATTTATAATATATTGTGGTTTGAGTGTAAATTATATGTAGTTCCTAAGAGTATAACTACTTTGTATTATGTTGTTATGTTGCATTGTATTCTTAGTATTTATTTCCCCTTTTGTTTCTAAAGATATAATATGGTTTTTCTTCTAAAACTTGATATTATTCTGCTGATGTCTGTATTGACTACTAACCACAATTGACTATAGAATGAACCAAGTGCTAATATATTTATTAGTGTGTTGATCTCTTGATTTGTGGCACAAACTCAGTGAGCTATGAACTTTAAATCTTTTGGTTTGTTTGTTTAATAACAGCTGTTGCTATTATGTCTCATTTGCAAATAGTCCTGAAGTAAAATCTATTGAACAATCTCTTATTTACAAATCCATATTTCCTATTTGTTAAAGACATATGATAAAAAGGCTCAAGTATTTTTAAATTTTTAACCTCTTTATCCCAAAGTATAATTAACAACTATACTCTACCTTTTAAATTTTATTGATGGTTACTATTCTTTAAGATTAGATATTTTATAGGTGTTCCATAAATGATGTGGATTAATTGTTTCAATTTATTTTTTTTCTTTTGGTGCTAATTAATTCATTTTACATGTTTTTTTAATTTATTGTGATGACATTGATTAATAAAATTATATAGCTTTCGGGTGCACAAATCTATAATACATCATCTGTATATTGTGCTGTGTGTTTACTGGTATCACCCCAAGGCAAGTCTCCTTCCATCAACATTTTTCCCTCATATATACTCTTACCCTCTTCTACCTCCCCCACCTCCATTTCCTTCTGGTAATCACTATATCATTGTCTATATCTATGAGTTTTGGGTTTTTGTTTTGTTTGTTTGTGTTTTTTTTTTTGCTTAATCTCTTTACCTTTTACACACAGCCCCACATCCCCCCTCCCCTCTGGTAGCTGTCAGTCTGTACTCTATAAATGAGTCTGTTTCTATTTTGTTTGTTAGTTTATTTTGTTCATTAGATTCCACATATGAGTGAAAGCATGTGGTACTTGTCTTTCTCTGACTGGCTTATTTCACTGAGCATAATGCTCTCCAGGTTCATCCATGTTGTTGCAAAGTGTAAGATTTCCTTTTTATGGTTGAGTAGTATTCCATCATGTAAATGTACCACAGTTATTGTTTTTTAATATATTTTATTGATTTCAGAGATGAAAGAAGATAGAGAGAGAGAGAGAGAGAGAGAGAGAGAGAGAGAGAGAGACATCAGTGATGAGAGAGAATTATCAATTGGCTGCCTCCTGCACACTTCACACTGAGGATCAAGCCTGCAGCCGAGGCACGTGCCCTGACCTGGAATTGAACTGCGACCTCTTGGTTCATAGGTTGACACTCAACCACTGAGCCACACTATCTGCACTGTACCATAGTTTTTAATCCACTCATCTACTGTACTGATAGACACTTGGGCTGCTTCCAAATCTTGGCTCTTGTAAATAACGCTGCAATGAACATAGGATAGGGGTGCATATAGTCTTTTGTATTAGAGTTTTGGTTTTCTTTGGATACATTCTCAGAAATGAAATTGCTGGGTCAGAAAGCAGTTTCATTGTTAATTGTTTTAGGAAACTCCATACTGTTTTCCACAGTGGCTGCCTTCACACACTGCATGAAGGTTCCTTATTTCCTGGCAAACATTTGTTGTTTGTAGATTTATTGATAATAACCATATTGACAGGTGTGAGGTGACATCTCATTGTGGTTTTAATTTGCATTTCTTTGATAATTAGTGATGCTGAGCATTTTTTCATATGTTTATTGACCTACTGTATGTCCTCTTTGGCAAAGTGTCTATTAAAGTCATTTGCCCATTTTAAAAATTGAGTTGTTTGCTTTTTGGTGTTAAGCTACAAAAGCTCTTCATAAATTTTGGATATTAACCCATTATTATATGTATCATTGCCAAATATGTTCTCCCCTTCAGTGAGTTGTCTTTTAATTTTGTTGATGGTTTTCTCTGCTGTACAAAAAAAAAAATCTTTTAGTTTGATATAGTCCCATTTGATTTTTTTTTTCTTTTGTTTAGCTTGTCCAAGGAGCTATATCAGAAAACATTAATATGAGAAATACCTTAGATTTTACTATGCATGTATTCTTCTGGTATTTTTATGATTTCAAGTGACACTTTTAAGTTTTTAATCCGTTTTGAGTTTATTCTTGTGTATGGTATAAGAAGGTGGTCTAGGTTCATTTCTTTACATGTATCTGTCCAACTTTCCTACTGCCATATATTTAATAGACTGTCTTTATTCCATTGTATGCTATTGCCTCCTTTGTCAAATGTTAATTGACCATAAAGGCATGGGTTTATTTCTGGGCTCATCATGCCAGTACAAAGTTGTTTTGATTACTATGGCCTTGTGGTACAGTAGTTTGATATCAGGTAGCATGAGTCCTCCAACTTTGTTTTTCTTTCTCAAAATTGTTGTGGCTATTTAGGGTCTTTTGTTGTTCCATATAAACTTTTTGAATATTTGCTCTAGTTCTGTGAAACACACCATTGGTATCTTGATAGGAATTGCATTGAATATATAGATTGCTTTGGGAAGTATGGACATTTTTATCATTTTAATTCTTTCTATCCATGAAGATGGTATCTGCTTCCACTTACTTGTATCTTTTTCAATATCTTTCATCAATACATTATAATTTTTCCAGTACAGTTCCTTTATATCCATGGTAAATTTATTCCTAAGTATTTTATTTTTTGATACAATTTTGAATGGGATTGTTTTCTTAGTTTCCAATTCTGATAGTTCATTATTAGTGTATAAACAGGCAACTAGTTTCTGCATATTTATTTTGTATCCTGCTACTTTAATGAATTCATTTATCAATACTAGTAGTTTTTTATGGTGGAATCTTTATAGTTCTCTATGTACTATATCATGTCATCTGAAAATAATGACAGTTTTACTTCTACCTTTCCAATTTGAATGCCTTTTATTTCTCCTTCTTGTCTAATTGTTGTGGCTAAAATTTCCAGGACTATGTTGAATAAGGGTGGTAAAAGAAGACATCCCAATTCTTGTTCACAATCTTAAGAGAAACTCTGGTAGTGTTTGACCACTGAGTGGAAGGTTTTTTCATATGTGGCCTTGAGGTATGTTCCCTCTATTATCAGTTTGCTGAGAGTTTTTATCATGTCCACTAGATTTTATCAAATGCTTTCTGCATCTATTAATACGATCATGTGGTTTTTAGCCTTGATTTTATTTATGTGGTGAATCACATTTATTGATTTACTAATATTGTACCAACCTTGCATCTCTAGAAAAAATCCCACTTGATCATGGTGTATGATCTTCATATTTTATTGCTGAAACTAGTTTGCTAATATTTTGTTGAGGATTTTTTCATCTATGTTCATCAGGGACATTGGCCTATCATTTTCTTTCTTTGTAGTCTCTTTATCTGGTTTTAGAATTAGGGCAATGCTCATCTCATAAAATGAGCTTAGAAGTCTTCCCTCCTCTTGAATTTTTTGAAATAGTTTGAGAAGAATCCGGTTAGTTTGTGTGTGTGTGTGTGTGTGTGTGTGTGTGTTGTTGTTGTTGTTGTTTTTTGTTTGTTTTGAGGGTTTGGTAAAATTCACAGAAGCCATCTGGTACAGGGCTTTTGTTTGTTGGAAATTTTTTTTACTACTTCTTCTGTTTCACATGTTGTAATCTGTCTGTCTGGATTCTTTGAGTCATCCTGATTCAGTTTTGAAAGTGTTTATTTCAAGGAATTTATCCATTTCATCCATATTGTTCAAATTGTTGTCATATATTTATTCATAATATTTTCTTAGAATCCTTTGTATTTCTTTGGTGTCAATCGTTACATCTCTCTCATTTTTTATTTTATTTAATTAGGTTCTCTCTCTCTCTCTCAGTTTGGTTAAAGGTTTGTCAATCTTGTTTATCTTTTCAAAGAACAAGCCCTTTGTTTCATTGATCTTTTGTAATTTTTTTAGACTCTATTTTGTTTATCTCTGTTCTGATCTTTAATTCTTTTCTTCTACTCCCTTTGGGATTTGTTTGTTGTTCTTTTTCTAGTTCTTTAAAATGTAAAGTTAGGTTGTTATTTGGGATTTGTCTTTTTTAAGTAGGCCTGTAATGTTATCAACTTCCTTCTTAGTACTGCTTTTGCTGTATCCAATAGATTTTGGGTTTTTGTGTTCTCATTTTCATTTGTTTTAAGGTACATTTAGATTTATTCCTTGATCTCACTATTAACCCATTCATTGTTTAGAAGCATGCTATTTAGTCTCCATGTTTTTGTGTGTTTTTCAGTTTTTTTTCTTGTGATTGATTTTTATTTTTATACCATATGGTGAGAGAAGTTGCTTGACATAATTTCAATCTTCTTAAATTTACTCAGACTTGTTTTATGTCCTAACATGTGTTATATCCTAGAAAATGTTTCATGTGCACTTGGAAAGAATGTATATTCTGCTACTTTGGGCTAAAATGCTCTGAAAATATCAATTAAATATATCTGATCTAGTGTGTCGTTTAAGGTCATGATTTCCTTATTAATTTTCTGTTTGTTTGACATATCCATTGATGTCAATGGGTATTAAAATCCCCTAGTACATCTGTATTACTATCAATCTCTCCTTTATGTTTGTCAGGATTTGCTTTACATATTTAGATGTTTCTATGTTGGCTGCATAAATGTTTACTAGTGTTATATCCTCTTTTTGAATTGATCCCTTTATCATTATGTAG
The DNA here is from genome assembly GCF_000147115.1 of Myotis lucifugus. Taxonomy (NCBI): domain Eukaryota; kingdom Metazoa; phylum Chordata; class Mammalia; order Chiroptera; family Vespertilionidae; genus Myotis; species Myotis lucifugus. The sequence continues at coordinate 3,200,621 of NW_005871098.1, forward strand.
TGTCCTTTGTCTCTTACTATAGCCTTTGTTTTAAAGTCTATTTTGTCAGATATAGGTATTGCTCTCACAGCTTTTTTTTCCTTTCCATTTGTCTGAAATAACTTTTCAATCCTTTATTTTAGTCTATGTGTATCCTCTGTTCTGAGGTGGGTCTCTTGTAGACAGCATATATATGGTTTCTAATCCATTTAGTTATCCTGTGTCTCTTGATTAAAGCATTTAATCAATTTACATTTAAAGTAATTATTGATAGGTATGTATTTATTGCTATTTTATTCTTTTAACTATGTTCATATGTTGTCTTCTTCTTGTTGTTGTTCTTCTTTTTCTTTTTCTTCTTCTTCTTCAAAAAGCCCTTTAACATTCTTGTAATACTGGCTTGGTGGTAATGAACTTTTTAAGCTTCTTCTTGTCTGGAAAGCTCTTTATTTCTCAATCAATTTTAAATGTGTAAAGTAATCTTGATTGTAGGTCCTTTCTTTTCATCACTTTTAATATGTCATGCCAATCCCTTCTTGTCTGAAATGTTTCTGTTGAGAAAGAAGCTGACAGTCTTATTGGAGCTCCCTTGTAAAAGTAATTAACTATCTAGATATAGGCTTCTGTGGGTTCATCTTGTTGGGACTCTCTATGCTTCCTGACTTGTGTGTCTTTTTCATTAACCAGGTTAGGGAAGTTTTCTGCCATTAATTCTTCAAATATGTTCTTTTAAAAAATATTTTCTTTATTGTTAAAAGTTCTTGAACCTTCGCTCTCTCTTTTCTTCTTCAGGTATCCCTATGATGTAGATGCTGTTATACTTCATATTGTCCTGAAGGTTCCTTAAACTGTATTTATTTATTAAAATTTAATTTAATTTTTTTTCTGCTCTGATTGGGTGTTTTTTTTCTACACTGTCTTCCAACTTGCTGATTTGATTATCTGCTTTATCCAACCTACTATTTATCTGTTCCAGTGTATTCTTAATTTCAGATACTGTGTTCTTTATTTCTGACTATTCTTTATGGTTTCTAAGTCTCTTTTTCATGCTACAGAGCATTCTTATAACTATTGCTTTGGACTATATATCTGATAATTGCTTGCCTCTATTTCAATTAGCTCTTTTTCTGGAGATTTCTCCTGTTCTTTTATTTGGTGTATTTTTCCTTGTCTCCCCATTTTAGTTGCATCTTTGTGTTTATTTCTATGTATTAGGTAAATCTGTTATGACTTCCAGTCTTGGTGGTATAGTCCTATGTAGTAGGTGTCCCACAGGGTCCAGTGGTGCATTTTCCTTGGTCACCTGACCCGGGTGCTCCAAGAATGTTCCTTGGGGGCCCTTCTGTTGTAATTGAGTCTTGATTAATATTGAACCATTCATGCTGGATTGACCCCCAGGCTGGCTTACTGTGAGACTCAACACCACCTATAGCATGTGAACTGCTATGCAGATGCTGACAACATAAAGCAGAACTTTGTCTCAGCAGGATCTGGTGCCTGCCTAGATCTCCCTTTGGATATACTGCTTTTGAAGTTATTGGATCTGGTTCTGATGTTGTCTAAATCTGGCCACTGTGTGTGTTGGTTCTGGGCCTATGGGGAAGGACTCTGGTGCAGGCCAATGTCAGATGCTGTCTGTGACTGGCCCTGGGCAACCTATTTGGAGCTACAAACAATCCACAGTGTGTGGCTACCTCTGTTGGACCTGGTTGCATTCTAGAAGGACCACCTGTATACCAAGCCTGGTTTTTACAAGCACTGGCTTGGGGGAAGGTCAGCAAAAGGTCGAGGTACCCTAAGATTTGCCTCCACCTGTCTCTACCTGCTGGCTACCTGTCTCTACCCACTGAGCCCTGGCCAGTATGTCTCAGTTGGTTGAGCGTCAATCCATGCACTAAGACATTGTTAGTTAAATTTCCATTCAGGTCAGATGCCAGGATTAGGATATTAAAATCTTCAACTTTATTCAGTATTCTTAATTTTAATGGTAATATTTGTATTTTAATTTTGAAAATTTTATAGGTATATTTAAAAATAAATGAAATAAATAACTATTTTAATATTGGAAATCATAATTTTGAGATATAGAAAACAGATAAAGTTATAAAGTAATAGAAACTAAGTACATATATATAATCTTAAGTTTGAAATATAAGTAGTAATTCAAATTCACATTTATTTATTTATTTATTTACTTCCTGACTTTGTCCACTGGAAAACCAGTCATAAAAACTCTGTAGCAGTCTGTACCCCTATCACCCAGTCTCTAAATATTTGCCACTGAAAGAAACCAGGGTCTAGGGTTCCTTGAAAGAATGATTGATTTCATATCTAAATGTAAGAGCTAAAACTATAAAACTCTTAGAAGAAAATGCAGGAGTGAGTCTTCATGATCTTGGGTAAAGTGATAATTTTTTAGATTCAACACCAAAAAAACACACAAGCAATAAAAGGAAAATAAGTAAACTGAACTGATGAATTTAAAAATATTGTGCTTCAAATGACATAATTAAGAAAATAAAAAGACAACCCATAGACTGGGAGAACATATTTGAAAGTCATACAGATGATAAAGGACTTTTATATAGATTATAAAAAACTCTTACAACTCAATAATAAAATACAATACAATTACAAAAGTGGACCAAATATTTGAATAGACATTTCTGCAATGAAGATATATAAATTAGAAGTAAACACACACAAAAAGACAATTAGCAGCATTTATCATTTTGTTGAGGCAAATCAAAACCAGTTATATCACTTACAAATAAAGTAGCTTTAATGAAAAAAAAGCAGACATAATAAGCATTGGCAAGGATGTAGAGAAACTGGAAAATTGGAAACCTAGTCATTGCTATTAGAAACATAAAATAGACAGCCACTTTGGAAAACAGTTTGGCAGTTCCTCAAAATGTTAAACATAGAGTTATCATATAAGTTAAGAATTTCAAAAGTAGTTATGTATCCAAGAAAAATAAAACTATGAGTATACATGATAACTTGTACATGGATATTCATAGATGCATTATTCATAATAGCTGAAAAACCAAAACAATCCAAACAACTATCAACAATGTGTGGAATATTCATACAATGGAATATCATCCTATATAATAAAGAGGTAATATGCAAATTGACTTTCACACCCTCACACAAGATGGCCACCACCATGTGGGCACAAGATGGCCGCCACAAGATGGCTGTCAGGGGAGGGCAGTTGTGGGCGATCAGGCCAGCAGGGGAAGACAGTTAGGAGTGACCAGGCTGGCAGGGGATGGCAGTTGGGGGTGACCAGGCTGGCAGGGGAGGGCAGTTGGCAGGGACCAGGCCTGCAGGGGAAGACAGTTGGGGGTGACCGGGATGGCACGGGAGGGCAATTGGGGAATGATCAGGCCAGCAGGGGAGCAGTTAGGCATCTATCAGGCTGGCAGGGGAGTGGTTAGGGGGTGATCAGGCAGAAGCGGTTAGGGCCAATCATGCAGGCAGGCAGGAGAGTGGTTAGGAGCCAGCAGTCCCGGATTGTGAGAGGGATGTCCGACTGCCGGTTTAGGCCTGATCTATGGGATCAGACCTAAACCGGTAGTCGGACAACCCCTGAGGGGTCCCAGATTGGAGAGGGTGAAGGCTGGGCTGAGGGACACCCTCCCCATGCATGAATTTCGTGCACTAGGCCTCTAGTTCAGCAATAAAAAGATATGAAGTCTACTTGAAAAAAGATACATATGAGCTCATAATGATACCAAAACACATAAAAACACACACAATTAGTTATCATTAGAGGTTGCTTAGGCACCATCTTACTATTTTGAAAATTGATAAAACAAAATTATAAAAAATTACATTTTTCAAATTGTCAACTTAGCATATGCAATATTTACTTATAATTCTTTCAGTAAGATGCACCTTAAGGACATTTTATATCAAGCCTAAAATATTAAAAAGGTGTAGGTTAAAAATTTGAATGTTCCTCACAGTGCATACAACTACACATCAAGTCAACAAAGTTTGTCTTATATATGATATGGATTTTAATATTGTAAATAATATTTACTTATTTTATCATAAGTTTATTATGTTCCTTCTCTGAACTTTCCACTTTGGTTTCTTTGATTTGTATTCCATGGGTTCAACCACACTTAGAACAAAGTTCTACTGAAAAATAATTTTTAATGTTAACTGTAAACAAATTTATTCACACATACATGGAAACAACTTGTAGAATCATTCCTTTCCCTTATAAATAGCGTTAATTTTAAACCTGAAGTTTTTAGTACCATGCTTTCTAAAACCCTGAAAATCAATCAGCACGGGCAAAATAAATTATATAATTAACAAAGACATAAGTTAAATGAAAATAAAATTTAATTTATGCTAAAAGTAGAAAAAACTGATAAAACAATTATCTTAGTGATTGCTTGAAGTTGAATAAAAATGAATAGGGATTAGAACACTATGTAATTCTCCCATCCTTAAGTTTTGCTCACCGATATAATAGCTTTGACAATGTGATATCTCTTCACAAGAAAGCATATGTATATGTAAATACATATATATTTTTTATATGAGGCTGTATTCAAACCCCTCATTTGACCTGAACTAATCTGATATCTACATTCCAAGGTTGCAAAAACTCAGTTTCCATTTTGTTGTTACAGGAAAACAACACTAGGGAAAGACTAGAAAGTAGTGGAACTGTTCAGTGTATCTGCCATCCCCAGGTGTTGTCTTGGTGAGAACTGTCAGTCCTTTCAGCCTTGTGCACTGATGCTAAAAACTCCCCATACTGGAGCCTAGTCATTTGCCAGGCTCTCCTTATCATGGAGAGTTACAAGGAAACTGATATTCATGCTCACTCACCCTGCTGTCAAAGCATTCCAGTCTTTAATCACTACATGACTTGTCAAATTCAATGTGAATCACATATGCAAAATTCAATATGAACCACATGGCTACAATTAAAACTCCTCCAATAATGAGAATGCCTATAAAAGGGGAAACTTTGGGCAGGTTTCTTGTCACTGTTGGTATTCTGAAACTAAATTTGAGAAAGTTCTTCAACTGAAATTTATGTTTGTACAGTGAGAAACTAAATTGTTATTCCTCTAATTCCCACAACAAACCATTACATAGTCAAGAGTATGTGCTTGTACTTAATGGATATTTCTAACATTTTGGCTGACTGTCATTGAGTATATTTTCACTATAGGAAAGAATCCATCTCCCATGACTAGGAAAGAAAGCTGCCAAAATCCAGTTCCAGATCTGCACACCACACCTGTCACTTCCCTACCTACTGGGAGACATTCTCTCTTTGGCTCTCTTTAGCTGGAAATTCTAGAGCATATTTTAAACTCAGGACATTGAACTTTGTTTTCCTGAGGATTTTACTTAACTCAAAGTCTGTTATTACCCCCCCCCCACCCCTCAGAGTTTGACATTTTGAATTTCTACAAGATTAAGAATTAAGATGAAAAAGAAGGCAAATTTTTATTAATTAAAAACTGAAATTATTTTACTTACAGGTATGTTTTGCATTTTACCCTATGTTTAGAAGATATGTGCCAAGTTCTGTTATTTACTGGATCCTGAAAAGGTTTTTCTGTGCAGAAGAAAATTACATCAGCTAAGAGACACATCAGGGTATTTGAGAAGACAATCTAATGGTATGTGTGATAACTGCTGACAGCCCATTCTAATTCTATAGCATGCCCCCAGTTTTTTTTTTATAATTTTTAAAAATATATTTTATTGATTTTTTACAGAGAGGAAGGGAGAGGAATAGAGAGTTATAAACATTGATGAGAGAGACACATCGATCAGCTGCCTCCTGCACACCTCCCACTGGGGATGTGCCCACAACCAAGGTACATGCCCTTGACCGGAATCGAACCTGAGACCTTTCAGTTGGCAGGCCGACGCTCTATTCACTGAGCCAAACCGGTTACGGCATGCCCCCAGTTTTTACTGAGATTGAATAAAGAAAATGTAATCTTGGAGGCTCCATGTGGAGTGAATATCTTGGCAATTAGACATTTCTATATTTGGCTTAATTAATAACAAAGAAATTAACTTCTATTCTGGTATCTCAAGAAATTTTTCTCAGAATATTCATTTGGGTGTCCTTTTTTTTAAAAAAAAAGATTTTTTAAAATAGATTTCAGAGAGGAAGGGAGAGGGATAGAGATATAAATATCTATGATGAGAGATAATCATTGATTGGCTGCCTCTTGCATGCCCCACACTGGGTACTGAGCCCACAACACAGGCATATGCCATAACCGGGAATCAAACCTATGACCTCCTAGTTCATAGGTGGACATTCAACCACTAAGCCATGCTGGCCAGACCATTTGGGTGTCCTTTTAGGTATTTATGTTCTGAATGTAATCAAGCAGCAAAAAGCTGTGATTAGTTAATCTTACAGTTTCATTATTTATTTTATTTTATTTTATTTTATTTTATTGTAGTAAGAACACAATGTGAGATCAACTCTCTTAATAAACTTTTTAGTGTACAATACATTACTGTTGACCCCACATACCATGTTAAATAGTAGATCTCTAGAGTATATTTATTTTGCTTAACTGAAACTTTATGCTCATTGATTAGTAATTCCACACTAAAAATATTATTATAGAAAGTATGACCTAAACAGTCAAATCCTAGAAGAAGATGTGTAAGATTTCTCATTACCAGAGCTACATTATTGCCATGTGTTATAATTCCTCAAACTGGAAAACATTTCAGTGATTTATGGACTCCAGATTTCCATTCATCTTCTTTGAAATTGTCAAGCAGGTCTCTTCTACATATAAAAGCTCAACTTTTCTCTTATCTTTTAATAAAGAAACCAAAAAGCAAATTCTGTTTACCACGTTTCTTTTCTATTTGCTGTAGGCTTGTCCTAGAACAAGGAATAATTTGAAAGAGGAAGTCAAAGCATATCTTTTAAAATACCATTTATATAGAACTTAAGAGTTTATTGAGTACAAGTACTTACCCAAACAGGGCTATGGCTTCCCTTCAATAGACCTAGACTGCTTATTAATCCTTGTGTTTACAATAAGAATATGATTTTTAATCATCCATGTAGTAGATGTTAATAAATGATTAGTAAGTTAAACATTTACAAAGATAGAAACTAATTTATATTAGGTCAATAGAGAACCTCATCTAAACAAATTGCTATCCATAATGACTTTTAAATGATATATATGTTGACAGAATCACATCCATAGTGTTTCTTTATTTTTAATTATTTTTCTTTATTCTTTATTATTTATTTCTTCTTTGTTATAAACTGGAATTGAGTATCATGTAATACTATGACCCTTAAATTTTCTACTCATTACTCTAATATAGCTATTTAAAGTTGTAGGGTCTAGTCAACATATCAAGAGAAAATTAAAATATTACATGCCCAATGAATTGAAAAATTAGAATATTTCCCATTTTAACTGGACACTGAAATTGGCATCTTAGAAGCTGAGATTTTTTTTAATTAAACTTACGCACATTCCAGTAAAAAGTAGAGTTTCATGAGGTAGCACTGAAACCTCCAATTCTAGTTTGACCATTAATATCTTAGTCACACTTGAATTGACTATTTTTCTCCATGCTGATAGTAAAACAAGTGAACTAAAAAACAAACAAACAAAAAAATAAGTGAAATAATGATGGATAACACCATTAATCCACACCAGCAATTACACTTCTACCTCACCTATTTGTATATTTACTGCAAAAATTCAAATACTACAGATTAGGGTTATGTATTGAAAAAATAAATTATACCAATTATTTTTACTTTCCACTCTTTTGTCTTTTAGCATGGTTTTACCGTTTACCTTGGAGTGTTTTTTGCTCTGTTCAGACCTTTTTATATACTTAGGAAACAAACTCCATCCCTGTGAGAGTGCTGACTTGCAGCATTGGTGCTGACTTGAGGTCGTCCTGCACCCATTACCTCGTATCCTTCACAAATAATAATCTGCTTTACATCTTGTGGCACAACTACCCAACTCACTGGTGAGAATGTTAAACATTGTTTAAATTTACTTGTATATATTTTTAAAAACCTTTTAAAATTTCATTTGTAAACTGGAATTCAATACTCACAGCACTCTCTGGGTCATTCATGAAAACACTCATAGGAGTGTAAAATCAGAGTCACACAATGTGCATGTTCTCAGCTAAGGTTGAAGGAGGTCACACTCTGCCTTCTTGTTTCAACTCTCATACTTTAAACAGGTGTCCTTTTTGATGTCAGGTATTTGCATGTTTGTGCTTTTTGTTGATTATTTTTATATTTCTTGGTTTTTTTGCTTTTTAAAATGTCTCCAAAACATAGCAATGATGTCTTTCCCAGTGTTCCTAAGTGTGAGAACATTGTGATAAGCCTTACAGAGAAAATTTGTTAGATATGCTTCATTAGACATGAGTTATAATGCTGTTAAAGTTTAATGCTAAAGAATAAAAATATATATTAAATAACATATATTTAAACAACAACAAAAAACAGATTATATATTAACTATTTGATGAAAATTTTGTGTCTAGAGGCTCATAGGAATCTAATCCAGCATTTCCTCTGGGAGCAACACTCAGAATTTGCAGAAACTTTATAGAATATAACTACTGTGAATGACACTCAACTATAATTACAAAATGACACTGGAGCTATTGGACAAAGTTTTAACCAAATGATCCAAATTAATATAATTAGTAAGAGGCAAATGGACATTATGGTTCACAAGTTTTGATATCCCCTACAACACATAAGGTTCCCTATGTAGTATTCCAGCCCAAAATGTTTGAAAATTGAATTTAATGTTGTGGAAACACCAGAAAATTCATACAGAAAAGCACTTGGCCTATGTTCTTCCAAAATGTCTATACCTTCAAAGTCAGAGAAAGCTTGAGAAACTTGTTCATATTAAGTTGACTTTCTGTACCAAAAAAAGGAGCTATAAAAGACAGGAAAGTGGGCTGTATAACATAACAGTTTTATATCAATACTAGAGGCCCGGTGCACAAAATTTGTGCACGGGGGGGGGGGGGGGACCCTCAGCCCAGGCTGGACCCTCTCCAATTTGGGACCCTCGGGGGATGTTTGACTGCTGGTTTAGGCCCCAACCCCAGAATCAGGCCTAAACCGGGAGAAGGACACCCCTCTCACAATCCTGAACTGGTGGGTCCTAATCCCTCATCTGCCTGCCTGCCTGAACACCCCTAAATGGGCCCCCTGCCTGCCTGGTTGCTCCTAAATGCCCCCGTCCACCGGCCTGGTCACCCTTACTGCCCCCCCTTCCAGCCTGGTTGCCCCTAACTGCTCCCCCTGCCAACCTGGTCACCCCCAACTGTTCCCCCTGCCAGCCTAGTCGCCCCTCACTGATCCCACCAGCCTGGTCGCCTCCAACTGCACCCCTCTGCCGGCCTGGTCACCCCTAACTACCCCCCCCCACTGGCCTGGTCACCCCCAACTGCCCCCCCTGCTGGCCTGATTGCCCCTCATGGCTCCCTCACTGGCCTGGTCGCCGCACACCGCCTGCTGTTCAGTCGTTTGGTTGTCCCTCACTAACCCCCCTGCCAGCCTGGTCTTAGGCAGCCATCTTGTGAGGGTGTGATGGTCAATTTACATATTACCTCTTTATTATATAGGATTAAATTTTCTGAATCTTGTCATTGTACTGTGGATAGGTAAAAGAATATTCTTTTTCTTAAGAAAGATATATAGAAGTGACATGGGTTAAATAGAAATGAAGTATGACATTTAGATGTTAAAAAGTTTCAGGAGAAAATAACATATCTTTATCTATCTATCTATCTATCTATCTATCTATCTATCTATCTATTTATCTATCTATCAGGTATTGGGAAAAAGAGCACAGAAGTAGCAAATTACGACAAATAGTTGATTTGGGTAAAGGGAATTATTTGTGCTATTTTTTCAACTTATGTTTGTTTAGAATGATTTCAAAATATAAAGTTTAAACAAAGGAGGAGGAAATGTGCTGTCACAGGAATTCAGAAAAGAGGATGTCATTGGCAGTGTCAAATGCTACAGAGAGAAGTAAGATTTTGGATTTGGATTTCATTTAATAGCAGAGAATTGCTAGTAATGCCAGTTTCCAGGGCTTTGTAGGTAGAGAAGACTGCCTGTCATTAAGTGGCAAAGACCTGATGTGTGGAGGTACAGGCACCAAATCATGGATTTTAGTTGTAAGAAAAGGAGAGAAGTATGGAAGAAGCTGGAGTTAGAAAATAAATTGTGTTGTTTGTTGTTTGACTTTAAATTGGAAAAATGAGAGGATTTTTAAATGGTGATGGGGACTCACCTTTGGCCAGTGAGAGGGTGGAAGGGTTATAGATAAATGAATAGGAAGTAATAATTGAGAAAAGAAGAGGACTAATGAAAAAATAGGAGATAGGATACAAAACTCAGATAATGTAAAAGACAATTTCTTTTTATTATTAACTAGAGGCCCGGTGCAAGAAATTCATGCATGGGGGGGGGTCACCTCAGCCCAGCCTGCATGCTCTCCAATCTGGGATCCCTCAGGGGGTGTCCGACTGCCAGTTTATGCCCAATACTGGGGATCAGGCCTAAACCGGCAGTCGGATATCTCTCTCACAATCCAGGAATGCTGGCTCCTTACTGCTCACCTGCCTGCCTGCCTGATCACCCATAACTGGCCCCCCTGCCAGCCTGATCACCTGTAACTGCCTCTGCCTGCTGACATGATCGCCCCTAACATCCCCCCCTGATGGCCTCATCACCCCCAACTGCCCCACTGCCAACCTGGTCACCCCTCACTGATCCCCCCTGCTGACCTGGTCTCCCCCAACTGCCCCCCCCCGATGGCCTGGTTGCCTCCAACTCCCCCCCCCCTCACCCGCCGGCCTGATCGCCCCATGTAGCCTGCTGCTCAGGCATTTGGTTGTCCTTAACTCACCCCCTGCCAGCCTGGTCAGCCCACACAGCCTGTTGCTCAGTCGTTTGGTCATCCCTCACTAACCCCCCTGCTGGTGTGGTTGCCCCATGCAGCCTATTTGTTCGTCCATTCAGTTGTTTCAGATATGATGGCCCTTGGCTCTTTATATATATAGATTAAGGTATTACATCTGTGTCCTTCTCCCCCCAATGCCCTCCCCCTGCTCATGCCCTCATACTTTGGTGTCTGTGCCCATTGGTTATGCTTATATGCATGCATAGAAGTCCTTTGGTTGATCTCTCCCCTTGAACCCCACCTTCCCTTACCATCGCTCTGAGGTCTGAGCATCTGATTGAGGCTACTCTGTCTCTGTATCTCTTTATGTTCATCGGTTAATGTTGCTAATTATAATCCACACATGAGTGAGATCATATGATATTTACCTTTCTCTGACTGACTTATTTCACTTAGCATAATGCTCTCCAGCTTCATCCAAGCTGTTGCAAATGGAAGGAGATCCTTCCTTTTGACAGCAGCATAGTATTCCATTGTGAAGATGTACCACAGTTTTTTTTAATCCACTCAACTACTAATGGGTACTTAAGCTGTTTCCAAATCTTAGCTATTGTAAATTGTGCTGTTATGAACATAGAGATGCATATATCCTTTCTGATTGGTGTTTCTGATTTCTTGGGATATATTCCTGGAAGTGGAATCACTGGGTCAAATGGAAGTTCCATTTTTAGTTTTTTGAGGAAACTTCATACTGTTCTCCACAGTGGCTGCACCAGTCTGCATTCCCACCAGCATTGCACCAGGATTCCTTTTTCTCTGCATCCTCTCCAGCACTTGTCATTTGTTGATTTGTTGATGATAGCCATTCTGACAGGTGTGAGATGGTACCTCATTGTTGTTTTGATTTGCATCTCTTAGATGATTAGTGACTTTGAGCATGTTTTCATATGTCTCTTGGACTTCCTTAAGTCAACTTTCAAAAATATCTATTTAGGTCCATTGCCAATTTTTTGATTGGGTTATCTTCCTTTTGTTAAGTTGTATGAGTACCCTGTAAATGTTGGAGATTAAACCCTTATTGGAGATAACATTGGCAAACATGTTCTCCCATGGAGTTGGATTTCTTGTTTTGTTGATGGTTTCCTTTGTTGTGCAGAAGCTTTTTATTTTGATGTAGTCCCATTTGTTTATTTTCTCTTTGGACTCCATTGCCCTCAGAGCTGTATCAGTGAAGATATTACTTCAGCATATGTCTGAGATTTTGCTGCCTGTGGATTTCTCTAAGATTTTTATAGTTTCCTGTCTTAAGTTTAAGTCCTTTATCCATTTTGAGTTTATTTTTGTGTATCGTGTAAGTTAGTGGTCTAGTTTCATTATTTTGCCTGTATCTGTCCAATTTTCCCAATACCATTTATTGAAGAAACTGTCTTGACTCCATTGTATGCTCTTGCCTCCTTTGGCAAATTTAATTGAGCATAGTGGTTTGGGTCAATTTCTGGGTTCTCCATTCTATTCCATTGGTCTATAAGTCTGTTCTTGTGCCAGTAACAGGCAGTTTTGAGAAGAGTGGCTTTGTAATACAGTTTTATATCTGGTATTAAGATCCCACCTACTCTGTTCTTCTTTCTTAGGATTGATGCAGTTATTCGGGGTCTTGTTTTATTCCAGATTAATTTTTGGAGAGTTTGTTCTAGGTCTGTGAAATATGCCGTTGGTATTTTAGTGGGGATTGCATTGAATCTATAGATTGCTTTAGGTAGTATGGACATTTAAATGATGTTGATTCTACCAATGCAAGAACATGGTATGTTCTTCCATCTGTTTATGTCTTCCTCTATCTCTTTTTTCTGTGTCCTGTAGTTTTCTGAGTACATGTCCTTTACCTCCTTAGTTAAGTTTATTCCTAGGTATCTTAATTATTTTGCTGCAATGGTAAATGGGATTATTTTTTAATCTCTGTTTCTATAAGTTCACTGTTGGTGTATAAAAATGCCATAGATTTTTTGGTCTTAATTTTGTATCCTGCTACATTGCTGAATTCATTTATTAAGTCTATTAATTTTTTGATGGGGTCTTTAGAGTTTTCTATGTATAATATCATGTCATCTGTGAATAATGAAAATTTTACTTCTTCTTTTCCAATTTGAATGCATTTTTTTCTTCTTCTTGTCTCATCACCATGGCTAGCACTTCCAGGACTATGTGGAACAAGAGTGGTGAAAGTGGGCATCCCTGTCTTGTTCCTGTTCTTAGAGGAAATGGCTTTAGTTTTTGCCCATTGAGTATGATGTTGGCTGTAGGTTTGTGATATAAGGCTTTTATTATGTTGAGGTATGATCCCTCTATTCCCACTTTGCTGAGCATTTTTATCAGAAAAGGATGTTGGACTTTGTCAAATGCTTTTTCTGCATCAATTGATATGATTATGTGATTTTTGTCTCTCAATTTGTTTATGTGATGTATCAGGTTTATTCATTTCCAGATAATGTACCAGCCTTGCATCCCTGGAGTAAATCCCACTTGGTCATGGTGTATGATCTTTCTAACTTAATGCTGGACCCAGTTTGCTAGAATTTTGTTGAGGATTTAACCATCTATGTTCATTAGGTATATTGGCCTGTAATTCTCTTTCTTTGTAGGGTCTTTAACTGGTTTTGGTTTTAGGGTAATGCTGGCTTCACAGAAAGAGCTTGGAAGTGTGACTTCTCTTGAAATTTTTGTTATAGTGTAGGAAGGATTGGTTTTAGTTCTTCTTTAAATGTTTGGTAAAACTCCCCTATGAAGCCATCCAGTCTAGGGCTTTTGTTTGTTGGAATTTTTTTGATTACTGTTTCAATTTCATCAGTAGTTATCAGCCTATTCAGGTTTTTTTATTCGTCCTGATTGAGTTTTGGAAGCTTATATTTTTCTAGGAATATAAGTTGTTCATAGTATTTTTTTTCAATCCTTTGTATATCTATGTATTGGAATAGGGTTGTTCATAGTACTTTTTTTTATAATCCTTTGTATATCTATGGGGTCTGTTGTTACTTCATCTCTTTCATTTCTAATTTTGTTTATTTGGGTCCTCTCCCTTTGTCTCTTGGTGAGCCTGCTTAGAGGTTCACCAATCTTGTTTATCCTTTCAAAGAACCAGCTCTTGGTTTCATTGATCTTTTGTATTGTGTTTTTTTATTTGTTTGTTTGTTTTTGTTTTTTGTCTCTATGTCATTTATTTCTGCTCTGATCTTTGTTATTTCCTTCCTTCTGGTGTCTGTGGGCTTCTCTTGTTGCTGTCTTTCTAATTCTGTAAGAATTAGAAAGGCTTTCATTGTGTCCCATAGGTTTTGGATTGTTGTGTTTCCATTGTCATTTGTTTCCAGGATGCTTTTTATTTCTTCTTTGATCTTTTTGGTAACCCAATTATTGTTTAATAGTATGCTATTTAGCCTCCAAGTGTTTGAATTTTTTTTCATTCTTTTTATTGTAGCTTATTTCTATTTTAGGCCATTGTAATCTGAGAAGATGCTTTTTATGATTTCTATCTTCTTGAGTTTGAACAGACTTTACCTGTGACCCAATATATGGTCTATCTTTAAAAATGACCCATGTGCACTTGAGAAGAATGTATATTCTCTAGCTTTTGGGTGAAATGTTCTGAAGCTATCAATTAAGTCCATCTGATCTAATGAGTCATTTAGGCTTGCTGTTTCTTTGCTGATTTTTTGTTTAGAGGATTTATCCAGTAGTGTCAGTGGGGTATTAAAAGTACCCTACTATGATCATATTGCTGCTCATCTCTCCCTTGATATCTTCCCGAAGTTGTTTTATGTAATTGGGTGCTCCTGTATTGGGTGCATATATGTTTACCAGAGCTACTAGTATATCCTCTTCTTGAATTGCTCCCTTTAGTATTATGAAGAAGCCCTCCTTATCTCTTGTTATGGCCTTTATCTTGAGGTTTATTTTGTCAGATATAAGTATTGCAACCCCAACTTTTTTCTCATTTCCATTTGCTTGAAAAATTTTTTTTCCATCCCTTCACTATCGGTTTGTGTGAATCCTTTGTTCTGAGGTGGGTGTGTTGCAGACGGCAAATATATGGGTCATGTTTTCTTATCTATTCAGCTACTCTATGTCTTTTGATTGGAGTATTTAATCTATTTATTTTTAATGTTATTATTGATAAGTACTTGTTTGTCTCCATTTTTATGCTTTATGTTTGTGTTCCTTCTTGCCTTTCTGTTTCTTCTTTTTACAGCAGTCCCTTTAGCATTTCTTGCATTGCTGGCTTGGTGGTAATAAACTCTCTTAGCCCTTTTTTGTCTGTGAAGCTCCTAATTCCACCTTCAATTTTGAATGATAGCCTTGCTGAGTATAGTATTTTTTGATTCAGTCCCTTGCTTTGCATCATTTTTTGTATTTTATTCCATTCCCTTCTGGCCTGGTGTGTTTCTGTTCAGAAATCATTTCATATTCTAATGGGCGATCCCTTGTAGGTAACTTTATGTCTCTCTCTGGCAGCCTTTCAGATTCTAACTTTGTCTTTGATGTTTGCCAATTTAATTATGATGTGTCTTGGTGTTGGTCTTTTTGGGTTCATGTTGTTTGGGACTCTATGTGCTTCTTTGACTTGCGTGCTTTTTTTCTTGCCAACATCTAGGAAGTTTTCTGTCCTTATTTCTTCAAACAGGTTTTCTGTTTCTTATTTTGCTTCCTCTCCTCCAGTTACCCCTATTATGTGGACATTTTTTCACTTCCTGTTGTCCCAAAGCTCCTTTAGGCTCTCCTCCTTCTTTTTAAGTTTTCTTTCCAGTTGCTGCTGTGTTTGTGTTTTTTCCCTACCTTGTCTTCTAATTTGCTGATGCAGTCTTCAGCCACTTCTAGTCTTCTGTTGATGCCTCCCATTGTGTTCTGTATTGCAGCTATGTCATTCTTCATTTCCTCTTGGCTCCTTTTCGTGTTGGTGACATTCTCATTCAGCTCCTTGTAATTCTCATTGAGTTGTGTGTATTTGTCATCCAGCCATTTGAGCATCTTTATAACCATTACTCTGAATTCTTTCTCTGACAAATTACTTTCCTCCATTTCATTTAATTCCTTTTCTGTCATTACTCTTTTTCTTTCCTTTGAGATTTTTTTTTGTCTTCTCATGTTTTGCTGTAATGTTCAAATTGTTTTTGTGTCCTAGATCCAACTTCTTTGCAACCCAGGGTCTTTTAAGGGTGATGCTACTGGTGTGATCTCTCAGGTCTCCTGGACTTGGTTATTTAGCAGAGCTCCCCACTTGAGCTATTTGGGTTCTCTTGATATTGTTGGATCTTGAATGTTACTTTCTTATTCCTGGATGAAGTCTCATCATGGATTGGCAATGTGACTCACCCCGGCTTTGTTTTGCAAGCTGTTTTGTTTGTGATCTTGGTTCTGGCTCTTGTGGAAAAGGTTGTCTAAGGTCTCACTGGTATATGTTCACTGTGGGTTCCCAGAGTCCACTGCCTGGGAGGAAGGAGTCTTGGGGCCTGAGGGTCTGGCAATGTGACTTTGACCTGTGTAGTGTGACTTTTGCTGGAATAGTGTCACTCTGCAACTCACTACTAAGGTCCTGGAGCCTGTGACACTGGGGGGCACGTGTCTCATAGTCTGTGATTGAAGCTGTGAGACTCTGCCCAATGTGATTTCCTTCTCTGAATCATGAGGGGGTTTAGGATCCAGCAGCTGGGGATGTGAGATTCTCGAAGACCGTGGCTGAAACAATGTGAACTTGTCCAGGGAGGCAAGTCCTCAGTAACTCACCAAGCTGTCCAGAAGTAGGTACCTGGGAGGGGAATGTTGTGGATCCTGCTGAGGGAGCCATGCACCCTTGTTTGGAGAGTCACAGGCCATGTGGCAGCTCAGAGAGGGGCCCAGGAGCTGTCTGCAAGGGGTGTGTGCTTGTGGGGCCCACACACTGGATCAGAGCAATTGTGGTGTGCCACCGGCCCCGTGGAGGGAGAAGTCCCAGTTTCTGCTTTGGGGGATGTGCACCCTTTGTTGGATATGTGCAGCCAGCAGCTGCTTACAGAGATGCCCAGGAGCTGTATGCTGGGGCAGTGGGCTCAGGGGGCCCGTGTGCTAGAGCAGTGTTACCACAGGGACTGGATGCCAGCAGCCAGGGTTGTGCCTTGTGGCAGCTCAGATAAGCAACCAGGGGTTGCTTGCCAGGGTAGCGGGCTCAGGCGGCTTGTGTGCTTCATTGTTGTGACTGCAGTGACTGGAGGTCTGCAGCTGAGGAGGGGGAAGCCCAAGTTTCTGCTGCTGGGACCTTGCATCCTTGGTTGGATTCGAGTGCACCTAATGGTAGCTCACAGAGGCATCTGGGAGTTGCCTGCTGGGGTGGCAGCCTCAGGGGACTTGCATGCTGAAACCACGTGACTGTGGTTTCTGTGGGTAGGCAGCAGGGAAGGGGGAAGTCCGAATTTCTACTGCCGGGGCCATGAGTCTTTGTTTTGATACAAGCGCGCCCAGCGGGGGCTCAGAGCGGCACCCAAGAGCGGCCTGTGGGGCAGTGGGCTCAGCAAGCCTGAATGCTGGAAGGTGCAACTGAGGTGTCCAGAAATCAGCAGTTGTGGAGGGGAAGTTGCACTTACTGCTGCAGGAGCCATGCACCCATGGATGTGGCTGTCCTAGGGTCTACAGGTCTGAGGGTGGGGCAGCATTATTTTGGTTCGAGTGGCTGCAGGGTTGCAGGCTTCAGGGTTGTGGGTGATGGTGCTGATGAGTTCCCAGAAGAGGCCGCTCTCTCCTTCAAGATGGCGTGGGCTCCGTGCCCAAGCCCCGAAGCCTGGGGAGTGCCCACAGCGGTGGTAATCTCTCCCTGTCCCAGAAAGCCTGGTCTGCCAGCCTCTGCTACTCCTGCCAGATTTAACTGTCCCTCACTCACTCACAACACACCACACACATCCACACACTCTCCTTTCACCCTCTCACTCACTTACACCCTCTCCCTCACCTCTGTCCTGCTAGCCACCATCTTCCCAAAACCAAGACAATTTTGAATTCAATGTATTTGACTGAAAAATGGACCTTTTTAAAAATTGAAACAGTATTATTAACATCTTTTAGGTTTTCTTAAGAAAAGTCTTTCAATTTGTGAAATCTTTTAGATTACAATAAGAGAAATAGTTTAGTATTAATATAGAGAACATGTTTTTTTCCAACAAATTTTTTAAAGAATAGTTTATTGAATTTAGAGAGAGAGGAGGGAGAGGGAGAAAGAGAGAAACATTTTGTGAGAGTGAAACATCAGTTGGTTGCCTCCTGCATACCCCTTACTGTGAGCCTGCAACCTGGATATGTGCCTAACTGGTGCAGGATGATGCCAGACCAACTGAGCTGTACCAGCAAGGGCAAACTTGGTTTTTATTGTTTACACTATTACTGTACATATGTCCTCATTCCACCCTCCCCCGCTTTCCCACCTCCACCCAGCCATTTCCCCACTCTTCCCTCTGGCCAAACAATACCACACTGCTGTCTGTGTCTATGGGTTATTCATATATGTTCTTTAGATCATCCCTTCACCTTCCTTCATCCAGTTCCTCCTACCCTTCATCCCTGAGAGCTGTCAGTCTGTTCCATGTATCCATGCCTCTGTTCCTATTTTGTTCATCAATTTATTTTGTTCATTAGATTCCACATATAAGTAAGATCATGAGATACTTGTCTTTCTCTGATTGGATTATTTCACCTAGCATAATAATCTCCCAGGTTCATCCATTCTGTCACAAAAGATAAGATTTCCTTCTTTTTTTGTGGCTGAATAGTATTTAATTGTGTAAATGTACCACAACTTTTCTATACATCATCTACTGATAGGCAGTTGGGCTGTTTCTAAATCTTAGCTATTGTAAATAATGCTGCTATGAAAATAGGGGTGCATATATTCTTTCAAATTGGTGTTTTTAGATTCTTAGGATATATTCCCAGAACATGTTACAAAATTAAAGGGTCTATAGTAGGTTTCCAAATCTGGAAAAAACAACAATTTATCTTTGATATTATGATATATTTAAAAATATTAGGATATTAATCACAATCATATGCCTTTGCATCTTTTCTTTTTTCTCTGTGATGTCTCCCATGTGAACATGTACTCTCTCCTAATTTCAGTTTTTTAGTTTTAGTACCATGTTTCTAACTGTCAATAGGAGTTCTATATTTAGATATTTTCACCTCAAACTCCATAACCTCTCTAAATCTGTTTTTTTTTTTTACATTTTTAACTATTTTTAGTATGTGATTAAATTGAAAAATAACATGGCATGCTTGAAAATATTTTGACGGACATGGTTTGTCTTCCATGAATGAGTAACTGATTAATGCATCCTTCATTCTTCCAGGAGGCTGGGGAAGGAGTTTGGCATCCCAGTGAAGAAAAGTATCATACTTAATTTTTTTCCTATGTAATTTAATTGAGGAAGTAATGGGTTAGCATTTGGGGAGTAGCCAAAAACAAACAAAACAAAAATCACTATTTGTAAAGTCTATTTTAAAGTATCATTAAGTGTCAAGGTAATAATAAAAATATCAAATTTATAATTATAATATTCAGCTTTAGTGCTTGTGTTTGAACTTGAGCTGAAATTGAACAAATGGAACTCCTTTGATTACCTTTGACAATAGATTTATCAGCACCAGGTGTGGAATAACCTCAAATAACTTTTGTAAAAGTCTAGATCGATTATGGAATGTAAATATTAAGCAGTGAAACAACTCTAAATGAATATGGTAAAACTGAGTTACATATTTCTGTTTGTGTGGGAATAGGAGGAAGTGATAGGGGTAATAAAAAAGAGAGGGGTACAAGAACAAGTATTTCTCTAGGAAAAATTAAAAATCTGAATTTTTTTTGTATTTTGTATCAGAATGTTAGTTGACTATTAACTCTCTGCTCATTCTTCTTTGAAATGTTTGAACCAGAATCATGTGACACTTATTCCACAGCTTTTTTGTATGTTATTTCTTTTCTTTTCTTTTCTTTAGATAAAAACCCATGGCAACTAACTTGACTGAGGCAACAAATAACACAAGCTTTTAGAATCTCAGAACCTAGCAAATGGGTAGGAACCAGATAAATTTAGCATTAATTTAGAGTAAGGTAAGTTTTTAGGACAAGTTCTATTTAAAATTTTTACTCTGGGGTCATATTTGAATGGGCAGTTCTATGAGAAATTGTTACAATATTTTTGTTTTTATTTTTCCACAATTGTAAAAATAAATATGGATAATGTTATTTTTGCTTTTCCAGAAGGATCTGGGGCTACTAGATTTGTAAAATCACTTCAAAAAGGCATTAACTATAGGAGAAAAAAACAGCTAGTTTTAAATATCCAAGCAGATCCATCCAAACAAAAATTCCATTCACAAAATAATGGTGCTTTGTAACAAGTTTATTTAACTGTGGAAATTTGAAAAATATGTTATTGCTTGGGACACTTTAAAAACCATGATGTGAAAAAATATGGTGTGAGTTGTAATTCTTTTTAATTAAAAAACAAGCAAGCCCTTAGGTAGGAGTCACAGTGAGCTGCCCTGAGTTTTTCCCAAGCCTAACAAAAGAGGGAAAGGCTTGCCACTGCTTGTGCCTGCCAACTGCGTATTGTTCAAGGAATTAAAATAAAGAGGCAGAGGGGTCAAGGGTTAGGAGCTCATATTTCTACTCTACATGACCCTGTCTCTGGGCCAGGGGTGCTCTTGTCATCTATTTCTGAAGGTCTCTCAACACAAGACTCTCCTCCATCCCTCTTGAGAAATGACCCTGTAGACTATGCTGATGATTAATGAAAGGGCTCACAGGAGACCTCCTAAAATGCTTAGACAAAAGGGTCCTCAGAGCGAAGTCTTCAGAAGAATACCTGTAGACACTACTGTCTCGAGAAAATCTGTTTTCCACCAATTCCACATTCTACACATATCAAACAACTTGATTAATGGTATTCCACTTTCTATTCTTATTACAGGCTGTCACCAGAATACTTAAACTTTCATACTTCATGTAATTGGTTGATTTTTATGTTATTTTCATTATTTCAAAGTGGGATTGGGTGACTGCTAGTTTGAATCCCGAAATTTCACTTAGTCCACAAATACTGGAAAGTTATCATCATGTTCTAGCAAATACAATTTAGATATTTAAGACAATTTTAATTCAAATCTGACAAGTTAGAACATAAATTATTAATATTTTCCTTGTGCAACTCTATATACCTGAATAAAAAACACACAAATACTTAAATTATATTTTAGACCTTATAATTATCACATTCTCATTGGCTGCCCTGTAGAAATTTCTCAAGAAATTATCAAACATATTAATAAAAATCAAAAAAAAGTGATTTTAAAAGAATTTTTCCCAAATACTTAAATAACATTGAAATTAAACATGCTGTGGCCATTATTTTTTCCAGTGGTTTAGGATAGTGAAATAAGACATAGGCTATAGCTCTAAGAGCCATCAGGGGTCCAATTTCTGGAAATCCTAATGCCTGATGCCTAACTTACAACTGTACTGATTTAGGATAGCATTTCACTAATTCTGCACTGTTTTCACTAATGAACCTACAGAAATTTAGGAGTTATCAGTTAAAGTTGCTATTAAGCTGCTCCCCTCACAGTATATTAATCACAAGACTTTTCTTACTACCCTACAGTTCAGTATAGCATCTCTCCAAATGGTTGGATTCTAGTTGTCACAGATTTGCTGTGGAAGAAGGAAGGGAACAAGGAAAGGCTATATCTGTCCATGACAATGAGTGTAAAATGCCTCCAGCCCAAATTTGTAATTTTAAATAGCACATTCTATCAAATACCTTCCTGTAACTCTGTCTACAGGAATTTTATAGAAATATACTTTATCAAATGCATCTCTTCCTTCCATTTTCTGTGATTACCAGCTTTCCAAAACAAAAAGAGTTCAGGCTCTCAGAACACTGAAGTGTGACTATGAGATTGTGAGGCAATTCTGACCAACTAAAGAGAAATGAGGGGGGAAAAAGAGTAAAAACACCTCCTTTAATTAATGAAATTTAAATTTAGATAACTAAGAGCAAGACAGTTTCCTTCTGTTTTATCAAATTGTATATCCTCCAAAATAACCATTGTCATGAAGAAGTAATTTATGTATTTTGAGGAGTATGACAACATTTTCTAAATAAACTGAATTATGAATACGGAATAACCATTGTTTCTGATAGATATAATGCAAATTTTCAGGTTGCTGAGAAACTGTTATAAAGGAAAGGGTTAACACAATACATATATACAAATAGAGGAAAACAAATAGCAAAAAATAAAGTTTTCAAAATTGTTGAGAAGAACTCTTTGCTTATTTACAGCAGCCATTAGTGAAATTAAATTTTAAAGTTTTAACTCATGTCCTCCTTTTCCTCTGAAATGTTTTTTTGATCACACTAAATGCTTTTTATTCCTTCTCTGCCATGCAATCCCTACCCCACCATTTTCCCTGCCTCCCCTATTCCTCACCTGTATCTTTTTCTCTCATGTCCTTCTACTGTAGGTTAAGTATGTGGCAGTGTGGTATGAGAGGCAAGAACCAGAACATTGGAGCCACGGTCTGGGTCTGACACTTGGCTGTCTCATTTATCAGCTGTGTGAGCTCAGACAAATTATTTAACCTCTCTATGTTCTGTTTCTTTATATGTGAAGTGGAGATCATGATATCTGCATTATTGGCTTGATGAGCATGTTAAGTTGGCAATTTATGTCAAGTGTGAAACCAATATATTACTACTAGAGCCATTTGCATGCAAATGTTTCTCATATAAGGCAGGGTTAGGTGTTCTTTTTCCTTTTATTTTAATACTCTTAATAACCTTGTCTAGTGTCCAGTAGTCACTGCTCTTAAATAAATATCATATGAAGGAAAGAACAGAAGTGAATATATAGATGTGGTCAGAAGTATTGTCATTGATAGCATTTGATTCTCGCAGGTTGACAGAATAATCACTCCACTCTTTTCTCTGCATCTGTTTCTCCATGGCTTTCACTCAGTGTCCTGTCTGCTGTCTGAGCCTGAAGAACCTGAAGCTGGGGCAGCTTCTGAAGTCAGTGGGCCTTCTGAAGAGAGAAGAGGGAAAAGGGAACTTCACATCACCAATATCCTGTGTCCTAGTATGTTTCTATATGAATTTCCATATGAAAACCTACAGTGTTTTTGAGATCTTGGAACTGAGTCTATGTGATATTTATATAAGTAAAAATAAGTTTATTTTAAAATTATAAACTTTAAATTTGGAAGCTAAATCACTTGTTTCTTATGAAGAAAGAGCTAACATTTTGTCCAGAGAGAAGGCCAATCAAGTTTCTACCTTTGGAAATGACCTCTAATTCTGCCAAGAAAGTGACCATATGGGTGTGTTTAAAGTTGAATATAGACACAATTTCAGGTGAAGATATTCTTTTTGTCAATTCCTCTGTCGACAATCACTCACATCACCTTTACTAGGGAACCCTGTCTTGTTTGTGTGTTATACTCACTGCCTTGACAAAATTAGGTAAGCCACTATAGGGATTTTAAATAGAAATTTGCCCCCTTTATCTGCAAACTGTCAACACCTTTACTTTTAAGTACTCTTGCTTTGCACAATATAGGTTATTAGTTTGAAGATTTGAATTAATGGGTTGTTAAAAATGTGGGGGTGGGGAGCTAAATGCCAGCAACTAAACTGAAGAAATGCACCATTTCACTGCACAAGCTAGGGCTGCAGCCACTGGCCACAGGAGTTAATAAATGAATATGCTTCTAGAGCTTGTCTTTTGTTTTAAAATGCAGAATGCAGCAAAATTCCTAACTTCATGTATTAATGTCAAGTGATGCTAACAATTAAGGAAGACCATGATCATTATTTGACCAGCTACTGGCTTATTTGAGGTATAAACAAAATACCTTTCATAAACTCCAGATTAACTCTCTGCAATCATTAGTCCTGTTTACTCATTTGCCTTTATGACATAAGCAGTGCTGTATCACACTATAAAAAGGAGCCCCCCACTCAGGAAACCCAAGGTAATATGTCATGTAATAATATTTGGCATTCTCCTGGAGAATTAGAGCCTAGGGGAGGCAAAACAGAACATTAGTGAGGATTAATAGAATTTTTGAGAAAACCTTCTTTATCCCTCCTCTTTCTGCCCCAGTTTTTATGTGTTAACCTACAAATTATCTTAACATGTTGTGTGTGTGTGTGTGTTAAATTATTAAAAGTGGTGTATTTTTTAGTATCTGGTGAATAAGTTGTTGATGGTAGCTTCATCTTTTTTCCAACAGCCACACCATATTTAAATTTCTGTAATATTGCCATGGCTTAAATTTCAAGCAGATAAAAGATGACATGTCTTCTTTAACATGTTTTTTTCTCTAGAAAAATCAGTTTAGTAGCTTTTCTGACTTTGTCAGAGGGCATTTAAATCATTTCTGGTAGTTGATTAGAGACAGATTAACAAACTTATAAAAAAGTTTTCTGTCACCTCCCACACAGTGTGATTTTTGCAGTTAATTTGTCCATGTCTACATCTAATAAATAATGGACTTAACCCAGATGATTCTGCTAGTTACCTCCACATTGGAGTCATATAAGACACCATAGTGGACAGGAAACCCAAGGCCCTACCTCTGACGGTTTGACTAGAGCTCCATGACTGAAATTGGAGGGAAGGATGGGCTTGAGAGTGAAGTGTTTTACCCAACATTCAGGACTCTGCATAAAGAGCACCAGATATAAAATAAGCCTGTAAACCACACAGTTGGTCCATTTTGTAAACTGAAGTCTGTAGACTTAGGCTCTCCAATTCAAGACCTCATGCAAAGTGGCCATAAAATGAATTAAATATTTAAACATACTTCTGGAATCATTTTTAAGAATTAGGTAAGATAAAGTAAATCATTGCCACTGTTAGACCCTCAGAGCAAGGCCGATGGGGCCAGGTACAGAAACTCACCAGGGTAGAAAGTCACAGATGCCTAGCAAGGGGCAAAACTAGGAAAACAAGAACATGCCCCCAGGGTAATCTATACTCCCATAGCATATCACTGATCATGTGGTTTGAACCCCTGATCTTTTCCTCCATAAACATAGATTCTAGGCCTCAGTTGTATTTCAGCTCCAGGCCCAGAAAAGCAGCAAAAACCAGACAAGTGACTCCATGGCTGCCTCAGGACCAGCTGCATTGAATAATGACCCACTGCCCTGGCACTAATCAATCATTGGAGACCATGACCCTGAAAGAGCACACCTGGAAAGCTGATGAATATTCTATTAAGACCCTCCCCTTAGAACTCTCCTAAGATTTCCATCTGCAAGAAAGAGATAAATACATTCAGGACAATGCCTGTGCTACTCCCCCACAGGCACATAGCCCCTAACTTCTAAAGGACCCCATGAGACTTGCAACCATGGAAACAATGGGCAATGGCAGTTCATCCCAAGCTAACCACCCAAACCTATCTCCAAGGCCCCCTTTTCTCTGTGTAGCCCTTCCCTTTGGATATCCGATCTCCCATCCTTTTTTCCTTAAATAAATTCAATTCTCTTTAAATGAGGAGGAAACTGGTCTTGCAGAACTTGTTATCTAAATGCAGAGGCCATGGAACTATGAACAATTCACTGCCCTGCGGGTGGGGGGGGGGGGTGTTGTTAAGCTGGTGCCAGAACAGACCATCGGATGTGGCCTGACACCTGGGGGCCTTCCTGCAGGGCCACAAAGGGGGAAGGGGGCATATCTGCAAAACAAAACCCCAGCAGGATATATATAGACAGGCTCTCTGCATGTTTCTTCACTCTGATTTGGAAATTATTCCCGGAGTCCACTAGTGTTAATAGACAGGGTCCCTCCCTTTCTCTAGGAAGCGTGCTTGGTATTTCTTTGGTCTTCTGCAACATTTGGTTCCCTGACTGGGAAGCTAACCGCGTTTGGCTCTTGCCTCCGGTGAGTGAATGGGGTTTGGGGCCCAGGGGCGCGGGACAGGCCTCCAGAAGGCGCGAGCTGCTGATTTTAGCAGAATTGAACCCGGGGGGCGGGGGGTACTCCAGATGCTCCAGGACCTCAGCCCAGGACCCAGCCAGCATCTGGAGAAAGTGGACGGACACCTCTGGACCTGTCGACAGAATCGGTAAGGTAGGGGCCCCAGTCAATCAGGCCCACTCCAAGAGAGTGGAAGGGGGAGCTTGATCACCTCCCCGGAAGTCATAGGACTTCATTAGGTAAATCAGGAATCAGGACTCTGGAAGTGAGTGAATTCAGATTCGGCTAAGGAATTATGGGTTCACTCTTCTGTTTGTTTGTGTGTGGGACTAGCCAATTTGCTACCAAGAAGAGGGGCTGGACGCAGTCTTAACTCCTCTGGTAGGTTCTCACCGAGACATCGGTCGAGAATTCTATTCTGGGGCATGGGTGCCAGGAGTGTCCCCATGCCCATCTGGGGAGTTGGGCATTCTCTGCTCAGCTCCAGTCTGGGCTAGTCTACTGAGAGAGTGTGAGTACAGATGTTTGTCTGTCTTGGCATAATTATCTGCTGATTAACTGGTCTGTGTGAAAGCGAAAGCTACTTTGATTTTCTGTTTGCTCATCTGGTTAAAACGTTTGATTTACTGAAGGCTGAACCCATGATGGTCTGCAAAAGTCTCAAGCAGCGCTTTTGAGTTAGTTTTCTCAGAGACGTTTGCTCTCTATCACGGAGGGATAGTTGATAAAAATTTCTATGTTTGTGTACTAAGGGCTTTTGTTTGCTCTGTGATTTTGCTGTTAGGTTGAAATTTTGGAATTCTGGGGTAGATTTAAAGGTATCTGTGGCTTTTCTTGTCTGACTGGGACTTTCAGGAGGGGGGCTCACAGCTCTGCAGGGCGGGGAGATTTTACGGGCCCTGCCCCCTGCCTGTGCTGAATTAAGGATCTTTTCTTTCAGGAGACCCTCCAGGCTTTAGGTAAAATTTCCCTGCACCCTTGTCATCCTCTGCCTTCTTTTCCAGGCTGACTAAGAGTCATTTTCCTCCACAGGTCGGACCCCAGCCTCCGGGAGGTTGGGCTACTACAGTGACGGCCTGTAATTTTCTCTGAAACTCCCGCTGTTTCTATTTCTCCCCTCTGTAGGAATTGTCTTCCTGTAACTCACAATAGGAAATAATACAGGCCAATGTCATTTGGCTTGCTGGTTAAAAGAAGACAATGGGCCCCAGAATCTGTAAAAGTGGCCAGGAATGAAGCTGGTCAAATGTACTGAAAGGGTTCAGTACCTGTTGCTGCTAGCAGAGGAGTGGCTGATATCCCCTTCCAGTGCACTCCCTTGGGAGAGGCCTGATTGCTGCTCTGCCACAGGGGAAGGGTACGAAGGCAGGGACCTGGTACCCAACCCACTGCCACAGGAGCGCTCTGTAATATGCAGGGCTGTTTCTAACTGCAACTCTGGCTGTTTTGGACTGGCAGCTTATGGCAGGACCCTGTAGCTAGTAAACAGGGTTAACAAAAGGGCAAAGGAAAGCTGCTCTCCCTGGACCCAGGAGAGAGCCTTCAGGACTTTGAGATTCTTCAAGAGATGAGAAGTCTGACTGAGGGACTGGCTGAGACCCCGTTGGGTTGGGAGGACCAGAGGCTGCATATTGAACTTGTAGACTTCAGTTTGCTAGGCAGAGGTCCAAGCCCAGTTGTATAGGGGTTAAGCTACCGGTGTACAGTGAAGCAACTTTCTCCCGTGCCAGAATACATTTTGGGAAATTGGACAGACTGTGTTTGTGGCTGGAAAGAGGAACCAGCCACCACACACAGCCCTGACAGTGGTCTGCAGAAAACTGTATAATAGACTTAGAAGATTCCTGCGTCTTCATGGACATGGCTGTTGTGCCTCTTACTATTCTAATTGCTACAGTTTGTCTCTGCCAGGTCACAAGCCCACCTCCTTCTGTGTCTAGGTCTCATCGTCCCTCTGACAGACAGCAAGGATCTCTTGGCTCTGAGAGAAACTTCTGACCCATCTCAGCATGGAAGTAATTACAGAAGAGAATTTCAACGCCCATTTTCCCTGAAAGAATTCAGAGCCAGGATCCTTGAGGTAATATATTAGGCAGTAAGACAGACATGAGCGGAGCAAGATGATCGGCCAACTGGCACTACCAGATGTGTATGTGAGACCAGGGGCCTAGCCAAAGGGGTCCTCGCCCAAAGTCTTGGGCCTTGGAAAAGACCAGGAGCCTACTTGTCCAAGAAACTCGACCCTGTTGCATCCAGTTAGCCTGCTTGCCTCCGGACGGTAGCTGCTACATCTATGCGGTTGAGGCTTTGCTCGGGAGCACACCAGAGCTTTGGATGTCAAATGCTCGAGTCATCCAGTTTCAGGCTCTTCTGCTACCAGCCTCCTTCTTGATGATGACCCTGAGGAACCTCTACATAACAGTTTAGAGGTTGACGACTTTGTAAAGACAGCCCACCTGGGCCTCACTGACACCCCACTAGTATCGCTGGATGAGGTACTATTCATGGACAGGAGCATTTCTGTCCAGGGAGGAATCAGGTATGCGGGGACAGTGGTGGTTGCTTTGGACCAAACCATCTGATCTCAGGTGCTCGCCCACAGGACTTCGGCACAGAAGGCTGAGTTGATCGCCCTTATTCAGGCTCTCTGGTGGGCAAGAGAAGAATCAGTGACAATTTGTGCTGATGGTGGGTATGCTATTGCAACAGCTCACGTGCGGAGTGCTGTTGCAGGGTATGGGGACTTTACAGAGGCAAGAGGGAACCGGGCCACAGATGAAGCAGCCCGGAAGGCTGCCCTAGAAACCGGTGGGGCCTCTACATACAGATTCTGGTGGGTAAAGGCTAAAATCCATAACTAATTTTTACTCAAATTCTTACAGGCTTTACAGTCTACCCAGAAAGCAATCCAGAAGCATGTCCAAGATGTTCTGCCTTCCAACCTGGTGACTCTGTTTGGGTAAAGACCACCCAAGGACTGACTCCTACCTGGAGGGGACCACATACCATCATCCTGACCACCCCCATTGCTCTCAAGGTTGCAGGACTGAACACCTGGATACCAGAAACACCCCCTGCAGATTCGTTGCTCCACAAGGCTAAAATAAGCTTGTGGGACAAGTGGTGGTGGTGGGGGGGAATGAGGAGGAAACTGGTCTTGCAGAACTTGTTATCTAAATGCAGAGGCCATGGAACTATGAACAATGCACTGCCCTTGGGGGGGGGCGGTGGGGAGAGGTTGTTATGCTGGTGCCAGGAAGGACCATCAGATGTGGCCTGACACCTGGGGGCCTTCCTGCAGGGCCACGAAGGGGCAGGGGGCATATCTGTAAGACAAAGACCCCAGCGGGATATATACAGACAGGCTCTCTGCATGTTTCTTCACTCTGATTTGGAAATTATTTCCGGAGTCCACTAGTGTTAATAAACGGGGTCCCTCCCTTTCTCTAGGAAGCGTGCTTGGTATTTCTTTGGTCTTCTGTAACATAATCACCATCTGAGATGGCTAGTTAGCCTGCACCCCCTGCGGATTTTAACCTTTCAGTCATGTCTTATGCTCTCACTAAAATAAAAATTTATTTATTTCTTGCTTGTTGATATGGTCACATTCTGAAGGTATTTTTTTGGTTATAAATTGCTAAGAAAACCACTGATATTCCAAGAGTTTAATATTTTTTTTCTAAATATATCAATTATTGCCTTCAGTTAACCATTCTATGAGTTAACTTACTACTCACTCTCACACTAAGACTGGCAGAATCTTTTTCCTAATTTAATTTAACCAAGCCACACTAAGGTAATTGTCTGATTCTCAAGTCTTTCAGTTAGCTGCAGAAGTTCTTGGTTAAGTTAAAGCTATTATATACATAAGTTGCCATAAATAACAATTCATTGAGAAGAACGTGGGTAATAAACATAAAGAATATAATATAAAAGACAGTTTCAAATATATGTTGCTTCATTTCTGTTCAAATAGTCTGGATAGCCTGTTAAGATGCTTCAATTTTCTGTAATAGAGAGTGAAATGAACATTTTTCTACAAAATGTGTCCCTCTTGGTTATTTAATGTAGTAGAACAATAGCAAAATAAAACACCAGCAGAATGTCTGATAATTTTTTATTGAGGACACAGGGAAGTTAGGATGAAATGTAGGACTCTTCCAGGTAATAGTAAAACATACGCACAGCTTTCCAGGCCCACCTCAAGATTCGCTATCATTTAGCAAAACATCTCTTCAATTTTCAAAAGCCCTAGAAAGACTTCTTGGGACTATAAACAAAGGCCATATTGTATCTTTCGCTGAAGCTTGTTAAGTAGCTCATGAATAATACTAAATGCATCCTCCCCATAAATCTCCTTGATGCAGGACTACTGTTATCCGGCCACAAACTTCATTGACATTCATCATAAACTTGGAAGATTTGCAACATGCATCCAAATAACTGCTTCCATGTCCCATAGATATGATTTCTTAAAAAGAAAAATACAGGAACCCCCACCCCCTTTTTTTGTGTGTCTTTAGTGTAATGAGTTAGGCAGACTTCTAATATTGTTTGGACTGATCTTTTAGAACAGTAATTTAAGGTAATGAGTCATTGTGAAATAGGAATTTTTAGGGGTGAAATAGGCAGGTTTAGGAAATTTTAAAAATTAAGGATGCGGGGGGGCGGGTGGGGGGAGGGGAGGAAACAACACAGGGTTACAGAGCAGAGGTTACATTTTCATAACACAAGGGAGCCAGGTGCAGTTACATTTCCATTAGACAAGGGAGAGGCAACAGTTACATTTACATAAGACAAGGAAACTAGGAGTAACAAAAGGTCTATATTTACAAAATAAAGAAGGAGGAAGAAAGCCCAGAGGGCATAGGAGAACAATGAGGGAGGAGGGCCTCACATGTTCCATGTGATATTTGACCTTTGAGCTCAGGAGTTACTATAGTAACCAAATCAGAGGGAATATTGATCAATCAGAGGGGATATCAGACACAGGAACTGCAGCCTTTATAAACCACGGAAAAAAGGAACCCAGTGGGACTCTTTCCCCTCCCCACGTGGGAGTCTGTGCTGTGAGAATCTTTCCTCTTCCCCACGTGGGAGTCTGTACTTGTTCTTCAATAAATTTCCACCTTTGCTATACTATCCATCCTTGGATTCATCGTTTGACTCCAGTGGACAAAGAATCTGGGGAACCATCCTGCCCAGGGGAACACCGTGTCCAAAAAATGAGCATGTTCAAAAATTAAATGAAGAAATTTTGGATATACTCGATGGAGATTTTCACACATATTTGATTCCATTAATTCCACAGATGATGCTGAAAAGAAAAATTTTCTCATCGGATTTCTTAATAGTATTACTCCTTCAGGAATGCCGTGTCATAAATTGAAATTGAAAGTGGATGCAATCATCATGCTATTGAGAAATCTTAATAGTAAGTGGGGTCTTTGTAATGGTACCAGATTTATTATCAAAAGAGTACAACATAACATTATCAAAGCTGAAGTATTAACAGGATCTGCAGAGGGAGAGGTTGTTCTGATTCCAAGAATTGATTTGTCCCCATCTGACAGTGGCCTTCCATTTAAATTAATACGACAGTTTCCCATGATGCCAGCATTTGCAATGACTATTAACAAATCACAAGGACAAACTCTAGACAGAGTAGGAATATTCCTACCTGAACCCGTTTTCGCACATGGTCAGTTATGTGTTGCTTTCTCTAGAGTTCGAAGAGCATGTGACATTAAAGTTAAAGTTCCAAATACTTCATCACAAGGGAAATTAGTCAAGCACTCTGAAAGTGTTTTCACTCTTAATGTGGTGTACAGGGAGATATTAGAATAAGTTTAATCACTTTATCAGTCATTGTTTGCATCACTGTTGTTTTTATATCATGTTTTTGTTGTTTTCATATCATGTTTTTGTTGTTTTTATATCATGCCTCTGTTGTTATATCCTTTTGTTACTGTTTATTTATTAATAAATTTATATATTATTTTCATATACATTTTACTAATTTCCTTTCATCTCTCACACTTCTGTTATAGAGAAAGGGCAAATAGCAATATTGAAATATTTCTGCTAATTAATTCCCTTTTAATGTGCACGAATTTCATGCACTGGGCTACTAGTATTGATATAAAAGAGGTTCTTAATAATTATGTAAAATCATTATGAACATTAATTACCTCTAGAAGGAATTTTTAATAACTTATTGTTTTTGCTAATGTCCTTAAAAATTCAATTGAAAGTGGGGTGGTACCTTGTTAACTGTTTTATAAAAATTCTTCAGAAGGGATCCTGACTGAATATTCCATCATTTTAAGAAGTCAGATTATTTTTTAAGGTAGGATATTGTTTTGTGGTGACGTTAATAAAAATAGACTGTTTTAAAGGTGCATAACAAAATGTAGATGAAATAATGAGATTTCTGGATACTTTTGAGGAATGTCAGATGGGGGAATGTGTGGGTATACAATTGAAACCATCCTATCTAATAAAAGAGAAACATGGTAATTAGCCGTAACTTCGCTACCCTTCCCATTGGCTAATCAGAGCAATATGCAAATTAACTGCCAGCCAAGATGGTGGCCGGCAGCCAGGCACTGAAGTGAACATGAGGCTTGCTTGCTCCAGTCACGGAGGAAGCCAACGTTCCCTGCCTGCCGCTGCTGGGCTCTGAGCTTGCACTCTAAGAAACATTGTTACAAATATAGAAGCTAAACAAAACCCCAGAAACCTGCTTTCAGTCAGCGGGGATCTCAGAGCTGGAGTTGCAACCAAGTTTCAAATACAGAAGGTAAACAAAGTACAGAAACCTGCTTTCAGCAGCCGAGGTCTGAGCTAAAGCCGGCTCTCAGCTCCAGTGACACCCATAGAAGGTAAATAAATCCCAGAATTAAAAAAAAAAAAAGGAGAGGTGGGGAGGAGCTTCAGTCACCCGCCAGCCTGAAAACGGCCCTCAGCCCCTCACCCAGACTTGCCAGGCACCCCAGTGGGGACCCCTACCCTGAAGGGGGTGTGACCAGCTACAAACAGCCATCATCCCCTCATCCAGGCTGGCCAGGCACCCCAGTGGGAACCCCCACCCTGAAGCGAGTGTGACCAGGTGAAAACAGCCATCATCCCCTCACCCAGGCTGGCCAGGCACCCCAGTGGGGACCCCCACCCTGAAGGGGGTGTGACCAGCTGCAAACAGCCATCATCCCCTCATCCAGGTTGGCCAGGCACCCCAGTGGGGACCCCCACCATGAAGGGGGTGTGACCAGCTACAAACAGCCATCATCCCCTCATCCAGGCTGGCCAGGCACCCCAGTGGGAACCCCCACCCTGAAGCGAGTGTGACCAGGTGAAAACAGCCATCATCCCCTCACCCAGGCTGGCCAGGCACCCCAGTGGGGATCCCCACCCTGAAGGGGGTGTGACCAGCTGCAAACAGCCATCATCCCCTCATCCAGGTTGGCCAGGCACCCCAGTGGGGACCCCCACCCTGAAGGGGGTTTGACCAGCTGCAAACAGCCATCATCCCCTCAACCAGGCTGGCCAGGCACCCAAGCGGGACCCCCACCCTGATCCAGGACACCCTTCAAGGCAAACCAGCCGGCCCCCACCCGTGCACCAGGCCTCTATCCTATATAGTAAAAGGGTAATATGCCTCCCAGCACTGGGATCAGTGGAGCCGTGAGGCCTCCCGGCCTGGGATCAGTGGAGCCACAAGGCCTCCCGAACCCAGAATCAGCGGAGCAGCGAGGCCTCCCAGCACCGGGATCAGCAGAGCAGCGAGGCCTCCTACCACTGGGATCAGTGGAGCCACGAGGCATCCTGGCCCCTGGAGCAGCATGACAGGGGCAGCACCCAAACCCCCTGATCGCCCTGCAGCACCGTGTGTGACAAGGGGCGGGGCCACAACCTCCCCATCTGCCCTGCTCTGTTCGTGAAAGGGGAAGGCGCCCCAACCTCCTGATCAGCCCTGCTCTGTGCCTGATAGGGGGGAGCTCCCCAACCCCCTGATCGCCCTGGCTCTGTGTGTGACAGGGAGCAGGGCCACAACCTCCCTATCTGCCCTGCACTGTTTGTGACAGGGGAAGGCACCCCAACCCCCTGATCAGTCCTGCTCTGTGCCTGATAGGCGGGAGCTTCCCAACCCCCTGATTGCCCTGCGGCTCTGTGTTTGACAGGGTGCGGTGTACCAACCCCCTGATCAGCCCTGCTCTGTGTGTGACAGGGTGCGGCGCTCCAAATTCCCCCCCCACGGGCCCTGCTCTGTGTGTGACAGGGTAGAGCCATAACCTCTCCATCAGCCCTGCCCTGAGTGTGACAGTGGCAGTGCCCCAACCCCCTGATCGCCCTGTTCTGTGTGTGACAGGGTGGGCGCCCCAACTTCCCCCCCCCCACGGGCCCTGCTCTGTGTGTGACAGGGTAGAGCCATAACCTCTCCATCAGCCCTGCCCTGAGTGTGACAGTGGCAGTGCCCCAACCCCCTGATCCGCCCTGCTCTGTGGGTGATAGAGGGTGGCGCCCCAACCCCCCTCCACGGGCCTTGCTCTGTGTGTGACAGGGTAGAGCCATAACCTCCCCATTAGCCCTGCCCTGAGTGTGACAGGGTGCAGCGCCCCAACCCCCTGATCCGCCCTGCTCTATGTGTGACAGGGGCCGGTGCCCCAACTCCCCTATTGGCCCTACTCTGTGAATGACAAGGGGGAGCTCCTCAACCCCCTGATCAGCCCTGCTCTGTGCATGACAGGGGGGAGCTCCCCAACCCCCTGATCGACCCTGCTCTGTGTGTGACAGGGTACGGAGCCCCAACCCCCCTGATGGGCCCTGCTCTGTGAGTGACAGGGGGCAGCACCCCAACCCCCTGATGGGCCCTGCTCTGTGCGTGACAGGTGGTGGCGCCGCAACCTCCTCATCGACCCTGCCTTGAGTGTGACAGGGGGTGGTGCTCCAACCCCCCAATCGGCTGTACCCTGAGCGTGACTGAGGGTGGCATCGCAAACTCCCGATCCGCCCTGCTCTGTGCATGACAGGGGGCAGCGCCCCAACTCCCCAATTGGCCCTGCTCTGAGCCTGACCAGGGGCTGCACCTAGGGATTGGGCATGCCCTCTGCCACCCGGAAGCAGGCCTAAGCCAGCAGGTCGTTATCTCCCGAGGGCCCCAGACTGTGAGAGGGCACAGACGGGGCTGGAGGACCCCCCTCCCCCCCCCCCCGAGTGCACAAATTTTTGTGCCCCGGGCCTCTAGTATACACACACACACACACACACACACACACACACACATACTAGTGGCCTGGTGCACAAAATTCTTGCACAAAATTCATGCACGGGGGAGGGGGTGTTCCTCAGCTCGGCTTGCACCCTCTCCAATCTGGGACCCCTCAAAGGATGTTCTACTGCAGGTTTATAGGGATCGGGCCTAAACTGGCAGTAGGACATCCCTTTCACAATCTGGGACTACTGGCTCCTAACCGCTCACCTGCCTGCCTGCCTGCCTGATTGCCCCTAACCACTCTGCATGCTGGCCTGCTCACCCATAACTACCCCCCATCACCAGCCTGCTTGCCCCCAAATGCCCCCCTGCCAGCCTGATCACCCCCAACTGCCCTCGTGCCAGTGTGCTCACCCCTAACTGCCTCCCCTGCCAGCCTGCTCACCCCCAACTGCCCCCCTGCTGGCCTGCTCACTCCAAACTGCCCCCCCTTGCTGTCCTGATCACCTCCAACTGACCCCCCTGATGGTCTGCTTACCCCCAATGGCCTCACTCCCCACCAGCCTGATCACCCACAACTGCCCTCCCCTCTTGGCCGCTAACTGCCTCTACCTTGGCCCTGCCACCATGGCTTTATCCAGAAGAACGTCTGGAAGGTCTCCTGGAAGGTCTCCAAGTCTAATTAGCATATTACCCTTTTATTAGTATAGATAGAGGCCTGATGCACAGGTGGGGGCTGGTTTGCCCTGAAGGGTGTCCCAGATCAGGGTGGGGGTTCCCTTGGGGCGTGGGGCCACCTGGGCTAAGGGGTTTGTGGTGGTTTGCTGGACAGCCCTGCCCCCATGGGGTGAGGGTCCCCACTGGGGTGCCTGGCCAGCTTGGGTGAGAAGCTGATGGCTGTTTGCAGGCTGGCCACACCCCCTTCAGGGTGGGGGGTCCCACTGGGGTGCCTGGCCAGCTTGGGTGAGGGGCTGATGGCTGTTGGTAGGCTGGCCAAGCCCCCCAGTGGGATCCCTCACCCCATGAAGGTGTGGCCAGCCTGGATGAGGGGCTGATGGCTGTTTGCAGGCTGGCCATGGCCCCGGGCCCCAAGCTCCCAGCCCCTCCTTTTTTTTTTTTTCTTTTTTTCAGCGCCTCCTTGAGCAGAGGGAAGCAGGTATCTGGGATTTATTTATCTTCTATAATTGAAACTTTGTAGCCTTGAGTGAAAGCCAGGGCTGGCCAGGGTGGGGGGGAAGCTTGGCTTCCTCCATCACCAGGGGCAACCCAAGCCTTCTGCTCACTCCAGCTCCGTTGCCACCGCCATCTTGGTTGGGTTAATTTGCATACTCACTCCTGATTGGCTGGTGGGCGTGGCTTGTGGGTGTAGTGGAGGGACAGTTAATTTGCATGTTTCTCTTTTATTAGTGTAGATAAAAGAAGGAGGGTGCATATTCAGAGGAATACTATTTATTTTTTTATCAGTATTATCTATTATTGAAACCCCTGGCAGATAGATCCTGAAGGATCACATGAAATACTTTGAAAAAGATCCTCTTCTTTGTATTTAAGATTGGGTCTAGCAATAGGTTTTTAGTGAGACAGAAGCCCAGTGAACCCAAAGCAAGTTCTTGTGGAGCAAAAAGACAAAAGAGAGAAAGAAGCCCAGAGGAACCTGATGTATTTATGGAAGGGGACTCCCATTCCAAACAATAACATCCTTCCATCCCTCCACCCCTCCTTTCCATGTTCAGTCAACAACAGATCTCAACATTAAAGAATACCCTCCAACATTTCATGTAACACTGGTTTTATGGAGAGGAGAAAATGGTGGCCAAGTAGGCAGACCTGTCAGGTACCTCGGCCCAGGCCAGACTGGAAATACAATTAAATTGGAGAACATTTACCTGGAATTACCAACTGAGGTCCAGGTGAGGACGTGACTTATAATGTAAGTCAGCGAGCTTAACAGAAAACGCCTTAACAAGCCAAATTAATTAGGAGTCTTTTATTATGCTAGTGGGCTCAGAGCAATATATTGTCAAATTCTGAGCCAAAACATGGAGGAAGCTTTCTCTATTTATATCTTTCTACCTCTTTGTCTCCCAAATAAGGATTCTTCCAGACCTTCTGCAGACTTTACAAAGAGCTCTGTGTAAGTTAGTTTTGCAGGCAGCTTGTAACCTTGAGCATATATCTAGCAAACACCTGGCATGAGAATATGGGAGTATTATCAGTATCAGCCCCTTACATTAGATGGATAGCTTGCAAGGTCAGACAGCTAAGTTTATCTTCCCTACTATTCAAGCTAAAAAGCAACGTTAATTTGAAGAATAAGGGACCGTCAAAAAATAACAGAGTTGATTACATAAAACAAGGGAACATCTCAAAATAGCAGAGAATTTTAAACAATAATTTTACAAAATAGAGATTATTATGTTCAATAACAATAAAAAACAGAAAAGACCTGCAGACTGGTAGGAAGGGTAAGGCCGCAAGAGGTGGGGAGCCCAAAGAGGAGGAAGCTGAGCTACTGGAGAACTATTCCTGGAGCACAGGTTGAGCTTCAGAAGCCCACGACACCCATGACACACATATTACCTAGCCAGCTGCAAAATGTGGCAGGACTGCTGGTGGCAGCAGAGTCTAGACCTGGCAGATGGGAACCAGTGGGAGACAGAGCCACACTTTCATTGCTTTTTTTTTTTTTTAATCTCTGAACCTACAGCACAAGAGTTTTCATTTGCATCTACACACCAGAAGCATTGGTGCAGGGAGGGAGGCATGGACTTGAGCTGCCTGAGGAGATGAAATAGGAATTTTTAGGGGTGAAAAAGGCAGATTTAGGGAATTTTTAAAATTAGGGGAGACCAGTCTATGGAAGGAACTACAGAGCTACAAATGTTATATTTCCATAAGACAAGGGAGCGGCAGCAGTTACATTTCCATAAAACAAGGAAGCAGGAATCCAATATGGCAGCCGACAGGATGGCAGTGAGGAAGAGAGTGTGAGTGAATGAGGGAGCAAAAGGGGAGTGCGTGGATGTGTGGGCCATGTGTGTGTGTGTGTGTGTGTGTGGGAGTGAGAGATAGTTATATTCCTCAGGACTTTTGGGATCTGGCGGACCAGGCTCCCCTAACCGGGCAGCCTCTATTACCACTGCAGTCTCTCCTGGGGTGGCTGGCTTTGCCACAGAGACCGCACCATCTTAAAGGGGAGAGTGGCTGTGACTGGGAGCCCAGCCTCACCTCCACTCGGGAAACCCTCAGACACCACCCGGGACCCTCAGCCACACCAACCAGTGACCTGCTGACTTGGCTGTGAACCCACGAACACTGAGACTCCAGCCTCCCCGGCTGCAGGTGCCTAAGGAGTTTGTCCAGAGGGAGACAAAGTGGCAGTTGAATAGATGGACAGGTCCTGCGCCTTCTAACGGAGCAGATAGAAGAAACAGCTGAATAGAATAACATCCACCTGGAATTGGCAAATTAAACACAGCTGGTAAGACAATCCGTGGTTGGAAAGGACAGGGGATGCCTGGAGAACGGTAGGATCTGGGATCTGGGCTGAAGAGAGAGTCGTGCACAACCAGGACTAGAGGGTCAGAAGGAAACTGCGCTGCACCAAGTCTGCATCCCTTGGGGACACGCATAACACTAGACTGTGGAAGGGAGTCCACAGGGCTGCTGGCAGCAGGAAACTCTAGATCTAAGTCCATAGCCATGG
Source organism: Myotis lucifugus (assembly GCF_000147115.1). Taxonomy (NCBI): domain Eukaryota; kingdom Metazoa; phylum Chordata; class Mammalia; order Chiroptera; family Vespertilionidae; genus Myotis; species Myotis lucifugus. The sequence continues at coordinate 3,239,466 of NW_005871098.1, forward strand.
GAGGCTGCTCCCAGAAAGGAAGCTTGAAGTTCTGCATCAGCCATGCAGTGTTGCGGGGAGAGATATACGCAGTGGCATGGTTGCTCTGCCTTTATATTTTCCTTGATTTTACTGACTAAACCCAGTGCATAGGATCTTTCAATTACAAACACTCACCCAGGCTTTGATGCAGGTGGAGGTGATTTTGTGGAGTCTGGGCAGCAAAGCAGGGAGAGGTGACCAGGAATCCAACTATGGTCAGTCCAATCCCTTCAACCCTAAACAGCAATTTTTCTCCAGAAGAGACAGCCACACCCAGCCTTGAGCTCTGCAAGGAAACAAGGATTCTGAATACCCCCATAGAGCCCTTGGGGACTGGGTTGGGGGGCCATTTGGTCCTGGAAACTAATACAGCATCACCCACACCTAGAGCCCATGTCAGGAATAGACACTTGTGTAAATACGACTGAAAATAGGCAGACTAACAAATTAGGCAGATTGATCCCCCTGTCTGAAACCAAGGCTGTGGAAACAGACACAAAGGAGTGATGGATTGCTAGGAACTTCAACACAGTGCTAACTACTTAACAAGAAGCTGAGAGGTGGCAGACAAAGCAGTAGTGAAGGGTCTTAAACCAGCCCCCATGGGACATTAAAACTCAGTTGAAGCAAAGGACACTTCACTACTTCACATTTTTATTGTTTATTTTTTTCTAAAGAAAGAAAAGTATTTTCTTTATTTTATTTTATTTATTATTATTATTATTGTTATTATCTTTTTTTAACCTCTTATTTTTTCTGGGTTAGTGTTCTACATTCTATTTTTATTTTCATTTTTTAATCATTATTTTACTTTTTCTCATTTTTTCCTTTTTGCCAACCTTTTCTTCCACACTTCTCCCTTTTTCATCCTGTTTCCTTTTGCCAGTACCTGCTTTAGATTTTCTCTTTCCTTTCTTTTTATTCTTTATTAAAAATTGATCTTCTTTATCTGATTTATTGACATGTTACAATTATAGTAGTCTCTGTTGGCTTACTCATATATTTAATTTCCTCACCCCAAGTTCATAAACCCTTGTCTCTTTATTCACTAACTATTTTTTTGTGCTTTTATTTTTCCTTTTCTTGTTTGCTCTCTACTTATACTAATTGCTTAATTGGTTTCACTCACCAAACTCAAGCCTATTTGCTCTCTACTCTATTTTCCTTTTCCAAAAGTAGATGAAAATATAAATAGATTAAAGAAAGGGAAAAATTTTTATTTATTGATACTTATTTATTGATTATTTTGTTTTTTACTTTTCTTCTTATCCACTCATTCTCTTTCTACCTCCTCTATACTGAACTGGGGCCATTCTCCCATTCATTCAATTCCTTTACCTTACCTTCTGGAAATAAGATTTGTTTTTTCAGATTCAGTCCCCCCCCCCCCCCCGCTTTTTTATTGGTGTTTGTTGTAGGCAATTTTTGGTTTATTTCTTTGTTTTGTGGAGTTTCTCTCCATATATGTATATTTTTCACCTTCTTCTTTCTTCTTTTTCTTTTCTCTCTTACCTTTTCCCCTTTTCTCAATATCACTTTTGTGCTCTTTTCTCTCCCCTAATTCTCTTTTCTCTGGTGGTCACTTTTATTGGGGTTATCGGTGTTGTGCATGCTTCATGTTTTGTTCCCTCTGTGTCGTGCCTTGTCAAGTTGTATTTTGTGCCTTTTGGTCAACATGGTAGAGAGTGAGCCACATATCAAGACATCCTGAGAGGAGCAAAAAATGGGAAGACAAAGAAACAGCCACTATACAAAAGAAAAGGAGGAATCACTGTAAAAGAAAGTAAAAAAAATAGAGGCAAACAATTTGTCAGAGAAATAATTCAGAGCAATGGTCATAAGGATGCTAAAAAGGATGGAAAACAAATTCAACAACATGTGTAAGAATCAAGAGGAAATGAAGAAGAACCAGGAGGAAATAAAGAATGCCATAGCTGTAATAAAGAACTCAATAGAAAACATCAACAGTAGAGTAAAAGAAGCTGAGGACAGCATCAGCAAACAATAAGACAGGGTAGGATAAAACACCCAAGCAGAGCAGAAACAGGGGAAAAAAAACAACTTAAAAAGCAGAGGAGAGTCTAAAGGAGCTTTGGGACAACATAAAATGAAACAACATCTACATAATAGGGGCACCAGAAGGACAGGAAATGGAGCAAGAAATAGAACACCTGTTTGAAGAAATAATGACAGAAAACTTCACAGATATTAGGAAGAAAAAACTCACACAAGTTCAAGAAGCTCACAGAGTCACAAACAAGATGAACAGAAAAAGACCAATACCAAGACACATCATAATTAAATTGGCAAACACCAACGACAAAGTAAGAATCTTAAAGGCTACCAGAAAGAGACAGAAAGTTACGTATAAGGGATCTCCCATTAGACTATCAACTGATTTTTCAACAGAAGCACATCAGGCCAGAAGGGAATGAAATGAAATATAAAAAGTGATGCAAAGCAAGGGACTGAATCCAAGAATACTATATCTAGCAAGGCTATCATTCAAAATTGAGGGATAAATAAGAAGCTTTACAAACAAAACAGGGGTAAGGGAGTTTATTAGCACCAAGCCAGCAGTGCAAGAAATGCTAAAGGGACTGCAGTAAAAAGAAGAAAAGGGAAGTAAAGAAGGAACACAGTCATAAAGAATAAAAATGGCAAAAAACAAGCACCTATCAATAATAACCTTAAACATAAATGGCTTAAATGCTCAAATCAAAAGACATAGGATAGCTGAATGGATAAGAAAACATGACCCATATATCTGCTGTCTACAAGAGACCCACATCCGAAAAAAGGACTCACACAGACTGATAGTGAAGGGATGGAAATTTTTTTTCAGACGAATGGAAATAAAAAAAAGTTGGGGTAGCAATACTTACCAGTATATCTGACAAAATAGACCTCAAAGTGAAGGCCATAACAAAAGATAAGGAAGGACACTTCATAATACTAAAGTTATCAATACAACAAGAGCATGTAACACTGGTAAACATATATGCACCCAATACAAGAGCACCAAATACATAAAAAAAAACTTCTGGAAGATATCAAAGGAGATATTGACAGCAATACTCTTGGGGAGGAAAACATAGTAATAGTAGGGGACTTTAATACCCCATTGACACCACTAGATAAATGCTCTAAACAAAAAATCAGCAAAGAAACAGCAATCCTAAATGACTCACTAGATCAGATGGAATTAATTGACATCTTCAGAACATTTCACCCAAAAGCCACAGAATATACATTCTTCTCAAGTGCACATGGGGCATTTTCAAATATATACCACATATTGGGACACAGGCAGTCTCTTCAAATTCAAGAGGATAGAAATCATATCAAGCAATTTCTCAGATCAAAATGGCATAAAATTAGAAATCAAGTACAATAAAAACAATGAAAGAAATAAAACACTTGGAGGCTAAATAGCATGCTATTAAACAATGATTGGGTCACCAAAGAGATCAAAGAAGAAATAAAAAGCATTCTGGTAACAAACAATAATGAAACACAACAATCCAAAATCTATGGGACACAGTGAAAGCAGTCTGAGAGGGAAGTTCATAGCTTTACAAGCCTACCTCAAAAAAAGAAAAACTGGTAATAAATTCTCTAATCACAAAACTTAAAGGTTTAGAAAGAGATCAACAAGAAAACCCCAGAGTAAGCAGAAATAAGGAAATACTAAAGATCAGAATGGAAATAAAGGACATAGAGACCAAAGCTGGTTCTTTGAAAGGATAAACAAGATTGATGAACCTGTAGCCAGGTTCAACAGGAAACAAGGAGAGAGGACCCAAATAAACAAAATCAGAAATGAAAGAGGTGAAGTAACAACTTACCTAACAGAAATACAAAAGATGGTAAAAAAAACAAAATACTACAAAGAACTCTACTCCAACAAATTGGACAACCTAGACGAAATGGACATATTCTTAGAAAAATACAACCTTCCAAAACTCAATCAGAAAGAATCTAAAAACCTGAATAGGATGATAACTACCAAAGAATTTGAAGCAGTAATCAACAAGCTTCCAGCAAACAAAAGCCCTGGTCTGGATGTCTTTATAGGGGAGTTCTACCAAACATTCAAAAAAGAACTAAAACCTGCCCTCCTCAGACTATTGAAAAAATTCAAGAGGAAGGCACACTTCCAAAGTCTGTATATGAAGCCAGCATTACCCTAATTCCAAAACCATATAAAGACACCACACAAAAAAGAACTACAGGCCAATATCCCTGATGAACATAGATGCTAAAATCCTCAACAAAATTCTTGCAAATCAGATCCAGCATTACATTAGGAAGATCATACACCATGACCAATTGGGATTTATTTTGGGGATGCAAGGATGGTAGAACATCCACAAATCAATAAATGTGATATACCACATAAACAAACTGAGAGACAAAAATCACATAATCATATCAATTAAAGCAGAAAAAGCATTTGACAAAATCCAACACCCATTGTTAATAAAAACCCTCAAGAAAGTGGGAATAGAGGGATCATACCTCAACATAATAAAAGCCTTATATCACAAACCTACAGCCAACCGCATACTCAATGGGCAAAAACTAAAACCATTTCCCCTAAGAACAGGAACAAGACAAGGATGCCCACTTTCACCACTCCTGTTCAACATAGTACTGGAAGTGATAGCCATAGCAATTAGACAAAAAGAAATAAAAGGAATCCAAATTAGAAAAGAAGAAGTAAAACTGACATTATTCATACATGACATGATATTGTACATAAAAAAAACCCTAAAGGCTCCATCAAAAACTATTAGACTTAATAAATAAATTTAGCAATGTAGTAGAATACAACTTAACACCCAGAAATCTATGGCTTTTTTATACACCAATAATAAACTCACACAAAGAGAAACTAAAAAAAAAAATCCCATTTATCATTGCAACAAAAATATTAAGATAACCAGGACTAAACTTAACTAAGGAGGTAAAAGACCTGTACTCAGAAAACTACAGGACATTTCAAAAAGAGATAGAGGAAGATATAAACAAATGGAAGAACATACCGTGTTCATGGTTTGGTAGAATCAACATCTTTAAAACGTAATTAATAACCAAAGAAATTTATAGATTCAATGCATTCCCCATTAAAATACCAACAACATATTTCACAGACCTAGAACAAATTCTCCAAACATTCATCTGGAATAAAAAATGACCCCCAATAGCTGCTGCAATCCTGAGAAAGAAGAACAAAGTTGGAGGGATCACAATACCAAAGATCAAGCTATATTACGAAGCCACTGTTCTCAAAACTGCCTGGTATTTTCAGTAGAACAGACATATAGACCAATGGAACAGAACAGAACCCAGAAATTGACCCAAGCCATTATGCTCAATTAATATTTGACAAAGGAAGCAAGAGCATACAATATTTTCAAGAAAGTCTCTTCAATAAATGGTGCTGGGGCAATTGGCCAGATACATGCAAAAAAAAAACCAAAACAAACAAAAAAACAAACAAACAGATCACCAACTTACACCATACACAAAACTAAACTAAAAATGGTTAAAGGACTTAATACTCTGCAGGCAGCAAAATATCAGACATATGTCATAGCAATATCTTTACTGATACTAGGGCAATGGAAACTAAGGAGAACATAATCAAATGGGACTACATCAAAATAAAAAGCTTCTGCACAGAAAAGAATCCATCAACAAAACAAGAAAGCCCACTGCATTAGAGAACATATTTGTCAATGCTATCTCAAATAAGGGTTTAATCTCTAAAATTTATAGGGAACTCATACAACTTATTTTTTTTAATTTCTTTATTGATTAAGGTATTACATATGTGTTCTCATCCCCCCTTTAACCCCCAATCCCTCCCACCAATGCCCTCACCCTCCTGTTGTCTGTGTCCATTGGTTAGGCTTATATGCATGCATACAAGTCCTTTGGTTGATCTCTCCCCCTTACCCTCATCCTCCCTTATCTTCCCTCTGAGGTTTCACAGTCTGATCGATGCTTCTCTGTCTCTGGATCTGTTTTTGTTCATCAGTTTATGTTGTTCATTATATTTCATAAATGATTGAGATCACGTGATATTTACCTTTCTCTGACTGGATTATTTCACTTAGCATAATGCTCTTCAGTTTCACCATGCTGTTGCAAATGGTAAGAATTCCTTCTTTTTTACCACCACGTAGTATTCCATTGTGAAGATGTACCACAGTTTTTTTAATCCACTCATCTGCTGATGGGCATTTAGGCTGTTTCCAAAGCTTAGCTATGGTGAATTGTGCTCCTATGAACATAGGGATGCATATATCCTTTCTGATTCATGTTTCTAGCTTCTTGGGATATATTCCTAGAAGTGGGATCACTGGGTCAAATGGGAGTTCCATTTGCAGTTTTATGAGGAAACTCCATACTGTTCTCCACAGTGGCTGCACCAGTCTGCATTCCCACCAGCAGTGCACGAGGGTTTCTTTTTCTCTGCATCCTCGCCAGCACTTGTCATTTGTTGATTTGTTGATGATAGCCATTCTGACAGGTGTGAGATGCTACCTCATTGCCATTTTGATTTGCATCTCTTGAATGATTAGTGACTTTGAGCATGTTTTCATATGTCTCTTGGCCTTCCTTCTGTCTCCTTTCAAAAAGTATCTATTTAGGTCCATTGCCCATTTTTTGATTGGGTCGTTTATCTTCCTTTTGTTAAGTTGTATGAATACCTTGTAAATGTTGGAGATTAAACCCTTATTGGTGATAACATTGGCAAATAAGTTCTCCCACGCAGTGGATTTTCTTGTTGTTTTGTTGATGGTTTCCTTTGCTGTGCAAAAGCTTTTTATTTTGATGTAGTCCATTTGTTTATTTTCTCTTTAGTTTCCATTGCCCTAGGAGCAGTATCAGTGAAGAAATTACTTTGGCATATGTCTGAGATTTTGCTGCCTGTGGATTTCTCTAGTATTTTTATGGTTTCCAATCTTGTGGTTAAGACCTTTATCCATTTTGAGTTTATTTTTGTGTATGGTGTAAGTTGGTGGTCTAGTTTCATTTTTTTGCCTGTATCTGTCCAATTTTCCCAACACCATTTATTGAAGAGACTGTCTTGCCACCATTGTATGTTCATGCCTCCTTTGTTGAATATTAATTGGGCATATTGGTTTGGATTGATTTCTGGGTTCTCTATTCTATTCCATTGATCTATATGTCAGTTCTTGTGCCAGTACCAGGCTGTTTTGAGAAGAGTGGCTTTGTAATACAGCTTGATAACTGGTATTGAGATTCCACCTACTTTTTTCTTCTTTCTCAGGATTGCTGTAGCTATTCGGGGTCTTTTTTTATTCCCGATGAATTTTTGGAAAGTTCATTCTAGGTCTGTAAAATATGTCGTTATTTTAATAGGGATTGCATTGAATCTATAAATTGCTTTGGGTAGTGTGGACATTTTGATGATGTTGATTCTACCAATCCAATTTGAATTCCTTTTATTTCTTCTTCTTGTCTGATCACAATGGCTAGTACTTCCAGTACTATGTCGAACAGGAGTGGTGAGAGTGGGCATCCCTCTCTTGTTCCTGTTCTTAGGAGAAATGGTTTTAGTTTTTATCTATCAAGTATGATGTTGGCTGTGGGTTTGTCATATATGGCTCTTATTATGTTGAGGTATTATTCTTCTATTCCCATCTTGCTGAGAGTTTTTATCAAAAATGGGTGTTGTATTTTGTTAAATGCTTTTTCTGTGTCAATTGATATGACTATGTGATTATTATCTCTCAGTTTGCTTTTGTGATGTATCATGTTTATTGATTTGCGGATATTGTACCATCTTTGCATCCCCGAGATAAAACCTACTTGGTCATGGTGTATGATCTTCCTGATGAAATGCTGGATCTGATTTGCTAGAATTTTGTTGAGGATTTTAGCATCTGTGTTCATGAGGGATATTGGCCTATAATTCTCTTTCATTTTGTTATCTTTATCTGGTTTTGGTATTAGGGTGATGTTGGTCTCATAGAATGAGCTTGGAAGTGTACCTTCCTCTTGAATTTTTTGGAATAGTCTGAGGAGGATAGGTTTTAGTTCTTCCTTGAATGTTTGGTAAAACTCCCCTGTGAAGCCGTCTGGCCCCGGGTTTTTGTTTGCTGGAAGCATTTTTATGACTGCTTCAATTTCTTCCCTAGTTATCAGCCTATTGAAATTTTTAGAATATTCCTGATTGAGTTTTTGAAGTTATATTTTCCTAGGAATATGTCCATTTTCTCTAGGTTGTTTAGTTTATTGGAATAGAGTTGTTCATAGTATTTTTTAACAATCCTTTGTATTTCTGTGGAGTCTGTTGTTATTTTGCCTCTATCATTTCTGATTAGGTTTATTTGGGTCCTCTCTCTTTGCTTCTTGATGAGCCTGGCTAGAGGTTCATCAATTTTTTTTTAATCCTTTCAAAGAACCAGCTCTTGTATTCATTAATCTTTTGTATTGTTTTTTTTTTTTGTCTCTATGTCATTTATTGCTGCTCTGATCTTTATTGTATCCTTTCTTCTGCTCACTCTGGGCTTTTCTTGCTGCTCTCTTTCTAATTATTTGAGTTGTAGAGTTAGATGATTTACTACTATTTTTTCTTATTTTTTCAGGTAGTCCTGTAGAGCTATAAATTTCCCTCTCTGGACTGCTTTCATTGTGTCCCATAGATTTTGGATTGTTGTGTTTTCATTGTCATTAATTTCTGGGATGTTTTTAGTTTCTTCTTTGATCTCATTTGTAACCCAGTCATTGTTTAATAGCATGCTAATCAGCTTCCAAGTGTTTGAGTTTTTTGGATTGATTTTATTGTAGTTTATTTCTAATATTATGCCATTGTGGTCCGAGAAGATGCTTGGTATGATTTCAATCTTCTTGAATTTGGGGAGACATTGCTTGTGACCCAATATGTGGTCTATTTTTGAAAATGTCCCATGTGCACTTGAGAAGAATGTATATTCTGTGGCTTTGGGGTACAATGTGCTGAAGATCTCAATTATATCCATCTGATCTAGTGAGTCATTTAGGATTGCTATTTCTTTACTGATTTTTTGTCTAAAGGAGTTATCTAGTGATGTCAGTGGTGTATTAAAGTCCTCCTACTATGATTGTATTGTTGTCGATCTCCCTTGATATAGTCCAGATTTTTTTTATGTATTTGGGTGCTTCTGCATTGGGTGCATATATGTTTATCAGGGATATATCCTCTTATTGTATCGATCCCTTTAGTATTATGAAATGGCCTTCCTTATCTCTTATTATGGCCTTCACTTTGAGATCTATTTTGTCAGATAGAAGTATTGCTACCCTAGCTTTTTTTTTTTAATTTCCATTTGCCTGAAAGATATTTTTCCATCCCTTCACTTTCAGTCTGTGTGAGTCCCTTGTTCTGAGGTGGGTCTCTTGTAGATAGCATATATATGGGTCATGTTTTTTTATCCATTCAGCCACTTGATATCTTTTGATTGGAGCATATAGTCCATTTACCTTTAAAGTTATTATTGATAGACATTTGTATGTAGCCATTTCTTTTTTCTGTGTCTGTGTTCCTGCTTACCTTTTTATTTCTTCTTTTTACAGCATTCCCTTTAGCATTTCTTGCATTGCTGGCTTGGTAGTGATAAACTCCCTTAGCCTTTTTTTTGTCTGCGAAGCTCCTGATTTCCCCTTCAATTTTGATTTATAGTCTTGCTGGATAGAGTATTCTTGGATGGAATCCTTTGCTTTGCAATACTTTGTATATCTCCTTCCATTCCCTTCTAGCTTGATGTGTTTCTGTTGAGAAATCATTTGATAAGCTGATTGGGGATCCTTTGTAGGCAACTCTCTGTCTCTCTGTTGCATCCTTTAGATTCTCTCTTGGTCGTTAACATTTGCCATTGTAATTATGACGCATGTTGGTGTGGATCTTTGGGATTCATCTTGCTTGGGACTCTCTGTACTTGTGTAACTTTTTTCTTTCCCATATCAGGGAAATTTTCTATCAATATTTCTTTAAATAAATTTTCTTATCCTTGCTGCTCTTCTTATCCTCCAGCCCTATTATGCATATGTTACTTCATTTTGCATTGTCCCAAAGCTCCCTTAGGCTCTCCTCCTGCTTTTTAATTTTTTTCTCCAATTGCTGTTCAGATTAAACTTTTTTTCGGTACTTTATCTTCTAACTCACTAATTCGGTTCTCTGCTTCTTCTAGTCTACTGTTGAAACCTTCCATGGTGTTTTTGATTGTAGCTATATCATGTTGTAAATGTTTCCCTCCATGTCCCGCGTGGTTCAGGGTTCAGGATCTGGAAGAAGAGCCACACACAAATGAAAGAGAAAAGAAACGAGATAATTTGGGAATATTGGGGGCCAGGTTGGTAAGTCCAACTCAGGAGGAAGGACTTCCACCGGTGCTCAGGCCGTACCAACCTTTTATAGTCAGAGGTAAACAGGGCAGTGGTCACCATAGTTACACAGTTCTTGTGAGTTTCACTTGTTTTGACCATAGTTACACTTCCTGCACTTCCCTCAGCCCATTAGCTTCCCAGATAAGATCTAGGGAGTGTTATAAGGTCAAGCCTAATTATGCTAAGAGGACTGTGCCCTCTAAGCTGGGACTTGTTTGTGACTTTGCCAACAGGTCAGTCTGAGGCTTAACCCTATATCAGTTCCCCACATCTCACCCTTTTTTTTTATTAATAAGCTACAATAATGAAAATAAAACTTAAACATCAAGAACAAAACTCTGGCTATTAAAACAATAACAAAACAATGCCAATCCGTGACCCAAAACTTTTTAAAACTTAAACATAACCTTTCAAGAACAAAAAATGTTTAAATCCCAATTTCAATGTCCAACAGTTCTGAGTCCAAGTTTCAGTGTCCGACAGTTCCTTATGTGTACATGTCAGCAGTGATATTTCAGTTCTGGATGGTGGACAAATGGTGGCAATGCAGGTCCAACCCTCTCTGGTTTGATCCTGGGCAACCTGCAGCGATGCACAGCTGCTTGACTGCTAGCATGGCAAAGCGTCATCAGCGTCTTCCATCTCTGGATTGTTTTTCCTCTTGTCCTCATGGCTGGAGCATTTCTGATAATTCCTCTCTGTTGCAGGAATCCACATGGTCTTGGAGTTGTTTTCTGAAAATATACAAACGTATTCTCAACCAAAGGTTAATAAAGGAAATTTTTACTTGGGGTCCTTTTTATATTTGCCCAAATGATTTTCCTTTGGCTTATTGTGACACCACGTATGTTTTTCATGGGTGTCTTGCTGTTAGCATTACAAATGAAAAAAAAAATTTTTTTCTAGATGTAATTTATTTACAGGATATTTTTCCTTACATGGTATTTTCCCACTATCCCCCCCCCTTTTTATATTTAATTATTAGGAGACTTTTGGAAAATTTTTATAATGTAGTCTAGATAACTTTAAATTTTTAATTTTTCTGCACAAAAATATGACTGCTTTAAGTTCATTGCATGTTAAGCAATTTTACCATGAAATGAAAATTTTGGTTAATACTACTTACTTCAATTAAACTCGTTACTGTCAAATTTAATACTCTAACAACAATCTTAGTTTACACTGTAAATATTAATGGAAAGGATTATTTTGCATCCTTGAGAAGGCCCTGAGCATTCCTGGTGTTAAGCTGGATTTCGATATAGAGTAGCTGCTGTCAGCCAAGTCTCTGTTTTCTGGGTACTGATCTCAGCTAGGCCAAGTCACTTTCTGTTATCTGGGTCCCGATCTGAGCTGGGCATGGGAAGCGGGAAGCAGCCATGGGGGCAGGAGACCTCCCTCAGAAGGGGCGAGTGTTCAAGCCTCTGCATAGTTGGGGGGGGGGTGAGGATCTGTGCCTCACCTCTGTTGACCCCCAAGTTCTCTCCTGATGGCCCCTCTGCGACTGTGCCTGTCTTAGGTTGTTCCTTCCCTGAGGAATCTTAACCATCTCTGGCTAGCCAGCCATCCTCCAGGGCCAAGCAGGATGATGTGAGGTTCAGTTCTGTCTCCTTGGTAGCCTATGCTCCTGTGGCCTCCATGCCCAGCAACTGCCTTGGGATCCCCTCGCCTGCTGGCGGGGCCCCGGCATTGATCACATATCTTGGGGAACCCAGGTTTCTTCTCCAGGGAGGGCCCAGCTCATGCCTTTGGGCGAGAGACAGATCCATGGTACCAGCCACCATGAGGCTTCAACCTCAGCATGAACAGAGAGCTCAGGCAACAGCTGTGGGCAATTGGATTATAAGAAGAGGGACCCTCTTGGCAAAAAGGGCAAGAGAGGTCAATACAGAATGTTCAAGTGCCTTCCCAGGGGGCCTTCCACACAGTGGAAGGGATTAAAATCTTTCATGTTCTTATTAAATTGCTGCCAAACATTCAAAGAATTAGTTTGTAAGTTTGTTTGGGATAAATGTACAATATGCTGTTGTAAAATATCAAAAAACTATTAATGACATTGTAGAATAATATCATGAAAGGATATTCTTTGCTTTAGGCCATAGCAATTCAATTTTAAACTGAAAATGACATTAATTAAATTTCTTCAATTAGTCTTTCAGTAACTTTACACTAGCTATATTCAGGAAGGCAAAAAACCCAATTATTTACCTTTCTATATTAAACCTTGTACATTTAATTACAGTCCTCCAGATGTTTGAAGGAAAAACCTCTTTCTATTATTTTCTTGCAGAGTAATTTCTAATCCGTATCCTCGTTCTCTCACAGCTGGGTTACACTTGGAGAATTTCAATTTAAAAAGAAAAATCTTTTTATTTTAAACCAAGTAACCTACAGGGTTACTTCTTGGATGTTGACTGATAGTGCTGCAGATCATGTATTTCAAGTCAAAGTCATTAAATTTGGTTGAATTAAAAAATCCTTTAAAAAGAGAGAATAAACTTTTGAAAACATTTCAGGGCCCGTGAAATGTCCCAAAGTCATTCCTTGGTTATAGTTTTGAAATTCAACTTGAAAGTCCATCAAATACATATGTGTATATAAGATTTAAAGATTATATTCAATTCTGTCCTCTAAATTTTTCATCAGGCAAATTTAGATTATTGAACAATTTTTAGTATTTTGTTATTTCAGAATATCTAATTCAATTTAGCAAACTCCCAAAGCCTTGGGCTGCCATTGACTGGAAATAATTAGTCTTGGGCTTTATTTTGTACATTTGTAAAGAGATTCCAGCTGAAAACTCTATCTAAATGTCCAAAAACAGGACAGTTGTGCGCATTAGTTTTAAGCCAGCTTTTCTCTTTATACGTGCACAGAAATCCCAGATGAATTTTTTAAATTTTGTAAAACTATTCAATTATGAGAAGGACTTTAAATTAGAATACTTGGGGAGGGGGCATCCATATTGGATCGCCATGTGTTCCCTTCTTCCCTTCCCCACATGCTTTGTGGGAAGTTTCCCTAGGTAATATTACCGTACAGATGATTACTGCTAGCATGGCAGGAAAGACGTTCTCAGGCGTCAGGCGTCTGTACCATCTTCTTTACCGTGCCCCAGGTGGTCTCCGGGCTGTTTGTTATCCGGCTCGTCCTCCTCCTGCTGCTCTTCAGTGGACTGCTTGGAGTCGCTGCTCTCTGTGGCTGAGGTAGTTGATTGTCTGCAGCTGCATGGTGTGGCTCCAGGCGCAAGGTCCTCATTAGTCTGGCTAGTTTCTCTCTTGGATCCATGTTGCAGTTTAATATTTCTAGCAGGAATCCACACGGGTTTGGAAAAATTCTCTGGGAATATACAAGCATACCCTCTGCCAAAGGTTAATAATGGGTCAGGTCCCTTCCATAAACCAGATTCCAGATCCTTCCATTTAACTAGACCATTTTCTTTTGTTTTATTCTGACACCAATGTAGCTCCATAGGTGTCTTTGCATCAGCATCACAAGTGAAAAAATTTAAAGTAATTAAGGCTTGGTGCAGCCTACCCGTAGGTGATTTCTCCATCATCCCTCCTTTTTGTTTTTCAAGTTGGGATTTTAACCGCTGATGCTGTCATTCAATAATTGCCTGTCCTTGGGAATTATATGGTATTCCTGTAATGTGCTTAATTTTCCACCTTTTACAAAATTCCTGGAATTGACAGCTTGTGTAAGCAAGCCCATTATCAGTTTTAATAATTTTTGGAATTCCCATGATGGCAAAAGCAGCTAGGCAATGATTAATAATAACCTTTTTGCCGTTTCTCCTGTAGATGCAGTAGCCCATAGGACTTTTGAAAAGGTATCTACAGAGACATACAATGCCCCAAGACATCCAAAAGGAGTATAATGTGTTACATCCATTTGCCAGATATGGTCCCTTAGCAAACCTCTAGGGTTGACTCCTGTGTTAGGCCCTTGAGGTAGATGTTACATGCAAGTGGGACATTCCTTGATACTCTGTTTTGCCTGCTGTCGAGAGATTGAGAATTGTTTGGACAACATTTTAGCAGGCTGATGTAAAAGCTGATGAGACTCTGAGGCTTCTTTTAATAAAGCAACCAATTGATCAGCATGTGCATTTCCTTTAGTTAATGGGCCAGGTAATACACTGTGAGCCCTGATATGAGTGATATAAAAAGGGTATTGTCTCTGCTGCACAATCTGCTGTACTTGTTGAAATAGTAAGAATAAACTTTGGTCACTAAGCCATTTCAACTGGGCGGTTTCAATTCTACTTACTAGGCCCAAAGCATAAGAGGAATCAGAAATTATGTTAACAGGCTGTTGGAAATCTTTCAACACAGCCTTAATAGCTTCCAATTCAATTCTTTGCACAGAAGTATGACTGGTCAGTATGACTTGGTCTGAATTTATTGTATGGTAGGCGGCTTTCCCATTAGATGACCCGTCAGTAAAAACAGTTAATGCTCCAGGGATGGGTTCCTGCCTAGTATTTTTTGGTATAATAATGGGGGTATAATATAAAAATTGTAGTAGTTTATCTTTTAATAGGTGGCAGCTAAGTTCCCCTGGATATCCACTTAACCCAATTTGCCAATTTATATCAGTCTGAAATAACATTTCTAATTGCTTCCCAGTGAGGGGAAGATAGATGCATTTTGGTTCTTCTCCTCTAAGCTGCCTGCAATGCTTTCTAAGCTGAGATATCAATTGAGCCATCAGTTCTACATAAGTAACAGCAGTTTTAGAGGACTGATGCCCTAGGTGGACCCATTCAATAATAGCAGGAGAGTCTATATTTTGGAAGATGACTCCAGTGGGACTATCTGCAGTATGGTTAATCTGTCCCAATAAAGGCAATTCAGGCTGTTCCTGTGCTACTTGGGCTGAGGATATCGCCTGCTCAATTCTTAGCAACTCCTTTCTGGTCATCTGTTAGTGTTATGGGTGAGGAAAGGTTAGAGTCACCCCTAAGTATATTAAATAAATTTGTCATTTCTCCAGCAGAGATTTTTAGGTAAGGTCTTAACCAATTAATGTCCCCTAATAATTTCTGAAAGTCATTTAAAGTTTTAAGGCAATCTTTTCTTAGTTCCACCTTTTGCGGCCTAATGCATAGGTTTTCAATTATGGTTCCCAGATATCTAAAAGTTGTCTCTTTCTGTACCTTTTCCGGAGCAATTTTTAAGCCCCATTTAGGGAGCTCCTTTTCCAATTGGAAAAACATTTCCAAAGTCTGCTCTTCCTGTGGACTTGCTAAGAGCAAGTCATCCATGTAATGAATAATGTAACATCGGGAATATCTGTCCCTTAAAGGCTGAACAGCTTGAGCCACATATTTTTGGCACAAGGTAAAGCTATTGGCCATTCCTTGAGGCAAAACCTTCCACTGATATCTTCTCATAGGTTCTATATTATTAATAGATGGCACTGAAAAGGCAAATCTTCGTTTATCTTGAGGTGCCAAGGGAATGGTGAAAAAACAATCCTTAAGATCTACTGCTATAAGAGACCAATCTAGAGGGATTTGAGAAAGCGCTGGGAGTCCAGCTTGCAAAGCTCCCATGGTATGCATAGTAGCATTAACTGCTCTAAGATCATGTAACAATCGCCATTTTCCTGCCACCTTCTTAGGTATAATAAATATAGGCATATTCCAAGGACTATTGGAAGGCTCTATGTGACCAGCTCCTATTTGTTCCTGTATCAATTCATGAATATGACCTAATTTCTCCTTGGTTAATGGCCACTGATCCACCCATATAGGTTTATCGTCTTTCCATTGTATAGGATCAGCATGGGGGTGAGGAGACTGAGCAGTGACCACTCCTAAAAAGGTTGATATCCTAATCCTCATCTTCCTGGGTTTTTTACGCCTTGACCAGTCTGATATCCCTTCTGAGCTATAAACTGCTGTCCTTTGCCGGTAATAACACAAGCTTGTAAACCTTCTAAGACATCCTGGCCCCACAAATTGACTGCAATTCCAGAGACAATGTAGGGCTGAAACCATCCTGTCTGTCCTTCCTCATCTTGCCACCTTAAGACTGCAGCACTACGTTGTGTGTTATCAGGAACTCCCACCCCCCTAATTGAGTCCATAGCTTCTACCATGGACCAACTTGGAGGCCAGAATTCTTTGCTGATAATGCTGACATCTGCCGGAGTGTTTACTAGGTCCTTAAACATTTTTCCTTCTATTCTCAAATTAATAATAGGACTAGTTTCGCTAATTTCCTGTATCCAATAGATGTCTGAGCTTCCAAACCCTTGCGCCCCTCTTTTCCTGTTTATAGCCTCGCCTTGCTGAACATAAGGTAAAAGTAGTATCTGAGCAATTCTTTGTCCTGGAGTAATTTGCATAATATGATTACATTCTAATATAACTTTAATCTCTCCCTCATAGTCTGAATCTATGACCCCAGGCAAAACAGTTAATCCTTTCAGAGTGTTTCCACTTCTCCCTAAAATTAATCCTAAAGTTCTCAGTGGCACAGGTCCCCAGATTCCTGTAGGAACAGCTTGCTGAGCCATATCGGGGGTCAAAGTGACCGCTATAGTACTGTTAAGATCTAGGCCTGCGCTCCCTGGAGTGGTCCAGATCAGAGAGTCCACTGTGAGCTTTGCAAGGCAGATCTCCCCTTTTAATGACGGGGCTGGGGGCAGCCCCTTTGGCCGTTTCCCTGCGGTCGGCCATACCCTGTGTTTTGATCTAACGGTTGCCCATTTTTATGGAATCTCCATCTACAATGGCTGGCACAATGGTAGCCCTTCTGGCACCTAGGACACAGAGAGGTTGGATCTGTGTTGATCGGCTCAAGAGGCGTTATGTTCGCTCCTTTCCCTAGAACGCCTCCTTGTGTCCTTCTTAGTTGCCTACATTCTTTTCTAAAATGTCCACAGTTATAACACTTTTTATTTTCTACGGTTACAGCGGCAGTGAGTAAATTCACTTGAAAAGTGCCTGACCCCACATTCTGACATGCTCAAATCATTTCTATAATGGTACTACCTTTTCTCAGAGGCATCAGGCATTTCTTACAATCATCATTGGCATTTTCATAAGCTAATTGCTGAATTAAAATGTCTCCTGCTGTCTCATGTTGAATCTGTCATCTCACTCCTTGAGTGAAACGAGCCACAAAATCAGAAAATGATTCTAAAGGCCCCTGCATACATTTACTAAAAGCTCCCTCAGGGTCCCCTTTTGCTGATAAAGCCTACCAAGCTTTCCTTCCACAAACTCTAATTTGCTCATATGCCAGTTGCACATAATTTAACTGATTTTGCACGTCATTATATTGTCCCAGTCCTGCTAGCATTTCTAAGTTATTTGAACATTCAGCCCGTGGTTTGTATGGGCTTGCTCCTGTCATTTCTCCAAAAATTCTCCCTTCCATAGTAAATAATCTCCCCCATCCAGAGTTGCATGAGCTAGAGAATACCAATCATGAGGAATTAAGAATGCTTCAGAAATATTATTCATAATTTCTACTGTAAAAGGAGCCGTTGGACCATTTTGAACTACACTTTCACATAAGGCCTTTATCATTTTAAAGTCAATTTTTCCATGGTGTCTTTTTATCTGATTCGGGAGCTGTGGGTCAGCTATCTGTATGATAGGAAATGCAAGCCTTTCTTCCACTGGCATATCCTTCAATCCTTCTCTGATGGCTTTTTGCACAGGTGATTCTATTAACAGCGAATTAATCATTTCAGGATTAGGACATGGAGGTGGAGGTGGAGGGGGCCGTGAAGGCCATTCCTCCAATTTTTCTTCCTGCTCCTCTCTAGGAGGAGCGGAGGGAACCAGGCGAGGAGGCTCCTCCTCAGCCTCTCTAAAAGGCTCTAGCAAACGAAATATTGTGTTCCCCATGGAAAAACAGTTTTTTGAGGTAAGTTTTATCCTGCTGCTGAGCTTTTTTCAAGTTCTGACTAACTTTTTGACAAGCTTTCAAGATCTAATGTACCTTCTAAAATTTTAACTCCTTAAGCATGCAAATCAAAAGTCTATAATAAAGTTTCTTACTTTTTTTTTTTTTAAAGCCGAATCTACTTTTTTAAAGCCGAATCCTGCCCTGTTAGCCTGGTTAAGAAAAACGTTCCCACCCCGCTTACAGATCCGGACTTCTGCAGCTGATCTTGGGCTTTTGTGTGCGGTGAAATAACCCCCTACCTTTACGGTGAATTTTCCTACCTTTACGGTGAACTCTTTGTTCCCCACCTTGCCGGTGAAACTTCGTTTTTTCACTCTAGCGAAACCTTCACTTCCAGATTTCCCGTCGGGCGCCAGATGTTGTAAATGTTTCCCTCCACATCCCACGTGGTTCAGGGTTCAGGATCTGGAAGAAGAGCCACACACAAATGAAAGAGAAAAGAAACGAGATAATTTGGGAATATTGGGGGCCAGGCTGGTAAGTCCAACTCAGGAGGAAGGACTTCCACCGGTGCTCAGGCCGTACCAACCTTTTATAGTCAGAGGTAAACAGGGCAGTGGTCACCATAGTTACACAGTTCTTGTGAGTTTCACTTGTTTTGACCATAGTTACACTTCCTGCACTTCCCTCAGCCCATTAGCTTCCCAGATAAGATCTAGGGAGTGTTATAAGGTCAAGCCTAATTATGCTAAGAGGACTGTGCCCTCTAAGCTGGGACTTGTTTGTGACTTTGCCAACAGGTCAGTCTGAGGCTTAACCCTATATCAGTTCCCCACAATATCACTTTTCATTTCTTCTTGATTTTTGCATAGGTTGTTGATTTTCTTGTCCATCTGGTGTATGAACTGTACGACCATTACTCTGAATTCTTTTTCTGTCATGGTGTGTGCTTCCGTTTCACTTATTTTCTTTCTTGGCAATTCCTCTTTTTCTTTCCTCTGTGGATTGTTTCATTTTCTTCCCATTCTGACTATCACCAGAAGGTTCAAATATTGAGTTATGGGAGCCTGGGCTGTGTGCAGTGGGAGCTTCGCACCCCCCAAGTGTCACTGAAGAGCTCTGACACCAAGACATGTGGTTGCCGTAGGTTGGGGGGAGCCACGCTCGCCCAGGATCAGAGTCACAGGCACTTAGTGTGGCCTCGTGTGTGCACCTAGAATCAAGGACCCTGCCTGCACCAGGCTGAAACAGAGACCCTGCTGGCATGTGCCAAAAATCAGAGTCTTCTAGTGAGTGTCAGGAGTCAGAGACCCACTGTGTCCATGCCAAGAATCAAATATCAGAGTCTCTGTTGCTTGATGCAATCTTGCGCTGAGAATCAGGGTCCCTGTGTGTGCATGTGCCAAGAATTAGAGTCATTGGCTGTTAGTGTGAATGCACTGGGAATCAAAGATCCCAGGCACATGCGCTGAGAAACAGAGTCAAGTCACTGGTGCTCAGTGCTGCCTGTTGTGTGGAGAATCAGGATCCCTGGTCTGCTTGGGGGACCGGGTTTCACAGTTGCACTGTGTCGGCAGGAGGTCCACTCCTGTGCTGCAGAAAACAGCCTTCCGTGTGCGCTTGCCCTGAATCAAAGTCAGGTGGCACTGCCAGTGTGGGCGTGAGGTCTGGTCATGCGAGTGTGCATGCGGGAAACAAACTCCCTGTGTCCGTGCACCTATGATCAAATTCAGCGCTGCCCCCCTGTGTGAGCACGGTGTCATATCACAAGAAACAAACTCCCAGAGTCCACGTCCCCAGGCTCAAATTCA
This sequence comes from Myotis lucifugus, assembly GCF_000147115.1. NCBI lineage: Eukaryota > Metazoa > Chordata > Mammalia > Chiroptera > Vespertilionidae > Myotis > Myotis lucifugus. The sequence continues at coordinate 3,259,573 of NW_005871098.1, forward strand.
GCGTAACCTCCCTGCTTGGGCACAAGATCTGGTCGCAGAAAACAAACTCCCCAAGTTTGCGCCCCCAGGTTCTAATTCAGCACAGCCTCCCTGCTGGGTGAGATTCTTGTCGTGGAAACAAACTTCCGCACACCCAGGCTCAAATTCAGGTAGAGCCCCCGCTGCTGTGTGTTTGTGCTGAGAGGGTCTGGCAGTTCTTATGCCACTGCCGCGGGGCCAGCGGGGATTGGCTCTGTGACTCACAGAAATCTGTGGCCAGGGTGCCTGGGTTCTTGGTGTCCATGGGTTTGCAGCTGTGGTCCCGGGTCTTTTACCTGAGTGGCTGTAGGGTCCTGGTTTGCAGCTGAGACCAGATTGGGTAGTGGGGAGGCTAGGTTCCTAGTCTCAAGCAGTTCTGTTATTCATGATGGCGCGGTCTCTGTGCCGGTGGTTCCCTCCCTGGAGTGTTTCGGCAACAGCGGGGTTTTGCCGTCTAAGACTGCCCGGTTTGGCAGCCCCTTGGAAGATCTATAGGATCTAGCTGTCCCTAGCTCTCTCTCACACACACCACACATACCCACAGACCCTCTATAGATCCCTCGCTCTCTCACACACACTCCCTCCCTACCTTCTTGCTAGTCGCCATCTTTTTTCCCCCTCATACAACTTATTTTTATTTTTTTATTTATATATATTTTTAAATATATTTTATTGATTTTTTTACAGAGAGGAAGGGAGAGGGATAGAAAGCGAGAAACATCAATGAGAGAGAAACACTGATCAGCTGCCTCCTACACCCCCCCTCCACTGGGGATGTGCCCGCAACCAAGGTACATGCCCTTGACTGGAATCGAACCTGGGACCCTTCAGTCCACAGGTCAAAGCTCTATCCACTGAGCCAAACTGGTCAGGGTGGAACTCATACAACTTAACAAAAGGGAGATAAACTATCCAATCAAAAAATGGACAAAGGACCTAAATAGACACTTTTCAAAAGAGGACATACAGAAGGCTGAGAGACATATGAAAACATGTTTAAAGTCACTAATCACCTTAGAGATGCAAATAAAAATAACAATCAGGTACCATCACACACCTCTCAGAATGGCTATCATCAATAAATCAACAAACGACTAGTGCTGGAGAGGATGTGTAGAAAAAGGAACCCTTGGGCACTGCTGGTGGTAATGCAGACTGTGCAGTCAGTGTGAAAAACACTATGAAGATTCCTCAAAAAATTAAAAATGGAACTCCCATTTGACCCAGCAATCCCACTTCTAGGAATATATCCCAAGAAACCAGAAACACCATTCAGAAAGGATATATGCACCCCTATGTTCATAGCAGCACAATTTACAATAGCTATGATTTGGAAACAGCCTAAGTGCCCATCAGCAGATGGGTGAATTAAAAAAAAAGTGGTACATATACACAATGGAATACTACGCTGCTGTAAAAAAGAAAGAATTTTTACCATTTTCATCAGCATGGATGGACCTGAAGAGCATTATGCTAATCAAAATAAACAATCAGAGAAAGATAAATATCACATGATCTCACTCATGTGTGGGACATAATGAACAACATAAACTGATAAAGCAGGGGGGAGGGTCAAGAGATCAACCAAAATACTTGTATGCATGCATGTAAGCATAACCAATGGACACGGACTTTGGGGCAGTGGGGGCTTATCCTGGGCTGTGAGTGGGGAGCAGGGGTCAATGGGGAAAAAGGAGACATATTTAATACTTTAATGCAATAAAGAAAAAAAATTTAAAAAGAGACAAGGAAGCCAGGAGCCAGCAGAAGTTACATTTCCATAAGACAAGGAAACTGGGAGTAGCTAAAAGTCTGTATTTACAAAATAAAGAAGCAGACCTCACATGTCCAATGTGTGCTTTGACCTTTGAGCTCAGGAGTTGCTATTATGACCAAATCAAAGGGAAATATTGGCCAATCAGAGGGAATATTGAGGCACAAATATTCCAGCCTTTATAAACCAGGGAAAAAAGGAACTCATTGGGACTCTTTCCCCCTCTCTACATGGAAGTTTGTGCTGTAAGATTTTTTCCCCTTCCCCATGTGGGAGTCTGTACTTGTTCTTCAATAAATTTCCACCTTTGTTATACCATCTTCCTCCATGGATTCATTCTTCAACTCCAACGGACAAAGAATCCAGGGAAGCCATCCTGCCCAGGGGAACACCATGTGATCCAGTCCAAAAACTCTGAATCAGAGAGGATGAGGTGGGAAGCAATGCAGGGAGACTTGGAAAAGCAGTAGCCAGGAGTCCTGCATTGGGTCTTTCAGATGCTTCCAAAGGGCTATTTTTCCTGAGAGGAGCTATCTGCTCCCAACACCCAGAGGGCAGGTAAAGGAAAAGAACCCACACTAGGTGATACAGCCTGCCACACCCTGCATTTTGAGCTTTACTGAATAAACAAAGGCAGAGGTCAAACTTAGGGGTCTGAACAGTCTCAAGGAACCCTTGGTGACTGGATTGAAGGAGGGGCCATCTGCCCCACTATTCTGGGAGCAAGATTGATAAAAACTTCAGGGTCCCAGCTGACCTCATTAGTCTCCATACAAGAATCTCTGTCCAAACAAGGGCAGAGTAATATTTTGAGCCACTTGTGGAGGAGTAGCTCTGGGACACAAAAACACACCTATCATATTACCTGAAAGCAAAACAGCACCTACCCAACTTAAAGCACTGTCAAAAACAGACTTTTGAGTGATTAAGATTGACAGCGGGCTGAGAAGTAAAGATGAGGAGAGGCTGAACATGGGGAATCAGGAGAAGTGTGCTGAACCAGCCATGGATCCTAGGCGGCTAACGAACTACTCTAGAGGGTAGATTGGTCCCTTCTGCTTATAGCCAAGGTCTGTGGAAACAGACACAAGTGGTGGAGCATTGTATCACTTGGAGTTTCAAGCAGAGTGCTAAAAGCCAAAAGAAAATTCCTGACAGTGTTTAACACCTAAGTACCTAATAGGAAGCACAGAATTGGCAGACAGAACAGAATAGTTGGGGTCCCAAGACAGCTAACATGGGGCATAAAAACTCAGCTGACATGAATGACACTTCATTTTTTTGTACCTTTTTCTTCCTCTCTTTTATTTTTTCCTCCCATTTTTCTTGTTCTTTCTCCTTTTTAGTTTTTCTCTTTCCTTTAGTTTCTTCTGTGTTGTGTTTCCTTTTGTTGTATTTTATGTTGTTTGATCAGCACCTCCACAATGGCTGGCAAAACATGATCAGGGTGATCCACATAATCAGACACCCTGAGAGGAGACTCTATCCATGAACAGGACAATAACATTGAAGACCCAACTACAACAAGAGAATGCAAATATTTCAAGTAGGGGGCCTTCCTAGAACACCCAGCCCAGAAGACCTGAGAGACTGCATCACTGGGTCCAACAAAATATCTGCTACATAAGAACAACCCCAAAAAATCTGGTTGGCATAGCAATTTGATCTAATACATAGAAACAAATACAAAGGAACAGCAAATATGAGGAGAAGAGAAACAACTCCCAAATGAAAGCAAAGGAGGAATCACCACAAAAGAAACTAAACTAAATGGATACAAGTAATTTGTCAGATAAAGAATTCAAGGTAATGCTTATAAGGATGCTTAAACACCTAAATAAGAATTACAAGCAACTCAATGAGAATTATAAGGAGGTGAATGAGAATTTCTGTAACATGAATAAGAATCAAGAGTAAATGAAAAATGACATAATTGCAATAAAGAACACTATGGAAGACTTCAACAGTAAACTAGAAGAAGCTGAGGACTGCATCAGCAAGTTACAAGACAAGGTAGAATAAAAACACAAGCAGAGCAGCAACTGGAAAAAAAATTAAAAATCAAGAGGAGAGTTTAAGGGAGCTTTGGGACAACATGAAACAACATCTGCATGATAATGGTGCCCAAAGGAGAGGAAGCTGAGCAAGAAATAGAAAATCTGTTTGAAGAAATAATGACAGAAAACTTCCCTGACTTGGGGAAGAAAATAGTCACACAAGTCCAAGAAGAACAGGATCCCAATCAAGATAAACCCAAAAAGTCCTATACCAAGACACCTCATAATTAAAACGACAAACATTAAAGACAAAGAAAGAATCTTAAAGCCTGCAAGAGAGAGACAGAAAGTTGCCTACAAGGGATGTCCCATTAGACTATCAAATGATTTCTAAATAGAAACACATTAGGCCAGAAGTGAAGAGCATGAAGTATACAAAGTGATGAAAAGCAAGCTACTGAATCCAAGAATACTCTATTCATCAAGGCTATCATTCAAATTTGAAGGTGAAATCAAGAGCTTCTCAGAAAAAAAAAGGCTAAAGGAGTTTATTACCACCAAAAGAGCAATGAAAGAAATGTTAAGGAGACTGTTTTAAAAAGAATAGAAAGGGAAGAAGGAACATGGGCATAAAGAATAAAAATTGCAAAAAACAACTACCTATCCTATATAATAAAGAGGTAATATGCAAATTGATCATCATGCCTTCACACAAGATGGCCTCCAGAAGATGGCCGGCAGGGGAGGGTAGTTGGGGGTGACCAGGCCAGCAGGGTAGGGCAGTTAGGGGCAACTGGACCAGCAGGGGAGGCAGATGGGGGTGACTGGGCCAGCAGGAAAGGGCATTTGGGGCAACCAGGCTGGCAAAGGAGGGCAGTTGGTGGTGACTGGGCTGGCAGGAGAGGGCAGTTGAGGGCAATTGGGCCAGCATGGGAGGGCAGTTGGGGAGATCCAGGCCTACAGGAGAGGACAGTTTGGGGCAACCAGGCCAGCAGGGGAGGGCAGTTGGGGGTGATCAGGCCAGCAGGGGAGGGAAGGCATTTAGAGGCAACCAGGCCAGCAGGGGAGGGCAGTTAGGGGCAACCAGGCCAGCAGGGAGGGCAGTTAGGAGTGACTGGGCTGGCAGGGGAGGGCAGTTGGGGGGACTGGGCTGGCAGGGGAGGGCAGTTGGGGAGATAGTGCTGTCAGGGGAGCAGTTAGGCATTGATCAGGCTGGTAGGGGAGTGGTTAGTGGAGATCAGGCTGGCAGGCAGAAGCAGTTAGGAGCAATCAGGCAGGCAGGCAAGCGAGCAGTTGGGAGCCAGCAGTCCTGGATTGTGAGAGGGATGTCCGACTGCTGGTTTAGGCCCGATCCCACAGGGTCCCAGATTGGAGAGGGTGCAGGCTGGTCTGAGAGCAACCCCCTCCCAGTGCAGGAATTTCATGCACTGGACCTCTAGTTACATAATAACCTTAAACATAAATTGATTAAATGCTCCAATAAAAAGACATAGGGTAGCTGAATAGATAAAAAAAAACATGACCCATATATATGCTGTCTACAAGAGATCCACTTCAGAACAAAGGACTCACACAGACTGAAAGTGAAAGGATGAAAAAATCTTTTCAGGCAAATGGAAATGAAAAAAAAAAAAAAAAAAAGCTGGGGTAGCAATACTTATACCTGACAAAATTGACCTCAAAGTGAAGGCCATAGAAAGAGATAAGGAAGGCCACTGCATAATACTAAACGGATCAATAAAATAAGAGACTATAACTCTGGAAAACCTATATACACCTAATCCAGGGACATATATATATATATATATATATATATATATATATATATATATATATTAGAGGCCCAGTGTACAAAAAATTGTGCACTCTGGGGGGCGGGGGGCCCTCAGCCCTGCCTGTGTCCTCTTGCAGTCTGTGACCCCTCGGGGGATGTCCACCTGCTGGCTTAGGCCTGCTCCCCGGGACATCGAGCCTAAGCTGGCAGTCAGACATCCCTCTGGCAGCCCGGCAGCCCTCGGGTGATGTCCACTTGCCAGTGGGGAGCAGGCCTAAGCTGCAGTTGGACATCCTTAGCGCTGCTGAGGAGGCAGGAGAGGCCCCCACCACCACCACAGCTGTGCTGGCAGCCGTCAGCCTGGCTTGTGGCTGAGCAGAGCTCTCCCTGTGGGAGTGCACTGACCACCAGGGGGGCATCTCCTGCATTGAGCTTCTGCCCCCTGGTGGTCAGTGTGTGTCATAGTGACCAGTCATTCCCAGTCGTTCTGCTGTTAGGGTCAATTTGCATATTATCCTTTTATTATATAGGATATATGACTTCTGGAAGATATCATGGAGAGATCAACAGCAATAAAATCATAGAAGAGGACTTTAATACCCCACTGACATCACTGGATAAATCTTCTGGACAAAAAATCAACAAGGCAACAGCAATCCTAAATAACATCCTAGGTCAGATGGAATTAATTGACATCTTCAGAACATTTCACCGCAAAACTACATAATATACATTCTTCTCAAGTGCACATGGGACATTTTCAAAGATAGACCACATGTTAGCACAAGCTAAGTCTCTACAAATTCAAGAATATTGAAATTATATCAAGCATCTTCTCAGACCACAATGCCATGCAATTTGAAATCAGCTACAATAAAAATGCTCAAAAACAATCAAACACATGGAGGCTAAGTAACATGCTATTAAACAATTAATGGGTTACCAAAGAGATCAAAGCACTAATAAAAACATTCTGGAAATAAATTAAAACACAAGAATCTAAAATCTATGGGACACAATGAAAGCAGTCCTGAGAAGGAAGTTCATAGCACTACAGCCCTACCTCAAGAAACAAGAAAAACTGGTAATAAAGTATCTAACCTTACAACTTAAAGAACTAGAGAGAGAGCAATAAGAAAAGCCCAGAGTAAGTACTAGGAAGGAAATAATAAAGATCAGAGTGGAGATAAATGACATAGAGACCAAAATAACAACAACAACAATAATAATAATAAAGAAATGTTCAAAAAAACCCAAGAGCTGGTTCTTTGAAAGGATAAACAAAATTGATGAACTTCTAGCCAGAATCACCAGGAAACAATTGTTTTATTCATTTACCTCACAGCTTTTTTTTTGTGGGGAAACAAAGAGTATAAAGTAAGCATATTAATCTTTATTTTATAGGAAAAGATACGCAATGAAAAGGCAATCATAAATCATGCTACTTACTCTTCATTCATATATTCATTAAACAAATATTTATTGAATCACTACTTCTATGTGCTGGACACTATGCCATAGCCTATTTTTAACCTTCATCAGTTTACTGATACAGAATTGTGTAATCAGGGTCATTTCTAAGCAATTTGTGAAGCAAGCAAATTTTCTATAGACCTTTCTCTTTTCTCTTCCAAGACTCTTCAATTCCTGGACTCATCGTTCATTTATTCCACCTTCTAGTACTTTTCTTTCTCCTATCAATTATAATTGATTTTAAGCATTTATTTATGAAGGCCCAAGTTGTTGAAATCCAATACTAACATAAAGCAATAAGAAAATAATAAGAAAATGTATGTATTTGTGTGTGAAAAAGTACTGTATTTTTCAATGTGTAAGACACTATTTTTTTCTAAAATCGTTAGACTGAAAATTGAGGGGCATAGCTGCCCATACCTTGTCAAACAGGCTTCCTCCAATCATGATCCTGATTATTACTGACATCAGTTGATGCTGTAGTTGGAGGTGGAGGTGCACAGTGCTCAGATGCAATAGGGACCCAAGCATTCTGACCACATAAAGATGTCAAAAAATAAAGATAAATACCAGTAAGCGATCGTCTTACTCTGCAAAATTCAAACTGAATGTAATCAGCTATGCAAAAGAGCATGGAAATAGAGCTGCAGAGAGACAATTTGGACCTCCTCCCACTGTGTGTATGATCAGACAGTGGAGAAAACAGGAAGAACAACTCCTTCAGATGCACCCCCCCTCCCAAATAAAAGAATAAGGCCCTTAAGAGGAAAATCAGCAAAATGTTTAAAATATTGATTTCTTAACTTGGGGTTGGAAAAGTGGGGGGCATCTTATACATGGGGGCATCTTATATGCAGAAAAATATGGTAGTTTGGAGTGAGAATTCTACTTGGAGGTCTGAAAATCATACAATGATGGCACCATCTTCTTTAACTCCAAAATCAAATTTTTACCCTTCTTTGAAATACTTGAGAACATAAAACATTTATATTATTTGGTCTTTCCATAGGAGAGACTCGATAAAACTAAATGAGTTAGTAATTTTAATTTATTCATTCTTTAATATTTGAATATTTACTCTGTGTTTTTCCAGAGCTTTGGAATACAGGAATGAACAAATTAGACAATAAAAATTGTTACTCCTGCCTGGCTGGTGTTACTTAGTTGTTGAGCATTGACCTATGAACCAGGAGGTCATGGTTCAATTCCCGATCAGGACACATGCTGGATTGTGGGCTTGATCCCCAGTGTGGGGCGTGCAGGCAGCAGTCAATTAATTAATCTTTATCATCATAATGTTTCTATCTCTCTCTTCCTCTCCCTTCCTCTCTGAAATCAATAAAAATATACTTTAAAAAATATTGCTACCCCCATAGAGTCTATATTCCAGTGGAGGTAAGATGAAAATAAAAGTAAACCTCATGCAAGCACCCTGCCCCCGTCTGAAGAGCAACAGACGTGCGAGCTTCCCTCCCCTGCCCAAGGAGCAGCAGCCCCGTGGGCAGCCCGCCCCTATCCGAGGAGCAGCAGCCGCATGAGCTACCTGCCCTTGTCTGAAAAGCAGCAGGCCTGTGAGCAGGCCGCCCCCATCTGAGGATCAGCAGCTGTGAGCAGCTGACCCCTGTCCAACGAGCAGCAGCTACACAAAGCCTGCCCCCATCTGAAGAGTAGCAGCCGTGCAAGTAGCCTGCCCCATCCAAGGATAAGCAGTTGTGTGCGGCCTGCCCCCATCCAAGGAAGAACACCTGTGCTAGAAGTCGACCCCCACCAGCTGGAGGAGCCATCACTGCTGCGAGCACCATTCAAGCAGTGCCCACCCAAGGAGACACTGCCAACTGAGGAGCAGCTGCTGCAACTACCTGAGGAGCAGCTCCCGCACGACTCAACACCTAGATCCTTCAGTGAGAGCAAAAATGGGGAGACAAAGAAACCCCCAAAAGAAAGAATAGGAGGAATTGCCAGGAAAGGAGCTAAGTGAAACAGAGGCATGCAATACGACAGAAAAAGAATTCAGAATAAGGGTCATACAGTTCATAAAACAGATGGATGAAAAAAATCAACAAATTATGTAAGAATCAAGAGGAAATAAAGAGTGGTATAGCTACAATAAAAAACACTATGGAAAGTTTCAACAGTAGACTAGGAGAAGTGGAGGACCAAATTAGTGAATTAGAAGACAGGGAAGCAAAACACACCCAAACTGAACTGCAATTGGAGAAAAAATTTAAAAGACAGGAGGAGAGCCTAAGGGAGCTGGGACAACATGAAATGAAGCAACATATGAATAATAGGGGTGCCAGATGACAGAAGAGAAACAAGGGTTAGAAAACCAATTTGTGCCCTGGCCGGTTTGGCTCGGTAAATAGAGCATTGGCCTGCGGACTGAAGGGTTCCAGGTTTGATTCCTGTCAAGGGCATGTACCTTGGTTGTGGACACATTCCCAGTAGGGGGTGTGCAGGAGGCAGCTGATTGATGTTTCTCTATCATCGATGTTTATAACTATCTCTCTACCTTCCTCTCTGTAAAAAATCAATAAAATATATTTTTTTTAAAAAAAGAAAACCAATTTGAAGAAATAATGTCAGAAAACTTCCCTGAATTGGGGAAGAAAAAAGACACACAAGCACAGAGAGTCCAAAATAAGATGAACCCAGAAACACCCACACCAAGACACATCGTAAGTATGATCACAAATATTTAGGACAAAGAGAGAATCTTAAAGGGTGCAAGAGAGAGACAGAAATTTATGTACAAGGGATCTCCCATTAGATTACCAAATGATTTATCAACAGAAACACATCAGGCCAGAAAGGAATGGAAGGCAAGTTTACAAAGTAATGCAAAGCAAGGGACTGAATCCAAGAATACTCTATCCAGCAAGACTATCATTCAAAATTGAAGGGGAAGTAAGGAGCTTCACAGACAAAAAAAAAGGCTAAGGGAATTTATCACCACCAAGCCAGCAATGCAAGAAATGCTAAAGAGACTGGTGTAAAAAGAATAAATAAAAAGGGAAGAAGAAACACAGGCACAAGAAAATAAAAATGGCTACAAACAAGTACCTATGAATAATAACTTTAAACATAAACAGACTAAATGCTCCGATCAAAAGACATCGAGTGGCTGAATGGTTAAGTAAACATATATACTGTCTACAGGAGACCCACCTCAGAACAAGGGACTCACACAGATTGAAAGTGAGGATGAAAAAATATCTTCCAGGCAAATGAAAATGAAAAATAAAGCAGCGGTAGCAATACTTATATCTAACAAAATACACCTCAAAGCGAAGGCCATAACAAGAGATAAGGAAGGCCACTTCAAAATACTAGAAGATTCAATACAACAAGAGGATATAACCCTGATAAACACATATGCACCCAATGCAGGAGCACCCAAATATATAAGAAAACTCCTGGAAGATATCAAGGGAGAGATTGACAACAATACAATCATAGTATGGAACTTTAATACACCACTGACATCACTGGATAAATCCTCTAGACCAGCGGTTCTCAACCTATGGGTCGCGAACAATGAAAATACATCCTGCATATCAGATATTTACATTAGGATTCATAACAGTAGCAAAATTACAGTTATGAAGTAGCAACGAAAATAATTTTAAGGTTAGGGGTCACCCCAACATGAGGAACTGTATTAAAGGGTCGTGGCATTAGGAAGGTTGAGAACCACTGCTCTAGAAAAAAAATCAGCAAAGAAATAGCAATCCTAAATAACTCACTAGATCAGATGGACTTAATTGACAGCTTCAGAACATTTCAGTCCAAAGCCACAGAATATACATTGAGTTCAAGTGCACATGGGGCATTTTCAAAGATAGACCACATATTAGGTCACATGAAAAGTCTCCCCAAATTCAAGAATATTGAAATTATATCAAGCATCTTCTCTGACCACTATGGCATAATATTAGCAATAAACTACAATAAAAGCAATACAAATTCAAACACTTGGAAGTTGAATAGCATGCTATTAAACAATGAGTGGGTTACAAAAGAGATCAAAGAAGAAGTTAAAAATATCCTAGAAACGAATGACAATGAAAACACAACAATCCAAATATTGGGACACATTAAAAGCAGTCCTGAGAGGGAAGTTTATAACTTCATAGGCCTACCTCGAAAACAACAAAATTTGTAATAAATCATCTAACTCTACAACTCAAAGAATTAGAAAGAGAGCAACAATAAAAGCCCAGAGTGGGCAGAAAGAAGGAGATAAGAAAGATCAGAGCAGAATTAAATGACACGAACACCAAAATAATAATAATAATAATAATAATAATAATAATACAAAAGATCAATGAAACCAAGAGCTGGTTCTTTGAAAGGATAAGCAAAATTGACGAACCTTTAGCCAGGCTCATCAAGAAGCAAAGAGAGAGGACCCAAATAAACAAAATCAGAAATGAAAGAGGGGAAATAACAACAGACCCCGCAGAAATAAAAAGGACTGTAAAAAAAAAAAACACACAAAAACAAACTATGAACAACTCTATTCCAATAAACTAGACAACCTAGAGAAAATGGACATATTCCTAGAAAAATACAACTTTCCAAAACTTAATCAGGAAAAATAAAAAATCTTAATAGGCCAATAATTAAGGAGGAAATTGAAGCAGTCATCAAAAAGCTTCCAGCAAACAAAATCCAGGGGCCGTACGGCTTCACAGGGGAGTTTTACCAAACATTCAAAGAAGAACTAAAACATGTCCTCAGACTATTCCAAAAGTTCAAGGGAAAGGAATAGTTCCAAGCTCATTTTATGAAGCCAGCATTACCCTAATACCAAAACCAGATAAAGACATCACAAAGAAAGAAAATTACAGGCCAATATCCCTGATGAACATTGATGGCAAAATCTTCAACAAAATTCTAGCAAATCAGATCCAGCATTACATCAGAAAGATCATACACCATAACCAAATAGGATTTCCCCAGGGATGCAAGGATGCTACAATATCCACAAATCAATAAATGTGAAACATCGCATAAATAAATTGAGAGATAAAAATAACATAGTCATATCAATTGATGCAGAAAAAGCATTTGACAAAATCCAACACACTTTCTTGATAAAAACCCTCAAGAAAGTGGGAATAGAGGAATCATACCTCAACATAATAAAAGCCCTATCTGACAAACCTATAGCCAACATCATAGTCAATGGGCAAAAGCTAAAACCATTTCCCCTAAGAACAGGAATAAAACAAGGATGCCCCCTATTACCACTCTGGTTCAACATAGTACTGGAAGTGCTAGCAATAACAATTAGAAAAGAAGAAGAAATAAAAGGTATCCAAATTGGAAAAGAAGAAGTAAAACTGTAATTATTTGCAGATGACATGATACTGTACATAGAAAACCCTATGTCAAAAAATTATTAGACTTAATAAATGAATTCGGCAATGTAGGAGGATACAAAATTAACACGAAGAAATCTATGGCATTTTTATACATCAATAGTGAACTTACAGAAAGAGAGATTAAGAAATCAATCCCTCTATCATTGCAACAACAACAAAAAATTATGATACCTAGAAATAAACTGACTAGGGAGGTAGAAGACCAGTACTCGGAAAAACACAGGATACTGAAAAAAGAGATAGAAGACATAAACAGATGGAAGAACATACCATGTTCCTGGATTGGTAGAATTAACATAATTAAAATGTCCATACTACCCAAAGCAATCTATGGATTCAATGCAATCCCCATTAAAATACCAATGACATATTTCACAGACCTAGAACAAATTCTCCAAACATTCATCTGGAATAAAAAAAAGACTCCAAATAGCTGCAGCAATCCTGAGAAAGAAGAACAAAGTAGGAGGATTTCACTACCAGATATAAAGCTATATTACAAAGCTACTGTTCTCAAAACTGCCTTGTACTGGCACAAGAACAGACATAGAGAATAGAACAGAGAACCCAGAAATTGACCCAAGCCATTATGCTCAATTAATATTTAACAAAGGAGGCAAGAGCATACAATGGAATCAAGACAGTCTCTTCAATAAATGGTGTTGGGAAAATTGGACAGATACATGCAAAAAAAAAAATGAAACTAGACCACCAACTTACACTACACACAAAAATAAACTCAAAATGGACAAAGGACTTAAATATAAGATGGGAAACCATAAAAATCTTGAGGAATCCACAGGTAACAAGATCTCAGACATATGCTGAAATAATATCTTCAATGATACAGCTCCTAGGGCAAAGGAAACTAAAGAGAAAATAAACAAATAGGACTACATGAAAATAAAATGCTTCTGTGCAGCAAAAGAAACCATCAACAAAACAATAAGAAAGCTAACTCCATGGGAGAACATATTTACCAATGTTATCACGAATAAGGGTTTAATCTCCAACATTTACAAGGAACTCAGACAACTTAACAAAAGGAAGATGAAAAACCCAATGAAAAAGTGGGCAATGAACCTTAATAGATACTTTTTGGAAGAGGACATAAGGAAGGCCAAGAGACATATGAAAACATGCTGAAAGTAACTAATCATCTGAGAGATACAAATCAAAATGACAATGCGGTACCAGCTCATACCTGTCAGAATGGCTATCGTCAACAAATCAACAAATGACAAAAGCTGTCAAGGATGTGGAGAAAAAGGAACCCTGGTGCACTGCTGGTGGGAATACAGACAGGTGCAGCCACTGTGGAGAACAGTATGGAGTTTCCTCATAAAACTACAAATGGAACTCCCATTTGAACCAGTGATCCCACTTCTAGGAATATATTCCAAGAAACTAGAAACACCAATTAGAAAGGACATATGCACCCTTATGTTCATAGCAGCCCAATTCACCATAGCTAAGATTTGAAAACAACCTAAGTGCCCATTAGCATATGAGTGGATTAGAAAACTGTGGTACATCTACACAGTGGAATACTACATTGTGGTAAAAACATTTACACAATGGAATACTACACTGTGGTAAATAAGAATTCTGATCATTTACAACAGCATGGTTGGAATTGGAGAATATCATGCTAAGCGAAATAAGCCAGTCAGAGAAAGATAAATATCACATGATCTCACTCATATCCTAATATATAAAAAGCCAGGGGCCATCATAACCTAAACCACCAGATGGAGGACCAAACAGCAGGCTGCGTGGGGCGACCAGGCTGGCAGGGGGGTTAGTGTTGGATGACCAAACAACTGAACAGCAGGCTTTGTGGGGCAACCAGGCCAACGGGGCGGGGGGGGCAGTTGAGGGCAACCAGGCTGTTGGGGGGTACAGATCGGGGCGACCAGGCTGGCAGCAGGGCAGTTGGGGGAGACCAGGCTGGCATGGGGGGGCTGTTTGGGGTGACCTGGCTGGCAGGAGGTGGCAGTTAGGGGCAATCAGCCTGGCAGCAGAGGCAGTTAGGGGTGATCAGGCTGGCAGCGGGGGCAGTTAGGGGTGATCATGCAGGCTCGCAGGTGTGCAGTTAGGAGTCAGTGGTCCCAGATAGTGAGAGGGATGTCCGACTGCTGGTTTAGGCTCTATCCCCAGGATCAGGGCTAAACCACAGTCGGACATCCGTGGAGGGGTCCCGGATTGGAGAGGGGGCAGACTGGGCTGAGGTGTAACGCTCCCCTCCATGCACAAATTTTGTGCACCAGGCCTCTAGTATGGAATATAATGAACAACATAAACTGATGAACAAAAACAGATCCAGAGACAGAAAAGCATCGGTCAGACAGTCAAACCTCAGACTGAAGGTAGCAGAGGGTGGGGGTAAGGGGGAGAGATCAACCAAAGGACTTGTATGCATGTATATAAGCATATCCAATGGACACAGACACTAGGGGGGTGAAGGCTCAAGCGGGGGTGGGGGCAATGGGAGGATAAGGACACATATGTAATGTCTTAATCAACAAAGAGAATAAAGTAAACCCCATAAATAAGTAAATTATATGGTTTGTAATCATGTAATAATTCTCAAATGAAATAGAGCAGCAAAAGCAATTTGAGGGTGCTGAGGGATGAAAAACATTACAATTTTAAGTAGGATGGCCAGAATATACCTGATTGAAAAGGTGACAGGCAAATACTCAAAAGAAGTGAGGAAATTTATCAGTTGGCTATTTGGAAAAGAGTATTCCAATTATGGACAATTGTTGGCAAAATCCTCAACAAAATTCTAGCAAATCAGATCCAGCATTACATCAGAAAGATCATACACCATAACCAAAAAGGATTTCCCCAGGGATGCAAGGAGCACCCAAATATGCAGAAGCACCCAAATATGCAGAATATGTGTAATGACCCTTGGATGGAGTGTATGTGACATGTTCCATGATGAGCAAAGAGGCCAATAGATAAGGAACAGAGTGAGCAAAGGGAAGAGAAGTAGGTGTTGAGCTCAGAGGGACCATAGTGTATGGAGCCTTGTAAGACATGTAAAAACTTTAGCTTTTATTCTGATTAAAATGGAAAGACATTGAAGATCTTTGAGTGACATGATCTGATTTAGTATTTTAAGGGATTTCTCTGGCTGCTTGGACAAAAGCAAGAGCAAGAAACTGATGAGAGGCAAATTTAACAACTGAAGAAATTGTTGTTTCTTTGTTATGTTTGCTTTAAATGATTTCCTCCCATAGAATGTCCCCATATCAGGTAGCCACCATAGGTAGAAAGTGGTTACTTCTTTGTTGGCAAAAATTTGATAAGTGATTCTCATGTACAACCAACTATGAATGCTATTTACTGGACTACACATTTGAAACTCTAAAACTCATCTTCTACATATGATTTCCAAAATTATCCCAGCCATTTTCATTTATCTCCAGGCAAATTGGAAGGAAAAAGTAACAGCATATCCAGGGCTAGTGCCTTGTAAGCAGTAGTTTCACACCACCACTTCACTTCTTTTTCACATTTTACCTGTGAAAAAAATACATCTTTTGTTGATATCTAGTCACAGAGGAGGCAGGGAATATAGTTGACTTGGGCATCTATGGAGACAATGTGTGTTATGGAGAAGAGCAAATAAAAGTGTTTTTCATAATATCTCAATGTTGCAGAGGGGGAAGTTAAGTTTGGGAAAGACTTGATTTGGATCCATTCTTTTTGGCACCTCTAGTCCAGCCAGTTATAGATAAAACTGAAGTCTAAAAAAGGTGAGAAACTGAAGCACTGGAGTTATAAAAGTTCTGAATCAATTTCGTATCCACTCTGTGTCAAAGCAATATTTGAAGCGAAATCCATTGAGTATGAACATAAGAATTTCCTCAATGGATTGAATCCATAGTTTCTAAACTGACACTGATACAAGAAACCTGAGTATGAGAAGGAAATGGGAGAGGCCAACAAGAGAGTGAGTGTCCTACTCTAGTGATAACTTTGGCATACATAACCTATTCGATCTCCCCTCTATTTGATGGAATGTAGTGGGTTGGAAATAGAGCACCAGGGTCTGAATCTGCTGCTAGGGTTGTCTATTACAAAGAAGGCTAGAGAGTTCATGTGCAATCATTGGGTGTCATGATAGCAGTAACAAGAAAATTGGATGCTGGCACAGAGAATGCCACACCAGATGAATAATAGAACTCCCTGCATTTTTTCTACACACAACAAGCGCAATGTGGAAGCAAGTAAAGGAGGAAAGAAAGCATGAAAAAGGAAAATGATTTTTCATTTTGGAATAGCCAGCGTGAGGTACAATTAAGAGAAATCTCACAATCCCAAACTCATAACTGTTTTGTTTAAATCTATGATTGCAACACTTATTTCCTTAATCAGGAAGATTAATTAACTTTCCCAAGGTCACACAGTTTCAGATCAAGAGTGGCAACTTCATCAGACTTTGTTATTTAATCTTGCTTAATTGGATTTACAATCTAACTTTATTTGAGTCTATAAATTATTTACTCAACTAGACATTAGTTATGTTGACTGCAAGGACTCCAAACATTACTGTTCACAATAATTATTTTTATATAATGTGCTCAAAGAATGTTCATTAAATAAATGCATAAAATAAATAATGTATAAAGAAGTTCCACTCCTCTTCATACCAATTATAATATATCATTTTATAACTCACACTATTTTAAAAGAATAGCATATCGAATTGTGGGAACATTTAGAAATGTTTCCCTCAGGAGTAGTGAGGTTATTTTTTGGGGGGGATTTATTTCTCAGCACATATTTTCCCATTGATTCATAACCCTTTAAAAATAACTTCTCTTATCTTCAGCTGAGTGAAAAATGTCTCGATTAGAACTAAAAGCGTTCAATTCTCCTAATATAACTGTGTATAGCACCTGCTTGTCATTAATTTTTCTTATTAAATTGTAACAGGTGAGGCAGGCTGGAAGCTTAGTGGTAGCATTACTGAAAAGTGACAGGCCAATTCCCAGTCTAAATGCCAAAGTACATAGGGTGTAGAAAAGCTAAGGACTCCTGGGATCACAAATGAATATTATGATGGTCTATGACACTGATCATCTCATGTGACGCACAGTGATGGTGTTTCAGAATATTTTCTGGCATTTAAGATATAGATTTTTATGGAGAGATATTCCAGTCTTAAATGGATTGAGATGGGAGTGGGAAAGGGAGTTGTTGTTTTTTTCACAAATATAAACAGGTCATTGAATTATGATGTTCAACATTGTTTTGTTATAACATTGATAAGATGCTGTAGAAACTCAACTCTTGTTTATATCAATTAGTCTACGCTAAAATTGGCTTCATTAAATGTCATTTAATGTTATATAACCTATTGACATTAAGTGGAGACTTACTGTACTCCTAATATACAGAAGAGTGCCAGGAACGTAGTAAGTGACCAATAAAATCTGTTGGCTTAATGTACAAATCACATGTGATCACTTCTGTCCATGGAAGGGTCTTGGAAGGTAGGAATGGAGAGGGGCAGCATGGTTATTTGTGGTATAGCTTAGAACCTAAAATTTAAACATGCCCAGGTCATACAATCTACCTGAAATCAACACCCCTATTTTGACATCCAGCCTCCCCTAAATCCTTTTGACACCATTTCATCAATCTAGGTCCAGATAACATTCCACAATTCTATGGATGACATTCCAATTTATTCATCAGAATGTGATTTTTTTTGGTCTTTTTTTAGTTTTTTTCAGGAGTTATGCTGTCTGTGGAATGTAGCATTTAACATTTTTTATTCTTGGCTTAAGGTTTTATCTTTTAGCCTTATTTCCCTAGCTTGACCCAATTCCTATTCTCACCTCTTTACATACCAATAAACCAAGCAAGAAGTAATTAATTAATAACCCCTTACTCTAATAATTGGTCGAACTATATTATTCATTGTAAAAATGTATATTTTTAAAATTTATTTCTTCATTTTGGTACAGGAAAATACATGTAATAGAATAATAAAAATGTCAGTGCTTTTAAAGCGTACTAGTAAGACTATCGCTTTAAACAAAAAGGCAAACAAAACATCTATCATCCTATATAATCCTATATAATAAAAGGCTAATATGCAAATTGTCCTCTCTACCTGGAGTTCATCTGGGAGCTCAACTGGGAGTTCAACCAGGGGGTGGCCCCTCCCCCCAGCCAGCCCCACCTCCAGTTTCCCAGTTTCCCCCCCTCCCACTTTGACCTGGGAGCAAGGCCAGCCAGACCCCACCCATGCACAAATAGGAAAAAATAAAGGTGCAAAAAACATACCCTTTTACTCACAAACCTAGCTGGATGGAATGTCAATTTTTTTTTTCCTGTCTCAGGTTTATTTGTACAAATAGCACAGAAGGACACCAGCCCCAGGCCAACAGCAGCCCAGGGATCACACCAGTTCTTCTGTCCTTATATCATCAGACAGAGGCCTCTACTCTGGAGCCTCATTGGGGCCTGGGCACCTTTGGAAGCCTGAGCCTGTAGAATGTTAACTGTAAAATATTTCTTAGCATTCTATTTCCATCAAAATTGATTTATGAAATTGTAGTAATGCAGGGGCTGGCGGGGTGTGATAAGAGCCCAGGCATGGACCTGGAGGGGCAGGGAACTGGTGTGCCAGCTCTGGCCTGTGCCTATTAATCCTGATCAAGATGACAATCTCCCAGAAGCACTGAGAGCTCGTGGCAGAGCCCATGGGGGAAAAGCCATTGGAGAGCCTTCCGGGATTGGTGAAGTCCTGGGCACGAAACTGGAGGAAAGGGGCTTTGTAACAAGGCTTATGTGGTCCTTGGCCAGTTTCTGGTGCTAAAGAAAGATGAAGACCTCTTCCAGGAATGGCTAAAGGACACATGTGGCGCCAATGCCAAGCAGTCCCGGACTGCTTTAGGTGCCTTTGAGAGTGGTGTGACACCTTCTTGTGATGGTCTTTGGGGAGCCCCCAATCCCTAACACCAGCCTGAGTCTTCAGAGTTTGCAGCTGAGTGGTAGGCTACTCCCTTGTCCTCTACAAAGGAAACGATTGCTGTCTACTCATCACCAATGTCCTCCTGGTCTTTGCGGGAGTTCTCTCCCCTCACCATTTCAACTTTTTTGGAATTCTCACTCTTGCATGCATCTCCTTTCTCTGTCCCCTGCCAGTTTCAGGTCAATAATCAGCTTTTCTGAGTGGATTTCTGGTCCCTACCCTCACCCCCACTCTCACCTCTGGTCTGTTTAATGACATTTGGCTTTTCTTTTGGCAAAACAGTCACTGTCCACATATACTTTTTTAAATCAATAAAGTCAGTGGCCTTCCAAAAAAAAAAGAAATTATAGTAATGCTATATGAAATATTTTAGATTCAAAGATAAAATGTTAGCCCTAACCAGTTTGGCTCAGTGGATAGAGCGTCAGCCTGTGACGGAAGGGTCCCGGGTTCGATTCCGGTCAAGGGCATGTACCTAGGTTGTGGGCACATCCCTAGTAGGTAGTGTGCAGGAGGCAGCTGATCGATGTTTCTCTCTCATTGATGTTTCTAACTCTCTATCCCTCTCCCTTCCTCTCTGTAAAAAATCAATAAAATATATTTTTAAAAAATGTTAAATGGTACCTACCAAGTCCCCATGTTTCTACATTGACACAGTTTCTCTATACTCACCATCTTTGTAGATACCAGAAGTAGAAGTTCTTCAGTAAGAAAGTTATTAGCCATATTTATAAACATTTGACTTTTAAATTATTAGTCAACAATTTTATATGCAAAAACAATTTCTTATATCGAAGTTTTAAACTAGTTACATAGATCAAGCACTTTGCATTAGGAAATAAAATACTATATTAAACAAAATCTAGTGTACTTGAAAAGTATTGGTCCTATTCATTAGAATACTTCCTACGTGACACCATGTTGAATCCCTGACAAAAGTATTAGTATTTGATCCCATAATTTTTCCATTGACAATCCATCCTGTGTTAATCTGAAACTACATCTGGTATTTGGTTATTCATTTTGAACTGGTGATCTTGAATTTTTTTTAGTTGTACATCCTTTTCTTTATAAATGTTGAAGTGTATACTCCCAAAATATCTATTTTTAAAATTAAAATACATGTACTTTTATATGTAATAGAACATATACTTCATAAAGCCTACAAAACTAAATATAATGAAATAGAACTTTTATTTATGTCTATTTTCACTTAAAAGAGTTGACTTGCAGAAGTGCTATTACATGTACCCTACTTTAAAAACTGATCTAAATACTATGATATTCATAATAGTAACTATATATGGGAAAAAAAGACACAGGTTAGTAATTTGTGTGAAGAAAACACTATATACTTCAATGAGGAATGGTGGCAGTAGTGACTAGAAAAATAAAGACATAACAGTGGTGTAATGATTAACAATATATAATCCTAAGATGTCCTAGGATCAAGATTTCTTATCCTGCTTTGTCAAAATGATCACACGATTCTGTGGGGTGATGTGTGTGTTTTCATATAATGAATTTTCGAAGATCTCCCAATGTAAAAGTTTAATTCAAAAAAATGGCCAATTCTCTTCTAATGACACTGTGAGAAACACCCTGAGTTCCAGCTTCATTTGCCTTCTGTGCCTTTTTAGTGCTTCATGTTGTATCATAACAACATAATTTAAGTATAGCCTTGGCTGAGAATTTCCTCATTTATTTTTCAAAAGTAATGCTTTAAAAAATGCTTCCATCACATATTTCTATACTGAGATACTTAACTAAATCCAGAGGCATTCTTGCTTTTCAAGGAAATATGAATTTTTGTCCTATTTAAACATGTACCCAGAATTATTACTATAAATTATCTTGCCTTTTGTCACTAAATACACAGATATAAACACACACACATTTCAATAGAGATAATATTTTAGAAATTGACTGTAACAATACTTAGGCACTTTAAAATTTTTTAAATTAATGAATTATATGGATTTCTTTGAAGCCATTAAGTCCACATTATGAATACAGAGCCAGTAGAGAACAATATTTTGTACACACATTAGAAAGGCAAAATAAAGGTGTTTATAAAATAAAATTGAAGAATTTTTGTTTCCTAAGATTAATAACAAGCAAATACCCCATTACTGACAATTAGGTATACAAATTCCCATTTAGAAAAAGAGGCCTGACAGCACATATAAGTGACTATTTAGATACCTCACACGTAATTATCTTCAGAGGTAGTAGATTACTGCTCCAGAGAAGAGAGTTCTGAAACAGGTCAGTCCCCAGCAGGCACCTGGGCATTATGGGGGTACCAGAGTGTCTCTCCATCACTGAGAAATGTTCTAGGAATATTTGAACACCAGGGGAGAGAGTTTTCTTAATGTGACAAAAAAAAATTCTTCTTCCTGATCCTCCTATATCATCATCCCAATAACATGACCACTTGCTATTTTACTTTCTGTCTATGTAACCTCATGCACAGCTAGGAAATAATGATTTAGGACTTGAAATTCAAAACATAATGGTGTTCCTTTTTTCATTCCTCATTTTACTCAACACCCCTGCAGAGCTGATGCAAGGACTGAGTTCCCTTTGAAGTCAGCTTGCATCATCTTTGATGGGGTATAAAGCAATAGGAGATACTGACTGCAGTTTCGAGTATCTCAATTCCCATCTCAGATGATGCCGACACATTTGTCATTAAATGCATGCCATGAATAAATCCTTGGAAAAATTGCCAAGCAGTTAAAATTGGCAGGTATAGTCTACACATTTCTACTATAAAATAATAGAAAAGAAAAATGTTAACCTGTTTGAAGCATTTTATTTCATATTCTACTTAGGTTATTCTTATTGTGGGTGAATTTATAGAGTATTATTGTTACTTGGTTTACTTTTTCTAAGACTTTTAATACTTTGTAAAAAGTTATGTTAAACATATATTTAGATACCAAAAATATTTGAGAACTTGAAGGATGATGTTCTTTGTTTACGTAAGAGTAAAATAGATATTCGCTTTGCAATATACTTTGCTCTCAGCAATAATTATTTGTCACAGACTGGAGAGTAATTTGGAGATAAAGGAAGAGCAAGGCCTTTGTGAAATTCTGTCTGCACTTGTAGGCATCACTGCAGATCAGTAAGCTTTGGTTCTCATCTTCTGTGAAGCACATGGAAAAATTGCACTTCTCTGTCCCGCTGATGGTGGTTTTTATCCATGTGACAGGTTCTGGCCAGTGAACTCTGAACAGAGGGGCTGGGTGAAGCATTGGATTACTTGAACACTCTTCTTGCTCCTCTGTAGAGATGGCCATGGAAGTATGTATGCCACAGAACAAGGTGCACTAACTCCAAGTAAACTCGGGAACTAAGGTGTTGTGGAAAGTGACCAAGGAGACTGCAGTGGACTTGTCTGATCAAAAATTTAATTTTTATTATACCAAATAATTGAGATTTTAGTGTTACTCATTACAACAGCACACCCTGGCCTATCCATATTGATACACACACACATATAAACTTTTATATGTGAACTTTTAAATATATGTATACAAACATTTAAAGAAAAAAACTTAGTGATTAAAACAACTCAAAATAAAAGACACCAAAAATTGTTTGTGAAATACAATTGATTCTTTAACAATGTAGCTGTTAAGGACACCAACACTCCCACCTCCACACCCACAGTCAAATATCCACATATAACTTTTGACTACCCAGAAACTTAGTTTTTCCTCAGTATTAGTGGGAAATTGGTTCCAGGACCTTATACAGATACCAAAATCCATGAATGCTCAAGTCTCCTATATAAAATGGCATTGATCAATGCATATAGTTGGCCCTTCACATCCACAGATTCCAAACCACAGATCAAAAAACAAACATGCATTTATTGACAGGCATTTAAAACAATCTGTATATAAGTGAAGCTGTGTAGTTCAAATCCATGCTGTTCAAGGGTCAACTGTCCTCCACATTTTTGTCATTCCCATTGAATATACTATCTATAGCTCTGCAGTAAATGTCTCTAAGAGTTCTGTAAACACATTCTACTCTTATTAGGATAATAACATTAATTTATGTTGCCCTTCTGAAGTTTGAGTTTTCAAAATCATTATAGTTTTATAATGATTTGGAATAAATTTTGATTGTTGGGAAAAATTTCAAATGAGACTAGTAGGTAATAACTTTATAGGAATTTTAAAGAGCATAGTTTATTTTAGAGAATGTCTAGGTGCTCTGGGAGCTGGATCATAGGTTATAAGAAGGGTGGGAGTAAAGAGGAGGATTGTGGCAGAAAAATGTATAGATAATTTTTTCCTGTGTTGCCTTACGTCTGTATGTCACAAGATATTATGTTCCATTATTAAGTTCTACATCATTTCCATTGAAAACACAATCTAAAGCCAAAGAGGAAAATACTGACTACCAGAAACATAAGATTCTCAGAGGGCTTAGCAAACTGCTGAATTGCAGACAGACATGTTAGTTTCCTTTGAGTTAGTAATTTAAATCTCTCGCCTTATTTTTCCATCTGATTTTCAGTAGGTCACTCTTAAGTCAAATTTAATTTTATGTGGTTGAAGTGGGAGAGCCAAAATGAAATTGCATACTATAGCCGGAAAAATTAACCTACTTTTAATAACCCCTTTGAAAGACACTTGGAAAACTTAACTTACTTTTATAGTTGAATATCTGAAGAATGAATTATTATAGCCTTGTCAAATACTAAATAGCATGCTGTTAAAAATATTAGTCACACAGAGGGCTGTTTGACAGTAATGTCACAGAAAAGCTCTGGTCTATATGATTAGGCAGAGTCTGCAACTTAATAGCATGGGTCCATAGAGCTCTCCTTTCCCAAGAATCCACAGAGGGATGGGAGTGGGAAGCTGCCTCAGGTTTCCTCAGAACATTGGTAGGACTCTGCCAACTGATGCATTCCATCTGCTGTTCCAACCAGTTGAGGGTCCTGTGTCTGTCTCCCTGCTGTCACCTCCCAGCAGAATTTAGAGGAGAGCCTGAAAGAAATAAAAAGCCATATTTTCAAGTGAGGAAGACTTTTAAAAAATACAGCCAAGAAATGTGAATTGAGATCTAGACTAGAGGTTGTAAAAAAAATTATCCAAAGAATTTATTTTAAAAGGCAGGGTTGTTTTTTTTTTTTGTTTGTTTGTTGTTGTTTTTTTTTTCTTTTAAGCCTAAAAAATAAGATTAGAAACTGGCTTGGTTGAGCCCAACTGTGTTTTTAAAAAAAATATTTTATAGTTAAGTCAAGAATATTTTTCCCTTTTTGTTCTTTGACTTTTTCTTGCTGGGAAAGGGGCAATCTTTACCTAATCAGAGTGAAGCAAGAATCACTGAGCCAGCAGAAGCATCATGCAGGTGAAGGTCAGGCCAATTTCACCCTAAGTAATGCTGCTTTATCACTCATCCAACAAAGATTGGGGTCTTTCTTTCCTGGATCCTGCTGGGGTCCAATCCCAGCGGGTCCAGGGGTCCCCAAAGGTGTGGACGGAGTCGGCGAAGAAGGAATGACACGAAGACAGCCTTCAGTTGATCAGCAGCCTAGTCAGGACCTCTAGCCAGGATCTCCAGCCAAAGTTCTGGTCGGAGTTCTGGTTAGGAACTGATCAGGATCTGATGAGGATCTGATGAGGATCTGATGACAATCTGGTGTTTATTGTCTTGTTACATCCATATTTATACCAGCCGATTTTAATCCTGTCAATTTCTATTACAAAGGTTAGGGCGTTTCTTATCTCCATTCCAGGGAGTAAAGATTATGTAGCTTAACTACCCGCCTGGCACTTAATTAAGGGGTTGTATCCCCTCCCTAACCTCAGGGAAAGATCCCCACCTGGGGAAACAACCTTTCTCGGAGAGGTGACCTTGGTTAAAACACATGGCGCTAAAGGGAGCAAACATATTAAGAACAGTATGCTATATATGCCAGGTCCCCCAAAACATATGCTGTGCAGATGTTTCTTCTCTGCAGCAACTGTGTCAAGCAGCAAGGATGGACCGGCTCCCGGCAAATTCCCCCTTTTTTATTTTTTAAATGATAGCACATGTAAATCAGTGGCCACCTCTCGGATTGGGTTGTTTAAGACTTGGAAGAAGACTGGCAAGCAATGACAGCGAGCATAGCTATAAACATAGTGGATGGAGTGCACACGGAGCCTTGTTCCTGTAGAAGGTTGCTGGCCTCTTTAGTCAAGGGATTTCAGCTGTCCTCAAGTTGGTGGTTTTGTTGTCCTTGTTGATCTGGCTAGCGGGCAGCGTCATTGGCGACGGGCTTCCCGAAGCGTCAGCGAATTGAAGGGCTGCATCAAAGGGTCCATCAGGGCCGTGCTTGATGGTGGTGTCGGTGTCCGGGGAGGAGTCAGCTGTGCCCTCTGGGTCGGACGATATGGATGATACCAGGGAGGAGGATGAGGCGGAGATGGAGGGTGGTGTGACATAAGGTCAGATTAGATGGTCTGGAATCCACACAGGTGAGTCTGCATCCTGTGGAAATATACAAGCATCTCCTCTCCCCCAGGTTAAAGGTACATCAGGTCCCTTCCAGGCTCCTGTAAGTAAGTCTTTCCATTTGACGAAATAAGTGAGTTTCTGCTAAATGAAAGTTTCTTTTGCTGATTTACTCAGAGTCCTCGGACTTGGCTGAGAGAGTAGCTTCCACTTCTTGCTTTTCTACCATCTGTTGGGCCTCAGTTGTTAACTTCTTCAGCTGACCCTATGTTGGCACCTCAGTCCCTTGCATAGCCTTCCTTTTCTTCTTTTGTCCGCTTTTCTGTCATCGGGGCAACTGTAAGTCTTTGGAACGATGAGACAAGGAGCTTCTCTGGGTCCATTGTGGTGACACACGTAATGCATTTACTCAATCCAAGGCAGGCATTAAAAAGAAAAACCCCAAATGCTCTCTTGTATCCATTTTAAGAGTAGGATTGGCGCTTTCCGCTATTACCTGAGTCCTGATGTATCACCCCAGGGAGAGCTTGCCAATCCTGCACTTTTCCGGGGTAGAAAGGCTGCAGTGGGGTTAAGGATAAGGCTCCTTGGGCCTACCTTTTCCCATGCCTCTACATTTACCTTTCCGGCACCTTTCCTTCCTCAGAAAAGCATGGACATACTTCTTGTATAAAACATTCCATCGGACTGGGAGTAACCTTAACTCCTCTGCTAGCAAGCATATGTGTTAAAAGATCAATAGAGTCTTTTTTCTTTAGACTCAGTATGGCACATCTTCTTAATCTAAAGATCAATACAGAGTCTTCTTTCTTGGACTCAGTATGGCACATCTTCTCAATCTAAGTTCTGTACTATCCACCTTCTTACCCTACTTATCCTCTATAGGGGGGTCTGTAGCATCCTGGTGGAGTCCTATCCGTCCCGAGTGTGCGGGTTCTCAATGGGGGGGCTTACCTAGGGGAATCCTGTTCCAGGGGTTCCCAAAGGTGTGGACGGAGTCGGCGAAGAATATCCACCCTCTTCCTACGGTGGAGTCCTATCCGTCCCGAGTGCAGGGGGGCTTACCTAGGGGTCCCTGTTCGGGCGCCATATGCTGGGGTCCAACCCCAGCAGGTCCAGGGGTTCCCCATAGGTGTGGACGGAGTCGGCGAAGAATGAATGACATGGAAACTGGGTTCAGTTCATCAGCATAGCGAGGTTCTCCCTCCAGAATCTCCAGCGAAGTTCTGGTCAGGATCTCCAACCAAGTTCTGCTGCCATGTTCTCTCGCTAGGTTCTCCAGCCAGGTTCAGTCACCAGGTTCTTTTGCCATGTTCTGTCTAGGTTCTCCAGTGAAGTTCTGTAGCCAGGTTCTGTCCAGGATCTTTTGCCATGTTCTCTAGCTAGGTTCTGGTTAGGATCTGATGAGGATCTGATGAGGAGCTGATGAGGAGCTGATGAGGAGCTGATGACGATCTGGTGTTTATTGTCTTGTTACATCCGTATTTATACCAGCCGATTTTAATCCTGTCAATTTCTATTACAAAGGTTAGGGCGTTTCTTATCTCCATTCCAGGGAGTAA
The DNA here is from genome assembly GCF_000147115.1 of Myotis lucifugus. Lineage (NCBI taxonomy): Eukaryota > Metazoa > Chordata > Mammalia > Chiroptera > Vespertilionidae > Myotis > Myotis lucifugus. The sequence continues at coordinate 3,287,032 of NW_005871098.1, forward strand.
AGATTATGTAGCTTAACTACCCGCCTGGCACTTAATTAAGGGGTTGTATCCCCTCCCTAACCTCAGGGAAAGATCCCCACCTGGGGAAACAACCTTTCTCGGAGAGGTGACCTTGGTTAAAACACATGGTGCTAAAGGGAGCAAACATATTAAGAACAGTATGCTATATATGCCAGGTCCCCCAAAACATATGCTGTGCAGATGTTTCTTCTCTGCAGCAACTGTGTCAAGCAGCAAGGATGGACCGGCTCCCGGCAGGATCCTTTTGTGCTTTCCCCTATTACTTGAACAGATCTGAACAAACCAGAGATTTTCCATCCAAATATTCCATTTAGCTACATTCATTTCAAATCCTTCAAATTTTATGTCTTGATGTTATGTAGCAATTTAAGGATAATACAAATCCATGCGCTAGGCAGGAAGGCAAAGTTACCTAAAAACAAAACACAGAACACCATGATTGTGTTTATTGGTCCTTTGCCATTTAACATTGGGCTTCATGTCAGTCCTATTAATCCAGCCACCTTTCAGTTTTAAGGTTTCTGTCTTTTGTATGTCTATAAAACATGAATGCTGTTGATGAAACATTGAGTTACAAATGGCATAATGTTACACTTGGTGACTTGGATAAGAGTCAGGTTGATAAGCCAACTACAAAACAAATACCCAAGGAATGTGTGGTGTCCTCAATATATGGATCCTGCAGTTGACTCTCAGTAACTGCCACAGGCTGTTGACTTCTAGGTCACATGCTATGCCTATTTACTCTCCTAAGTAGATCTGTTGTTTCTTCAAGGGAATCAATATGAAGAAATGGGGAAAATGTCATTTTGCACAGATGAATTTAAGAATTAGTTAATGAACCTTAGCCGGTTTGGCTCAGTGGATAGAGCGTTGGCCTGTGGACTGAAAGGTCCCAGGTTCGATTCTGGTCAAGGGCACATACCCGGGTTGCGGGCACATACCCAGTAGGGGGCGTGCAGGAGGCAGCCGATCAATGATTCTCTATCATCATTGATTTTTCTATCTCTCTCTCTCCCTCTGCCTTTCTCTTTGAAATCAATAAAATAAAATAAAAATAAAAAATGAATTAGTTAATGATTTAAAAAGTCATCTTATTTTAAAAGCACGGCATTTTGATTTGCAAACAGCACCAAGGCACTGCTCTTAGTCCCAACAGCATGGACTCCGTCTTCCTTTCGCCCAGGAACTCTACATTCATTCTGGCTTGCTCACCCTGACCTTGCCCAGCTGTCTCTTTTTCACTGATCTTTACTTGGCAATTATTTCTCTCTCTTTTTTTTTCACTCTCCTCCCTCCTTCCCCAAAATTTAGGTGAGGGAATTGCCACTTTCTGATTGAGGGACACCATTCCTCTCTCAAAGTGGCTTAAAATAGGCTTGCTTATTTATTTATTTATTTATTTATTTATTTATTTATTTATTGTCTACAGCTTTACATATGTCTCCTTTTTCCCCGATTAACACCCCCAGCCCAGCCATTCCCACCGGGGCAAGCACCCACCACCCCAGTGTCTGTGTTCATTGGTTATGCTAATATGCATGCATACAAGTCCTCTGGTTGCTCTCTAAACGCCCTCCCCCCCCCCCCGGCCGCCATTTGTCTCTGGATCTATTCTTGTTCATCAAATTATGTTGTCCATTATATACCACATATGAGTGAGATCATGTGATATTTACCTTTCTCCAACTGGCTTATTTCGCTTAGCATAATGCTCTCCAGTTCCAACCATGCTGTTGCAAATGGTAAAAGTTCCTTATTTTTTATAGTGGCATAGTATTCCATTGTGTAGATGTACCACAGTTTTTAATCCACTCATCTACTGATGGGCACTTAGGTTGTTTCCAAATCTTAGCTATTGTAAATTGTGCTGCTATGAACATAGGGGTGCATATATCCTTTCTGGTTGGTGTTTCTTGTTTCTTGGGATATAGTCCTAGAAGTGGGATTACTGGGTCAAATGGGAGTTCCATTTTTAACTTCTTTTTTTAAAAATATATTTTTAATGATTTTTTACAGAGAGGAAGGGAGAGAGATAGAGAGTCAGAAACATCAATGAGAGAGAAACATCGATCAGCGGCCTCCTGCACACCTCCCACTGGGGATGTGCCCGCAACCAAGGTACATGCCCTTGACCGGAATCGAACCCAGGACCCTTCAGTCTGCAGGCCAACGCTCTATCCACTGAGCCAAACCAGTCTTGGCTATTTTTAACTTTTTGAGGAAACTCCATACTGTCTTCCACAGTGGCTGCACCAGTCTGCATTCTCACTAGCAGTGCACGAGGGTTCTTTTTTCTCTGCATAGTCGCCAGCACTTGTTGTTTGTTGATTTGTAGATGATAGCCATTCTGACAGGTGTGAGATGGTATCTCATTGTTGTTTTGATTTGCATCTCTCAGATGATTAGTGACTTTGAGCATGTTTTCATATATCTCTTGGCCTTCTGTATGTCCTCTTTTGAAGGGTGTCTATTTAGGTCCTTTGCCCATTTTTTGATTGGATCTTAAAATAGGTTTTTAAAGCTAAAAATTTCGTGGCTTTGTGGACATAATGAATATGTTATTTGAGAATACAATAATGAATCTCTAAATTCTAGTGGTCCCATTTTTCCAGAGATGAGTAAACTAGGGACTCTAACTGTTTTATTCCTGAAAATGTTATTCTTTTTTTATCTTTCTCTGTTACTATAGTATGAAATGAAAAGCACTGTATAACTCAGTGATTTTTATATTTGAATTAACATAAAAAATAAAGAAGGCCACTCCTTTCTCCATTATTTTTCATCTCTAGTAATAGATCCATGGTATTCTAACATACTGATGGAGTAGATTGAAGGGTAGCACATGGGCACAGGTATGGGCAGTAGAAAGACTATACTGCCCCTGCTGAGGAGGTTGATTTAATCCACCAACTACTTCTGTGAATCCTTCCCACCTAGGACCTCCTAGCACTACCTTCCCTGTTCATTGGACCAGCCAGCACTCTCCCAGACTCCGATCACTTAATACTCTCATATTCACTAAAGCCTTCTTACTGGCCTCCCTGCCTCATTCTCTCCACTTGCCACTTATATCTGAAATAGGAGGAAACCATCACTACCATACTTAAATTCAGTTTTGTTTTCAATTAGCAATAATCACACCTTGGATAAACCTCATTGGCTACAATACAAACCTCTTAAATTAAGCTTTGGACACTCTCCAAGACCAGAAAAATGTAAGTTTACTTATGTAAGAATCAGGATAGGAAGAATTAGGAGATTTAGCTGATGGATTATATAACCCTCCACAACCAGGACAGTATCTTCCTTTCGTTGTCCACAATTGGTAAAGGGTTTATCCATTACTTATTTCCATTCTCACACTGCATTTTTATCCCACTGAAATAAAACAATGGATTGCAGTGGGAATGGGGAAGGAGGTCAAAGAATAATTCAAATAAGAATAAAGAAGGAGAAAGGGTAGTTGATCTCACAAGAGAACACACTTTTAAAACTCTTACTAGGTGTTATAAGCTCTGAGAGATTAAAATTCATATTTAATCATAAACACTTTGTATTCATTATAAAACATCCAAAAAATTTGGTGGTATTTTATTAACAAGTTGGTTCATATTACTGTCTATCTTGAAAGAAAAATAATTTTAAATATCACCAGTTTTTCCTTTATGTTGGTATATACTGCCCATTTCAAATCAGTGAACTTTCACAATACATTTGCTTCCCATTCTCCATAGTTCTATTTATCTTCCAATGGAACAATTTCAAACCACACTTAAAAAAAATTTTAAATTATTATTTTATTTGTCTTCCATTCTTTTCATCCACCTTATGACCATTTCTCTGAATTCTTTCTCTGACAGGTTGCTTTCCTCCATTGCCTCCATTTCATTTACTTCCTTTTCTGGTGATGCCTGTTTTTCTTTCATATGTGGGCTGGTTCTTTGTTTCACCATGATCTCTCTTCTCCAGGTGTTTGGTTATGTAGTTCTCTCTCTGCTGCATTGATTTAAAGGCACAAAATACAACACAACAAGGCACAATGTACAAGGCACTGAACACAAATGTATTCACAATATTAATAACCCCAAATAAAGGTGACCACCCGAGCAAAGAGAATTAGGGGGTAAGGAAGAAAGAAGAGAAAAAGATAAAAGAGAAAAAGAATAAAAAAGGAGTGCAAAAATGAAATTGAGAAAAGGGAGGGAAAAAAAGTAAGAGAGAAAAGAGAGAGAATGAAATAGAAGAGGGGAAGAGACTATTTATATGGGGAGAAAACTCCAATAGAACCACCACTAATCCCAACCAATTCCAGCAACAGATCCCTGGAGATGAATGCGAACAACAAACAACCACTAATATCAAGCGAGGCGATGGAAAACAGAAGCACAAAAATAACCAGAGGAAAAAAAAACAACAGAAAAATAAAAAGAAAAAGCAAAACGATCTCACAAAAAAGCATAAAAAAACCCAATATACTCAACAATCAAGCAAACAATAACAAAACGACAGAGAGGGAAAAAAAATTGGATAGTGAAGAAAGATAAGAGAGAGGTGTATATGGATTTAGAGCAGGGGATTGGAAATTAGATATATAAGTAGGGTGAAATTTAGACAGGGGGTAAAAAGAAGGAATAGGGAAAATCTAAATCAGGAATAGGGTAAGAGAAACAGGACAGCAAAAGGGGAAAAGTGAGGAAGAGAGTTTTGGCATAAAGGTAACGTTGAGGTAGAGAAAAATGATGCTAAAGGAACGATGAAAATAGAATGTAGAACACTAATCCCAAAATAAAATAAAGAGAAAATAAAATAACACTTTAAAAAATGGTAAAATGGTAGTATTAATAATACTGGTTAAAAATAAATATGTAGTAATTAAAAAGGTAAAATCAGGTGATGAAAAAAGAAAAAAAATAGTTTCTTAATTAAAAGGTGAAAAAAGAATTAAAAATAAAAATGTGCAGTAGTGAAGGTGCTTCAGGTCCTCTACTCTTCTTTCTGGAATGCCTTAGTCCTGCCAGGTATTCAGGAGAGTGTTGAATTTCCTTGCAATACACTGTTCCTCCGTGTTGTAAACCACAGTCCTTATTTTAAGGCAGGCCATATTTGTTTCCCAGACTGCCTTTGTGTTTACAGAAGAGTCAGTTTGTGGATCAGCCCCTGGGTGGCAGTGTTTCTGGATTGACCTTTGAGTCTATAAATCCTCTCTATGCAGCAGTTAGGGTTTATTTTCCCTATCGCACTTAAAACTGGTTTGGGAGAGTCGACTGCCCTAGAGCCTGTTCTTTAATCGTTACTCCCCGCTCTGTTTCCCAGGTTCCACAAAAACAACTTTCCCCTGCAGTCTCTGCGAGTGACCCCAACTGGGCAATCCCATGCACTGGGTTTAATAATCAAACGCAAAGATTTAAGGGGAAGAGAAAAAACAAGAGCCTGAAAAGTTGCGCGAATTCGCAACCCTCCACCTTCCAGCTCTGTGCCCAGTCTCTTCCGCAGGTCCTCTCTACCCTGGCACTAAGCAGCCGGCACACTGGCAAAATCCGAGGCTGCTTTTTTGCATCCAGTCCAGCTATGGGATTATTTTTAGCGTTCCCCTCCACCAGCAGCCCTGCAGGAGCCCTTCCACACTCTCGGATCACGCTGGCCCCAATGGCCGTGGACTTTGTGGGGTGCAGATTTCCCCCGAGTGCATTCCTCTCTCCAACCTGAATTGCAAACCGCACTGTTAGGCGAAATCTGACCTTTTTGTGAGGAGAAGCAGGGCTCATCTGAGTTCACGTAGTCACGCTGCTTGTGATCCGTTGTTTCTGGGTTAGTAGCCGATCTCTGGATGCTGGGTCTTTGGATGTATATGCTTCCAATAACAGCCACTCAAGATGGCGCATTCTCCGCGGCTGAGCCGGCACTCCGGGAGAGATTTCAGCCGCAGTCTCCAACCGTCCCCTTTCTCCGGGAGTCCTCTGTCTTTCCCCGCTGCAAACTGTCTCCCAGCTGAATATCTTCTGTTTATTCAGGCTGTATGTTACCCATTTCAGCTGCTCACCCTTATCTGCTCCAGGACAAGGCACGGGACATGTCCGTCTATACCTCCCGCCATTTTCTTCTCCCCTTTAAATTATTATTTTAAAAACTAGAGGCCCCGGTGCATGAAATTTGTGCACGGGGGGAAGGTGGCGGGGGGTCCCCTCAGCCCAGCATGCACCCTCTCCAATTCTGGGACCCCTTGGGGGATGTTCGACTACCGGTTTACTACTTACTTGTCTGGCAGTGGGACATCCCTCTCATAATCCTGGACTGCTGGCTCCTAATTGCTCACCTGCCTGCCAGCTTGGTTGCCCCTAATTGCCTTCCCCTGCCCGCCTGATTGCCCCTAACTGCCCTCCCCCACTGACCTGGTCACCCCTAATTGCCCCCTGCTGCCGGCCAGGTCACCCCCAACTGCCCCCTCCCTGCCAGCCTGGTCGCTCCTAACTGACCCCCTCTGCCAGCCTGGTTGCCCCTAATTGTCCCCCCCTGCCAGCCTAATTGCCCCCAACTGCCCCCTCTGCTGGCCTGGTCGCCCCCAACAGTACCCCCCCACTGGCCCGGTGGCCCCTAACTGCCCCCCCCCACTGACCTTTGTCTCTCACTAACCCCCTTGCCGACCTGGTTGCCCAATGCAGCCTGCTGTTCAGTCGTTTGGTCGTCCCTCACTAACCCCCCTGCCGGCCTGGTTGTAGGCAGCCATCTTGTGAAGGTGTGAGGGTTAATTTGAATATTACCTCTTTATTATATAGGATGTGGTGATGGCCAGTTCCCTCCCAAATGCAGCTAAAATAAAAAGTCATACTTGGTAGCTTTTTATTTGATTCACAAAGCAGTTTTCAGAAGCCGGTGATGTATGATTCCTTGTCTGGCACAATAGGCAACAGAACATTGTTTATCTGCTCTGCTGATGTTTGCATGTTCCATTACCCAGCCCTTGTATGCACTGTCTCTTCTAAGGGTTGTAGAAACTTACACACGATGAACGCTCTGATAGTGCTGCTGTGTGGAGCCAGACAGTTTCCCTGAGTGGAGGATCGGCTCACAACTACTCAGGGCAGTCCATTCAAGTTATCTTAGTTGGCCATTAATTAAGCAATAAAACATAACAGGCAATCTATTTCTGGACCATTTAATATATCTCTTGAGATTTTTTAAGCAAGAGGCTAAAGGACAAGTGATTTTAAACACTTGAGAAGTTCACTGCCAGAAAATTTCTATTACTACAAAGAAATTTTAATATGAATTATTAAAAACTAAGGCAAATGGGGATTTTTGGGTGTATAATTAGGAAATCAAGCAGAACAATATTTAAAAAAATGAATTTGTGGAGTGCTGTACATTTTGTACTATAATTTACCATATAGCATCTTGTGCGGTGCCAGCACAGCCAAGAATGAACCTGAGGAGGGGCAGTGAAGGATTGAAGAAAAGACAAACAAGAGAATACAGCTGGAGCTCAGTGGATCTCCTGTGCCTGGATGAGGACACAAAAGACCCAGCCTGCAAGCTGATGCTTTATTTTACAGTCTGATTAAAACAAGGGTAGATTAACATGTATACAAATGTTCTTGTTTTGGCAACACTTGCTGCACCTCCCACAGCCCATTAGCTACTTAGGAAGGATTAGGGAGGGCTACAAGGTCTGGCTTAATTATGCTAGGAGAGCTCTGCCCTCCAGGCTGGGACTTATTTGTGGCCCTGCCACAGGTCAGCCTGAGGCTTGACCCTAGAGCTGCTCCCTACAGCATCTCATTTAATTTTTCCAATGATCTTGTGAAGTACCTATTATCTCCTTTACACAGTTGAGATATGTGAGGCTCAGAAAAGTTTTATGGCCAAAATGCTTTGCACTATGATTTGAAATCCTCAAATTAAATGTTATTGGATTACAAGCTCTTGATTAAGCTAGACTTAATGTGTTGTTCACCTTGGCTCAAACTCAAATTTCTTTTGATGAAAGCAAAGACTATTTTTAAATACATGGCTGTCCTAAGGGCTACTGGAAGACCACTTCTCCAGAAGTGGATCCTTTTAGTGAGTCTAAAAAATATTAATAACAGAGTTTATTAAGTAGATAATTAATCCCACAAATCAAAGAAATATAATAGTAGACATGCTAGATAAAACATCTGAAAGATACATTGGGCTTCACTGGACAATGTTTAAGATTTGTCTATAAAATGCCCGACCACACTGAGATTCTTTCTTGATGACATTGTCTTATTTATTCACCTTATTCTATGCCCCTTGTCCCAGACACTCATTGTCTACATCTGTTTCCTAGGTTCCATGCTAAACCTCACTCTTGCCATATGTATAGACACACTCTATTAATTTCTTAGTGTGAAAGGAAAATGGTTAGCTTTCTTTTAGAGCCAATAGCTTGATTTCCTAAGTTATTCCTGACCCCACACACACTACTTGGTATGATTCAGCTTAATCTCTCAATTCTCTCCATCTGCCTTGAGTTTTTCCTACTCTACTTATTCCCACTTTTCCCTGCTTGTTGTTTTCAGTAGAGATATCCTGATAAGCAGACGTGTAATTTCATATTATATTAAAATTTATTATCATCATATCAGATATATAGTGTATGCTCAATATATAATTATTTGTTTGTTAAATTGATGTATGAATAATTTTACAGACCCCAAATTTCAAAAATTTCAAACTTCAACTAAATGTTCATTAATATTGAATTTTATTTTTTATCCAGGTTTTTCTGAGCTTCCCACACTCACTGTCACTTTTAATACACTCAGAATATTAACTAGATTTTATTTATTTGCCTTCATTGAAACAACTTCTCTGTCAGCTTCCATGCCATACCACCTTGTTTTTATTCTAATTACTTTATTTATTCATTTAGTCAATATTTATTGAGAATTGACTATGGTTCTCCCATCTTTTCTTATGTTACAAAGATTACATTTTTTAGCAGGATTCAATAGCTTTATACTTACTTAAAATTTTCCCATATTCTGACCCTATATTATTTCTCAGTCTTAATTTCCAAAACTATATGATTTTGGTGTGTGTGTGTGTGTGTGTGTGCGTGTGTGTGTGTGTGTGTTCATGTGTGTACCCCTGGATATATTATTTTCATGTCAGAATTTATTAAGTCAATAGCTTTTAGGCAGATGACATTTTAAACCAAAGGTTATTCTTTTGTTTGTTTAAACTCATAGGTAACCCACATGTATGGTTTTCTGTTATATCACCTGGCTATAACAGGTGATATAAAGGAAATCCCTGTATATTTTACTATTTGCATATAGATCAATTCAATGAAACAATAATTGTGTTTTCTTGAGTTTCTGAGAAAAGATTTCAATTTAAAATATTGGAGGAAATAGCTGTTTTCACAGGATACGTATTTGTGAAAATGTGTGTAATCCTGGACATGCCAGCAGCCTTGTTGTGAGTCTGAGAGAGGTGCCTGTCTTAGAGAGGAGCCAACCTAGAGAGAAGACCTGAGAGGCAGAGAGAATAGACTGACCTCTGATGTCATCTTTTGAATTTCTGAATCTAATTTTGCTTTCAAGCTAGTTCTTATTATTAATCATGTAAAATGTCTACATCTTTTTCTTTAAACCAGTTTGAGCTTTTAAATTTTATTTCTTTTGTTTTCACTTGAAGCTAATATAACACAGATAGAATGTTTATTATAAAATTCTGGGTATTGTAGGAATGAATTTTAGGTCTTAAATAAATTATCTTCTCTACCTGAAATATTGACCCAGTACTCAGATTTATTCTGTAAGAAATAAATTTCACTTCTGAAAAGAATATTGATGTTTGGGTCACCCATATTTTGGAATCTCCGCCCATATTTGCAATCATTTAGACTCCAGTAGGTACCAGAGAATTCTATATCATAAAGCTGGTGAAGAAGAGGTATTTTTAAAAGTTAGTGTTCTAGCCTCAATGATGTTCCCAAGGACATTAATACAAATTACCACAAAAATGTTGAGTCTAGATCAAGGATTGCTCTCCAAATATAAGTTTATGTAGAATTAGACTTCTACCAGTTTCCTCAGAGTTCCCCTATAAGGTGGATTAGATAGAATGTTTGCCACATGTGTTTCGTGGTTTCACTGCTAAGGATGATTTTCAGCAAATTATGGTGTCATATGAAAATTTACTCAACAATGGCTTCTTGTCGGAATCTCAGGCAAAATAGTGTCTATGATGAACTGTTTGAGTATTACTTCCTGTTTAATGAAGTTCCATGGAGACCATGCATTTCGAGGTTCAGCACTGAAGCCAATGCATATTTTGCTCAGCTTTTTCTATGCATCTGAGGTCTGCACAAATATTAAGCTTTTATCTGGAGAATGCTTTTTCAGATCACTGGCAGGAGGACCAGGTCTGCTGTGTTACTGCAGGTGGCTCTCTCTAATTCACCAGTAGTTATTAAAGGCTCAAATCATGGGATCTTAAATTCTTGCCCCATTTTTTCCTTTTTTTATTTTAAAAGGATTTTCTAAGAATTACTGTACATTCACAAAAAGACCCCATTTAGAAAATAATTTGTGAATTCCCATTCTGTACAGTAATGGTCCACATAACTGTATTAAGTCAGTTTCTTTAATAGAGAGAGTGCCTTTTTAGTTTTTGAGAAATCTGCCCCTGCTGATTTTAGATCCAGGTATCCTTGGATCTAAAAGCATTTGCTTTACTCTTTAGATAAAGTAAAGTCTTCTTAAAGGGAGATGGGAAGATCTTTTTGACTTTTTTTTTTTTGGCTCTTCCCTCCATCTTTTATTTTATCTGTCCTAGAATCCTTTTTTATCTGGTCATGTTGGCTCTTAAAAATATGAATATGAATCTCTGCATCTAGGGCTTTAATAATGGCAATGTTGTTTAAGTAAATCATCTGGAAATGTCAGGTTCCAAAGTTGAGCTGCAGAATTTTTAATATTCTCCAACCTCTAAGATTCATGAGTCTGTTATTTGTGTCAAGTTAAACATGAAAATATTTTTTCTATGAAAGAAAAATGATAACATAGTAGTCTGATTTGATATACCCTGTGTATTTCTTAAAGGTGGCCATTTTTACAACAGGCTTTTAGAATCCTGTTCCTAAAATCATACTGTGATAATGAAATAGAAGTTTATTTTTCTAAATCCTCTCAGAGTTTCATTATATATACACTAGCCAGGTTAGTGTTCTGTAATTCGAGATGTAGCATTCCAGAAAAACTAGATTGTGTTCCAAATGTTTTCTAAACAAAATAAAATGTGGAAATCCTATCTAATAAAAGAGAAACATGCAAATTGACAATAACCCCGACACCCTTCCCATTGGCTAATCAGCATATCCTTATGCAAATTAACTGCCAACTAAGATGGCAGCCAGGCACTGAAGCGAACAGGAGGCTTGCTTGCTCCAGTGATGGAGGAAGCCAAGGTTCCCCGCCTGCCGCTGCCAGGCTCTGAGCTTGCACTCTAAGAAACAATGTTGCAAGTATAGAAGCTAAACAAACTCCAGAAACCTGCTTTCAGCCAGCAGGGCTTCAGCCAGCAGGACCGCAACAGTGTTTCAATTATAGAACCCAAACAAACCCAGTACCTGCTTTCAGCAGCCAAGGTCTCAGAGCTGTGGCCGAGCCTCAGAATTAAAGTTGGCTCTCAGCTCCAGTGACAGCCATAGAAGGTAAATAAATCCCAGAATAAAAGAAAAAAAGGAGAGGTTGGGAGCTTCAGTCGCCCACCAGCCTGAAAACGGCCCTCAGCCCCTCACCCAGACTGACCAAGCACCCCAGTGGGGACCCCCTCCCTGAAGGGGGTGTGACCAGCTGCAAACAGCCATCATCCCCTCATCCAGGCTGGCCAGGCACCCCAGTGGGGACCCCCACCCTGAAGGGGGTGTGACCAGCTGCAAACAGTCATCGTCCACTCACCCAGACTGGCCAAGCACCCCAGTGGGGACCCCCCCCCAAGCAACAAGATGGTGGCTAATTTGCATACTGAAGGCGGGCGGCAGTGGGCAAGGCTGTCTGCGGTCCCGGGACCTGTATCTCTGCCGGGGGGGGGGGGGGGGCAATGCTTGAGGCTGTCCACAGTCCAGGACCGGATCTGTGACCCTGCTGGGCAGGGGGCAGTGCTTGAAGCTGTCCGCAGTCCCGGGACCCGGATCTGTGACCCTGCCGGGTGGGGGGGCAGCGCTTGAGGCTGTCTGCGGTCTGGGACCCGGATCCGTGACCTGGCGGGTGGGGGGCAGCGCTTGAGGCTGTCGGGACCTGGATCCGTGACCCTTCCCGGCTGGGCGGCAGCTCGCACAGGGGCGGATCCGCCAGGGTTGGGCAGGGCAGGACGCCTGGCCTCCACCCAGCCCCAGTCACTCTGGGCAGGTGAGCAGCCAGAGAGCCTCTGGACAGGGGAGTCAGGCCGGCGGAGGGCGGCCTGTACTCCCCACATGGCGGTGGTGACAGCTGTGATTGCACCAAGCGGAGCCTGCAGGCTGAGCTGAAGTAGCGCCTGCAGGCCATCAGCGCCCAGGAGTGGCTGCGCAAGATCCGCCTCCTGGCCCAGAAGGTGCAGGATCGCAGGGACAGCCACCGTGGCGGGCCAGACTGACATCCTCCTGGCTGAACCAGGGGTTTGCGGATCTGCAAAGCCAGTTGCCTCTGGTGTGCACATCCCCCCCTGGCATGCGAACATCCCCCAGCACACTGTCACCCTCCCATGCCTGCAACAGTTGCAAACCAAGGCGTGCACAAGTTCCCCCTGCCTCTCCACCGCACTTCCATCAACCCGGCATGCCTAACACCCCCACAGGATGTGCACACATCCCCTCTGATGCATTCATGTCCTTTGGAGAGTGTCTGGGTGTTCTGGGTGCTGAGGGTGGGAGCCTATGAGATGACAGTGAGAGGGCGGAGTGGTGATGCCCTGTTCCCAAGGAGGCCAGTGCAGCTACGAGATCACCTCTGGGGGGGTTAATGCAGGTGCTGAGGTGGGAGCAGGTGCAGATAGACACACCTGGTGGGCGCGGGCGGCCCTTGCTGAGGTGCCTTTGGTCAGAGTTCAAGACCAAGAACCCAGAGGCGGAGAGGAATTCCGTCCTCGCAGTGAAACAGTGGGATAGTCAGGGCGACTGTAGAGGAGGAATGGGCACTTTGGGTGCCAGCACCCATGAGCGAAGGCTGCCCTGACTGAGCCTCGCTTGCTTGGGGCCTAGCGCACTCCTGCCGGGCAGCGGGTGACAGGACGTGCTTTTCCAAATTAATGAGAGAGAAACCGTTGATTCTCCTGCTGCCCACGAAGGTGGAAAGCGAAGTGGGGAGACATGTGGGGAGTGAGCAAGGTTCCCTGTCTGGGGGTTCCAAATCTGCTGTTGGTTTCTTTCACCGCTGACTAGAGATATACAGGGTGTCCCCCCAAAATGTATACACACTTTGAATACCTACTAATTCCAATGGTTTTAAGCATAAGAAAGAAACAACAATGGAGCTGTTATCTGTTAAAAGTTTGGGCACAAACAGGTAGTTGGACATTCCCTGAGGGGTCTCAGATTGGAGAGGGTGAAGGCCAGACTGAGGGGCCCCTTCCGTCCCCTACCCCAGTGCACGAATTTCATGCACCGGGCTACTAGTCTCTAATAAGTAAGACAGGAGGTATAACAGGCTCTAATATTGCAGTAACTGAAGTGATTTTTCCTCCTTCTTTGTCATAGCAGAATTTCACTCCGGATTACAACACACACAGGCAACCAGGGTGTAGTTTCTTAGTTGCCCTTGTTTCATCATTAAACATGTCTTAAATGCTCATAATATATCAGGTAATTTGTGAAACATATAAGGATTAGTTCTTGCATAGAAAAAAATGTTCAAAAATTATATTGAACATGGCAATTATTCCCTCCAGAACCATATGTGTAACAAAAAGAGTTTGGGGACAAAAAAAGATAATTTAACAAGGCATATTTTCTTTTTTGTTGCAATGTCAGCCCTAATTTTTTACTCATAACTCTCTGAGGCCAAACTGGTAAAAATCTAGATCTGAATTTGGCAATTTATTCAAGGTCAGAATATGACAAAATCTTGTTATTTGATAGGATCTATGAAAACCAAGGAAGCTTGTGTGGATTTTTTTCAACTGTAATCCAGACCAATATTCTTGGAGTCACCTTGTATTTGTCCTTGACTGAAGTCATCAGCAACAGCTAGGACCTTGAAGTTCAAAGCTGACCTGAAATCAAGCTGGAAAGTCTTTGTATCAGAAAGTAACACCAGTTCTATATTAGATTGCAAGACAAATATCTAAAAATAAACACTGTTTAATTATCTATAGTTTCTTAGTGTTAGACACAGTTAATATAACACAGGTATTATTAAATAAATATTTGTAGAACAAAGGAAGTTCCAAGAACTGTGGTAAGAAAACATAAATTATGATCCCAATCCACATGAAAATGAAATTAACATTTGAAAACCAAGTAGATTGATAATTGAGAAGTACAGGTTCTGAGTTTCTGCATCCTTGACCTAGCCTTTACACATCAAAAATAGTTTTTCTTTCAAGGCCAATGTTAGGCATTTGTAAGTTTTAGGGACAATAAGAACTTTTCACTGAAAACTCCTCAACTGATTTCTCCCTTTTGAATTGTTTTCTAAACAGAAGAAAAAAATTAATGGAGAACTCACAATTTCAGTAATAGAGATAAAGGGCTTAAATGCTTTGTTTTGCTAATTAGAAAATTAAGAGGTTTACTAGTTCCTTTCTAGTTTCTCTGGGATGTAGATAGGAAGGCACTAGATGCCTAAAGGAGGTCAAATAAATATCACTGAAATAATACAAGAGTACAGAAAGAGATCATTAAATTTTAAACTTCTTATATGCATATATACATAACCGATGGATAGACAATAATGAGGTGAAGGCCTGGGAAGGAACAGGAGTTGGGTGGTGGGGAGGAGAGGGGGTTTATGAGGGTGAAAAGGGGATATCTGTAATACTTTCAACAATAAAGATAATTTTTTTAAAAATTTAGACTTCTGCTTCTGCTTCAAAAGGTAAACATAAAGTTGTAGACAATTACTTTAAAAAACCTGAGAACTTCCTTTGGGAATTTTGGCTGGAAAGGACTTTTATTGTTGTTAATTCTCACCTGAGAATATTTTTCTATTTATTTAGATAGAGTGGAATGGGAGGAGAGAAAGAGAGAGAGAGAGAGAGAGAGAGAGAGAGAGAGAGAGAGAGAGAAATTGATGTGAGAGAGACACATCGATCTGTTGTCTCCCCAGTGTGCCCTCACCAGGGGCCAGGGATCAAACCTGCAATCTGTTATAGTAATAAGTTTGAATTTATAGTGATAGGAAATAAAATTGTATTAGTGTGTGGTTTGGTATTATAAAGTTCATTCTAAAACTCCATCTTATATTAGAGGCATAACTTCATTTTGTATTAGAAGTGAAACTTAACCTGTGTGTGTGTGCATCCCAGATAAGTACTTTGCAAACCCCTGCGTGTGTACCCCGATAAGCCCAGAAGGCACCACCTGAGTACACTGATAAGAGACACTGAAGAAGCCCATCCATCGGGTATAAAAGAAGGACTCTCACACCAGCAGTCAGATGCCTGTCTGCCCTCCACAGACGAGACATTCTCCTTGCCCCTGGAACTTCTGCCACTCCTGCTCTGCCCTGAGCCCAGATTGTTAGAGGCCTCTCTTCGTGTCAAGAGACCGAGCACCTGCAGCTGCGTATCTGACGACCTCCGTGTGTCTCTGTCAGCAAGTGTCTCCGGGTGGCCTGCCAAGGACTGAAACCCATCAGCTCTCTGGTAAATAAACCTGTGTGATTCTTGCACTCTGTTTGTCTCCTGTGTCTCCTCTCTTCTTAGTTTTGGTTTAAGCTCGGCCTAAATAATAAAGTACCCTTTGACATCTGTATTGGTATATCCAAATGAGGCGAACTGGGTCACCTGTGCATACGTTCCCATAGAAGTGGAACACAATCCAAGTACCTATCCTTGATGGGGAATCAAACCCTGGACCCTTCGGTGCATTGTCTGATGCTCTTAACCATTGAGTAACACAGGCCAGAGCTGAAAAGGACTTTTCTAAGAGAGATTCCTAGAGTGATAGTGGAGCCTCATCAGTGAGAGCCTGTGTGAAGTGGACCTTCCACACCCTGAAAACTGAGGTGGATACAGGATAGTTAGGAGTCAACAATTAACATGATAACCTTAACAATGAAGGAATTTGTAGTTTCTTTGGGGGAAAAAAGGAAGTTACAAGTTACTCTGACACTTCAATGATATGTTATTGTAGATGCAAAAAGATGATAAGCTCTGTTAAGGTAAAGATTGACCTTGTCAGAAAAGATAACGGCCTAAAAAATGACTACCCACCATAACTGCTTTAAGTTAAAGTTCAATTTCAGTCCATCCTTTGTGGTTACTTTAGGTCTTTGAGTTTACAAGACTGCCATGCAGGCCTTCCCTGAGCTTGCAGGTTAGCATGTGGCCCCTTTCACCTACATTAGTATATTCCATTAGTTCATTGCACTGGCATCTCCTGGAGTATACACAGTACCCTAAAGGAGGGAGAATACATGGATGCCACCAGAAGATAACTCACCCTCCCCTCTTCCTGCTACCCCCCCCCACCATCCTCACCTTAATCATTCAAACTTCTCCAGACTGTTCTCTGCTCCATAGATAAAATCTCAAGTAAATACTATAACTTTTCCTGGCATTCTTGGAATAAGTCCTATAATCAATTTTGCTAAAACAAGTTCTCATAGGTATTATGAAAATGTCCAGAGTAGGGGAATATTAAAAAATAACCTGAATTTCACATACAATCAAAGCTTCTCCCCCTTTAAATGTTGGTACTGCTTTAGACGTAAGGCAAAAAAGAGGAAGAGCATGATTGGCTTTATCTTTATTCCTTAGCTTTAACCCTTCCATCCTGTATCTACTTCCCTTGCTAGTTGAGGTTTCTAATTTTACACAGATGAAGTGAGAAAAAGGAAAAAAAAATTAGAATTAGTAAAGATTTTATTTGATGATATAAATTTAATCCTTTCTAAGATGCTGTTCTTAGAAAGGACACCCCAGATTTCTAATTCTGATTCACCCAGAGGATGATTATATGAATTAGTTGGAGAATACCCTGCTGAGATATTCCAATTGCAGTTACCTAATGTGATGAGGTTTCTATTTGGTAACTGCTTATAACCTCATTTTTCAGGGTGTGGAAGGTCCACTTCACACAGACTCTCACTGATGAGGCTCCACTATCACTCTAGAAATCTCTCTTAGAAAAGTCCTTTTCAGCCCTGGCCTGTGTTACTCAATGGTTAAGAACATCAGGCAATGCACCAAAGGGTCCAGGGTTTGATTCCCCATCAAGGATAGGTATCTGGATTGCAGGTTTGATCCCTGGCCCCTGGTGAGGGCACATTGGGGAGGCAACAAATCGATGTGTCTCTCTCACATCAATTTTTCTCTCTCTCTTTCTCTTTCTCTCTCCCCCCATTCCACTCTATCTAAATGGAAAAATATTCTCAGGTGAGAATTAGCAACAACAAAAGTACTTTTCAAGCTGGCTTGCATCTGGCTTCCTCTCACATGTTCTACATTTGGCCTATGAGAAATTCATGCCTTTGCTTCTGCATATGAAGCTTTCTCACAGCCCTCTCGTCCCTGCTTTCCTGCTACACAGAGCCTTCTAGCCATAGGCTTTACTCCTCTAGTAATGAGCTTCATGCCCATTTGCTAGAAAACTGGGCAGCTTGAGGAGGCTGATTCCCAGACACCTGCAGATCTACTCAGGACTATCAGGTCCAGGGTGAAGAGCATCATCTGTGATCAACAGCATTTCTTCCAGACTGAAGCCTAGGTTGGCCTGTACCTCCTCTAGCTGCTATACTTTATCCCATTGCAAGCTTTTGTACTTAGTCAGAAGCTTTGAGGCCAGCAGACACCCTGTCTCTCTGATGTTAAAATGGGAATTTGCTGCCTTATTCATTTCCACACAACTGTTAGCAATCACAAACACTTCTCCACTTGGGAGTTTCATATTAGTTTCCTTCCAAGGACTGAACTCTATCAAATTGGCAGTTCCTCTTCTGTAAGAAATTATATAGACTGGTCCATCCCTCCTCCTTTGGTGCCAGTAAAAACACTCACTCTTGGCGCAGATTTCTGCAAGTTCCCCCTTGGATAGGTTCATTCCCAAATTGTGAATGTCCCTAAGTCAGCACAACAGACCAAAGCACTGGAGCAGGAGAGACTAGGACTGGGTGGGTAGGTTCCGTACACCAAGCAGTTCATTCCAGTTTTGGTTATTAAGACCAAAGTGTTCCTGAATTCCTTTAAATTCACATAGGAAATAGTTGTGCCACAGAGGCCTGGTTTTGTCAATCTGAGTGTTATTAGCATGAGTCCTGAAGTCCAGGTGCAAGGATCTGGTATGGCAAGTTGGACAGAGTATTTTCATAGCTATTAACAATCTTGTTTTATAGCCAGAGGAAGCACAGAATATCCACAGTAATCCATATGTTCTTGAAACCTGTCTTTGCCAAAATTAAACGGAACACCAATATCTCTTCTATAATCCTCATCTAGGACACCAGTGCCTGCATTTTGGAGGTGTTTGGCAGCCAAGTGGGACCATGGGGCTACTCTTCCACAGCACCAGAAGGAAGAGCTGTCTGAATGGTGGCTTCACCAGGGTTTTCTCCACAGTTGGTGCTGTGTAATCATAAGCAGCGTCCAGTTCACAGCCCGGCAGACCTCATGGTCAGGACACTGGCTTCCGAGCGGGGCCAACTGAGACACAGGCCACCTTCTTCTGCAGGCAGGGACCACTTGCTGGGGAGAGGGCGGTTGTCTCTGGGGTGGCACTGACTCCCGCCATGACTTCCCAGATTCTATCTCAGGGATACCAAAAGCAAAGAAACCACATAGCAATGCCGTGACAGTCAACTGGGCTCAGTGTTGGGCTTTAGACTATGGGTAAGGCAGCAGGTTCAATTTCCTTACCTAATTTTATTTCTGAAGAATGTAGGGAACTTCAAGATGAATAAGGATAAATAAGACAAGCACAAAATTTTAATGTAATATATAATCTCATTATGCATCATATTAAAATTGGAATATGGAGTGTGATTAAGATACTAAAGAAAAAAATTATGTGAGGCTCTCTCTATGGAGCAGCCCGTGCCCCTTCTAAGGGCCCTTCTTTTGCCTCTGTAACTTGTTTCCTGAGCTCATTTCTTCTAAGGCTCACTTCTCTCTCTCTCTCTCTCTCTCTCTCTCTCTCTCTCTCTCTCTTCTTTCTTTCTCTCTCTCATCTATCTCTTATCTATCTATCTATTTATCTATCTATCTATCTATCTATCTATCTATCTATCTATCATCTATCATCTATCTATATATCTATCATCTACCTACCTACCTACCTACCTACCTACCTATTCTGTGAATATTGAGAGAAAAAGAGATTCACTTTGGTTGAGAAAGGTGAGGCACTAAGGACTTAGAAGGAATTCCTTTTCATCTCAGCCTTGAAAAATATGGTAGGAAATTACAATAGGAGACGTGGTATGCCAGATTGAGGAATCAGCATGGATATAGTGAAAATATTGGAGGCTTGGTTTTAGTAAAATCTTATGTATAATATATGAAGAAAAAAAATCTAAAAAGGAAGGCTTCAGCCAGACTTTGGAGAGTCATAAATGCCAGGATTAGAAAGCTTAAACTTTATTCAATTGGGAAAGTGTGTGAGGGATGGCATTGAAATTTCTGAGGAAGAAAATGAAATAATTGGGTTTTGAGAATGGTTAAATAAGTAGCAGAAAAAATAAAATGCTTGAAAATGGAAAATATAAAGTAAAAATGGATTTTTAAAGAATGATTTAATTAAGAAGCAATGAACTCCTCAATGAATGAGTATGGTAGGAAGAGCTGAGAGTGCAATGAACATGGGAGGCATTTCTGTGGGAGAGTGGATAAGACCTGAACAGTGATTTGACATGGAGATTAGAAAGGGAGAATAGTTATTATGACTTCAGGGTTTATACTCTGAAGGTGTAATTATCCAAAATGGGGAGGAAGATGAAGTTCCAATATAAGAAATAACTGATGACATAAAATCAAGTGTTTTTGATGTTCACAGGAGAGAACAATCAGGAATTGGAGTAGAGGGAAAGGCTTATTTGAAAGCTTTGAAAGTTGATTAAGAATTCCTAGTAAAAATGTGAGCTAGAATGGAAATGTATTATTGAAGGATTCTGCTATTTGCATCTAGGTTTTCTAATGAAAATATGTTGTTACAAATTAGTCTGTCCTTTAGACTGTACCCAAGATGATCAAGAATAGAAAAAACTAAGTTCAAATTAACTTAGAATGATATTTAAGGTGGCTCAGTCTTAGAAGGAAAAGACTTCTTAAAATTTGGTCTATTTTTTTTCTTTTTCAACTTTTTTTTAATGAAGGAACAGTAGAATTCACTATTGTTGGTATACAGTTCTAAGAGTATTGAGAACTTCAGAAAGTCATGTGGCTACCACAAAAGTCAACATTTGGAACATTTCCTCCACCCTCTCAAAATTTCTCTCACTGTCCCCTTTGTCCCTTATTAGTCAGCCCCGCCCCTGCATCTAACCATTGGCAACCACACATCTGCTTTCTTTCCCTATAGTTTTGCCTTTTTTCAGAAAGTTGTGGGAGGCACAATTTTAAGATGGCAGTCACCACTGGTAATAAAAACTCCTTATTATGCTACATTATATGGGTGGACCTAATCATACAAGCCCTTTAAAAGCAGAGAATTTCTGTCAGCTGATAACAGAAAAGGAAATCAGATATACAAAGCAGGAAGGAAATTGATTCAAGGTACCTCTGCTGCTTGCTGTTGAAGGAGGGTCACCTGAAAGAAGCCTCTAGGAGCAGAAAGCAATCCCTCACTGACAGGCAGCAGGAAGCCACACACCTGAACACAATCACAAGGAACTAAAATCTGCCAACAACCTGAATGATTTTGGAAGTTGTTCTCCTCCAAACGTCCAGTAAGAGCCCAGTCCAGAGGTCATCTTGTTTTATCCTGTGAGATCCTAACCAGAGCTCAACTGAACCCGCCCTGGACTTCTGACATACGGAGAAGTATAAGCTGCTGATTTTGTGGTAATGTTAGGTAACAATAGAAAACTAATAGTCATACACAGGAAATCATAGATTATGTGGCCTTTAGGGGCAGGCTTATTTCATTCAACAAAATGCAATGAGACTCATTCATACTGTTATGTGGATCACTGAGCAGCATTACATTTAAAGAATGGGCCACGATTTGCTTATGTATTCACCACTTGAAGGTCATTTGGGTTGTTCTAGTTCTTGGAGATAGAAGAGGCTGCTGTAATCATTAGTATACAAGTTTTGTGTGAAATAAGTTTTCATTTGTCTTTTGTAGCTATCTATGAGTGGAATTTATGTGTCACATGATAAATATATGTTAAAATGTGTAAGAAACTGACACACTGTTTTCTAAAGTGGCTGTACAATTTTGCATTCACATCAGTGATATTTGGGAGTCCCAGTAGGTATTGTCAGAATTATTAATTACTGCTAATGGGTGCATAGCAGTATATCATTATTGAATTTCATTTTAAATGTATTTATCACAAACTTTAGAGGTTCTGCACAAATTATAATTTTCAAAAATTGTGATATAAACATAAGCATTTTTTAGTTTCTTCATTTGGAAAGCACATTTTCAAAATATGCCATTGTTCAAGACCATACATTTTTAGACAATATAGTTTTTCACTGAGATACTAAGAAAGCAGATTTGGGCTGAGATGCATTTGTTTAATCAATGTTTACTGATATCAGCTACTGCCTATGTACCAGGCACCGTGCTAAGTGTTTGGAATAAAAGATGAGAAATATGGTACCACTCTCAAAAACCCCATGCTCGGGGAGGAAATGGACACAGAACGTATAATTGTTATGTAGTCTGGTAGGTGTTGTGATGGGGTATGTGAGAGGTGTTATCAGGTAACAGGTGGGGGAGCGATGGATTCAGCTACAGAGAACAGGCTAGTGAGGTGATAAAATATCACTGCAGGTGTGCACTGCCTGGGCCTGAACACTTCCTGGCTGTGAACATGAGCAGTGAACAGTGATGAAAATAGACTGCTTTGGTCCAGTTGGAGTCACTTTAAACAACCGAAGTTTGAGAATGGAGAGGCGTTTTCTCTTGAATTCTTTTAGATTTTTGGAAAACTTTCCAAATAACTGTACTGGATATATAAACTTTATGATAACATGGGACATGATTTTATACATTTTCAATAGGAGTGATTCTCATTCTTACAAATGTGTTCTCATGATGGAAACACAAAACTGGGCAAAACAAACCTGTTTGGAATTATTTTTTGAAGGGCACAAGTAAACACAGTAAACAGGATTTTTTGACAGAATCTTTCTCACTTTGATGTTGCCTTTGTTTTGAAGTTAATCATTTATTTATGTGGTACATGTATGTGTGTGTATGTATTTGTGTGTGTGTATGTCAATAAAGCAGAGTTAGTTTGGAATGATTAGAAATAAGACTTCATGAGGGCCAACTAGTATGCTTATAAGTGTCCAGTGCTATGATCTTTGACTCTCATATTGCAGAACAAATTCTAAATTCTAACATGAATAGTACTGTACATGCTGAAGATAAAAGGAAACATACAGTGCTTCCATATCCAGGGCCAGAACATATGTAGCAGTATTGTGGGTGTGAAAAACAACTGTGAGCAAAATTGTGCCAAACAATTTAGGGATTGCACATAACTGAATAAATAGAGGGTTAATCACCCAATCACTCTAAAATCATTGTGAAAACATTCTCACACACAGTGTCTGAGTTCTAAAGGAAATATTTGGACATTTTGAGTTTGATTTTAAATTTTAGAAGCGTTTTCACTGAGGTAACATTTGCTTTTGAGGTGTGTAATCTGGGCTCGGCAGGTTGTAATTCAATGGCCTTTGTTGTTCACCGCTTATGTATGAATGGTGCTGAAGATTGCAGTTCAATCTCTTCCATGTGGTGGCAAGCCCATGACATCTTCCCATGTTCTAGTCATCATAGTGCCCTTACTGCCAGAATGTAACCAAAGATGTTAGAAATGTAAACAAGATGGTCTCTGTGCACCAGAGAAAGTGATTGGTATACCAGTATCAAAAGCCAGTGAATTTTGGGCAATGGCAAAATGTGCTACAATGTGTCCAATATCCTGAAGTATTTCTAAAGCTGCCTAAAGCAGAAATAAGCACTGAATCTAGAGAATATGACTGATTTGTGCACAGCAACATATTTTCAAAATATTAGGTGCATTTTCTTTTTTTTAGTTTGGGCTTTTTGCAACCTATTAGCTTGAGCTAATTTTTGTAAGAACTACTGAGACACCATATTGCAATTTTTGATAGCTCTGCTTTTGATGACTTGCAATAAACCATGCAGGATATTCCCACTGGGAAAGAAGAAGTTATAAACTGTCACATATATTATCTTTTACATTATTTGGAGCTTGGAGATCTTTTGTTTAGATTTTTTTTTTTAACTCCAGATGATCACAGATTTTTCTGTTTTGAAAAAAATTTGAGTGTAAACCAACTCAAAGAGGCACAGAAAGGAAATTTTAACAAACTAATTAATTGATATAAAAAAATTCACATGCTCTAAATTTTTTTTGACCATGGTTCAAGAACACACATTTTATTTGCAGAATCAATCAAAAACAGTTTTATTGATAAACACAGAGTAGAACTCAACTGTCTGTCTCTAAAGTTGACATCCAACCAGATAGCACTGTGAAAATATATTAACACTCATCCAAAAGAGGTAATTAGGAAGTGTCAAATGAAAACACTAATGAAAATCCTATCTAATAATAGACAAACATGGTAATTAACCATAACTTCGCTACGCTTCCCATTGGCTAATCAGGGCGATATGCAAATTAACTGCCAAGAAAGGTGGCGGTTAACCGCCAACAAAGATGGCGGTTAATTTGCATACTCGCAATGATGGGAGGCAAAAGGGGAAGGATGGAAGACAGTGATCAGAAACCCAGGCGCAGGCAAGAGCCAAGGAGCAGGGCAAAGGTTGGCCCTGGAGGCCACCTTTGCCCTGCCACCAGTGGGTGATCGGAGAAGCCTGGGGGGTGGGGCAGGGAAGCGGACACAGACAGCGTCCGTGACCACAGAAGCCGGATGCAGGGGCAGGGAAGCAGCCCGCCAGCATCCTCGGCCACAGCTTCCCTGTCCCACACCCGGCTTCTGCGATCAGTGACCGCAGAACCCGGGTGCAGGGGCGATCACCGAAGCCAGGTGCATGGGCAGGGAAGCAGCCGCCACCAACATCCCCGGCCGTGGCTTCCCTGCCCCGCACCCAGCTTCTGCAATTGGTGATGCCTATTTTTGCATGACACATAACTGACTGCCCTCCCTGGAAGCACAGAAGAAGAAGAAGCCCCAGAAGAAGAACCCGCCCACCTTTGGTCCAGGTGCCAGCGCCTGGGGCTGGCTGCAGTCCAGGAGACGGACAAGCTACCGGCCAGAGGTCCCAGGCTGCAGCCACCCAGAGAAGCTGCCAGCCCTGTGGTCCAGGGCGCCAGCGCCTGTGGCCAGGGAAACAGGTTCCCTCTTCTCGTACTGTAGTCATTACTTCAATATTCCCCTTCTGAATTTCTCTCCTGTGCTGCAACCCAACTCCACTTTTCATTGGAAGGATACAGAACAGAAAGGACAGTGTTAAAAGCTTACATTTTTAAGCCGGTAAGGTTGGTACTTAAACATATAAATGGAAAACTAGAGTCCTTAAGGTAACAAAGGCTACAAAGGACAGGGACAGCGCATGACCTATTATATCCAGCAATCCATATGGGGACTGAAAACTTTGCAATGATGACAATTAGTGAAGATATGAATCAACTAAAATAGTTGACAGGGACAATTCTTCCATCTTTGAAAATATCTACATCAAATCTGTTTAAATAGATATTCATCTGCATAATATAACACATTCTGACAAGACCACCACCACCACCAATGTGGTCAGTGTTGTGCCATAAAATGTTTAATAACTGAGGGACCTCCCCCCCCCGAGTGCACAAATTTTGTGCACCGGGCTACTAGTTAGTTTATAAAAACCCAAACAAACAAATCTGTTCTACAGGAAAGAAAATGATTTTCATTTTGCTAAAACTATTAATTTAGAATTTTAAATGATATAATTAACATCTCTGTTATGTTCAAAGCATACAGAATAGTGGCAGATCTCAAATTTTTTAAAAAATTATTTATTGAATTTTTAATTAATTACTTAATTAATTTATTTATTTTTGTTAATCCTCATCCAAGGATAATTTTTCCATTGATTTTTAGAGAGAGTGAAAGGGAGGAAGGGAGTGGGGAGAGAGAGAAAGATCAATGTGAGAGAGACAGATCAATTGGTTGTCTCCGGCATGTGCCCCAATGGGGGCCAGGGATCGAACCTGCAACCCAGGTACATGACCTTGACCAGGAATCAAATCTGATACCCTTTGGTGCCTGGGCTGACGCTCTAACCACTGATCCATAACAGCCAGTGCTATTAATTAATTAATTAATTTATTTATTTATTTATTTATTTACCGATGCATGAAATTTGTGCAAGAGTAGGTCTTCCTTCCCCTGGCTGCCAGCACCAGCTTCCCTCTGGCACCTGGGACCCGGGCTTCACTCAGGCCCTGGCTTCATCCAGAAGGACATCCGGAATGATATCCAGAAGAACATCTGGTCTAATTAGCATATTACCCTTTTATTATTATAGATTTTAAGAGAGAAAGAGGAAGAAGGGCCAGAGAGAGAAACATCAATTTGTTGTTCCACTTACTTATGCATTCATTTGTGGACTCTTGTATGTGCCCCAACCTGGGATCAAACCCACAACCTTGGCACATCAGGATGACACTGGAACTAACTGAGCCACCTGGCCAGGGCCCTCAAGCTTTTGTAAAATTTGTTTTTCTCTCCAAATAAAGATATTCTTCTTGAATTTTCTATAAATGCTGACATCTAGAATTAGTTTCAAAGGGAAATATATGTTTTAAGAGCAAATAAACCAGATGGATAATCTATTTGGTCATTCTGTAAAAGTAAATATAACTGTCTGTAAATAAATAGTTTATGACTTTTATTAACAAAAGTAGAGCCAAACCGGTTTGGCTCAGTGAATAGAGCCTCAGCCTGCGGACTGAAGGGTCCCAGGTTCGATTCCCGTCAAGGGCATGTACCTTGGTTGCGGGCACATCCCCAGTAGGAGGTGTGCAGGAAGCGACTGGTCGATGTTTCTCTCTCATCGATGTTTCTAACTCTATATCCCTCTCCCTTTCTCTCTGTAAAAAACCAATAAAATATATTAAAAAAAAAGTAGAAACATATACTTATGGACATTTTTAAAGACTGTCTAATTAATAAAAATCTTTGTACATATCCTTTATTCCATTTATGAACATTATATGTTTAAGTAAAATGTAAACCATCACTATTAAGTGGGAAACATTTTACTACTCATTAGTTTAATAAAGACCAGAAGTTATTCATTCTCCCCATTTCACTTCTCCTCTTCCTTTGGGCACTATCATCATCTCTCACCAGGGTCATTGCAGTAGCCTTGGAATAGAACTCTTGTTTTATTATTGTCAAAGAGCAGCCAGAATGATTCTGTTAAAGTAGAAGTCATTTTACGACTCTTCTCTGCAAAATCTCTCAGTCATTTCCCATTTCACTAAGAGTAAAAGCCAAAATCTTTCTGCTGGCCCCAAAAAACCCTAGATGACCTGTTCTAATCCTCTACCCTCACTTTGCCTCTCTGACTACATCTCCCATCTCTTTCCCCCCTTGCTTCTGCTTCAGGATGTTCTCATTGACTGTTTCCTCTGCTTGGAAAGCTCATCCCAGCTACCTGTCAGACACACTTTCTCATTTTCTCCAGGTTTTGACTCAAATGTCACCTTCTCATTGAGGACTTCCTTGCTCATCCCAAGATGTGGTACCTCCCCACTCCGCACAGATTGTATCTTCCTTGCCTGATTTGATTTTTTTTAACACTTACTACTAATAGACTGTATATTTTACTTTCTAATCTTATTTATTGTCAGTCTCTACCACTAGAATATAAACTTCATGGGACAATGAATTTTCTTGTTTTATTTCTTTACTAGAGGCCCAGTGCATGAATTCGTGCACCAGTGGGGTCCCTTGACCTGTTCTGCAGGATTGGGCCCAAACTGACTCTCCAACATCCCCCAAAGGTCCCGGATTGAGAGAGGGACCCCACCAGTGCAAGATTGGGGCTGGGGAGAGACATGGGAGGTTAGCCAGCTGGGGAGGGACCACGGGAGGGCTCCAGGGCATGACCGGCCTTCTCGCTCAGTCCCGATTGGCCGAACCCCAACAGCAAACTAACCTACCAGTCGCAGCATCTGCCCCCTAGTGGTCAGTGCACATTGTAGTGACTGGTCGACCAGTCAACCGTCTGCCCCTGGTGGTCAGTGCACGTCATAGCGAGTGATTGAACAGCCTTAGCATATCATTAGCATATTATGCTTTGATTGGTTGAACGGACGACCGGATGACTGAACACGTAGCATATTAAGCTTTTATTATATAGGATTCCTAGGCTCTGGGATAGTACCTAACACAGAATATGATGCTCTAGGACAGTCACTGTTTTGAGATCTGGGATCTAGGAGTAAAAAAGGTAGACAAGTTATGCTCTCATGACTTGATCCTCTAATGAGAAAAATAGAAAATAAGCAAGTAAAAATAGAAAATAAGCAAGTAAGATAGCAAGATTAGGGATAAATGCTATGAAGAATGACATGTTACTGAAATATGATAGAGAGTGACCAGTGGTAATGGGTAGTGGGAACTTATACTTGAGTGGTCTGGGTGGTTAGACCTAAGAAGTAACATTTGAGCTGAAGCCTGAAAGACAAATAGCAATGCAAAGAGAATTATGTCAAAAGCTAAGTGGTATATAACATATGGGAGAACAGAAATTCATATTCAGTAATTTTCATTATTATTCAGCAAGGATTTATTTCTTAAATATGGCTAGTTGGTGTACTGGTTTCTAAATAACTTAAGGTATGGTGCTTACTATAAAGAAACTGTATATCTGGGGCATGATATTCACTAGTATGAAGCAACAAATAATGTAAAATGGAATTTCAATAAGAAGAAGCAAACAATGAAAGTGGGCTGTAATGCTTGATGGACCCAGCTTCTCTCTCACCCAATCCATTCTCCTTTCCTGCCTGTGCTATTCAAGTTGAAAACATTCTCCCTGTTTCCACTCTTGGAACCTTACATTATATTCTCCACACAACACAGGTTCAAACATTTCAATAACTTCCCTCTGAACTTAAAATAAAATTTAGACTTCTTGCCATGACCTACAGGTCCTGCATAACCTACTCTGCCTACTATCTTTTCCAAGAAGCTTGCTGTCTCACCAAGCTCCAACTATGTCTTCTTTATGTTCCTAATTTTCTAGAAACTATAGGGTATTAATAGGCTTTAGGAACCTAGCTCTTGGTATGCCCTCTGCCTTAAGTATTTTTCACTCATCTCTTCATAGTTTTCTCCTCATTATTCAAGACTCACCTTAAATACCAAGTCCACATGGGAAACCTCCCTGACCATCTTATCTAAATACCACCTCTATCATTTTCTATAACATTACCCAATTGCATTTTCTTCCTAGTTTTTAGTTATGTGAAAATACCTCCTATATCACTTTACCAGTTAATTATTTGTCTCCTTCTACCAGGATGTCAGCTCTTGTTCCTCACAATGTTTCCAGAAACTAAAAACCATTTTTCTAGGCACTCCTTAAATGTAATAGGTGGATAGTAATTTTAATTAAATGAATAAAAATAGGAAGCCATTAAAATACTTTAACCTATTTATATGAAATTGGAAATTCACATGTCAGAGTAGTCTGGCAGGGAGATTCTGTGTATCAAAACTGAAAGTAAAGAGGAATTGAAAGCTGCAAGATATTTCATGAAAGAAACCAATAGGACCCTATCACTGCCAAGACATGGAGAGTTGCAGTGAAATCAAAGGAGAGTACATTAAAGGAGAGTACATCTGTAATCATCAGTGAATAAGTCAAAAGTAATTTTGAAAAAGATTCCAATGCCTAGATGAAATAGTTAATATAGGATATTAGGAATTAGCAAAGGTTACTCTATGGTTGGGAATCATTCTGTGCACAAATTTGTTTTCCTGTTGTTATCCTGGCATATTCTTGCAATATTATTGTTGCTTTTATTATTGTGCATTTATTTGCAATTTAGGGCCCATAAAAAAACCATGAGCAGCTCCCTTGGAGTAAATTAGGCACTTTGAGGAAGTTTGTATTTTATCTTTGGGGCCATCAGGGTTCTATGGAATAAACTGCTACTCTCCCACCCCTTACCCCATTTCCACATGATAACATAGCCTTAAAGAAAAATCTAAATGACTCTTTCAACTGTGTTTCTCTTTCCTAGCTCCTTCTATCAAAATACATTAAAGCCATCACATTTCCTTACATCTGGTTTATCCTGAGCAATTTATCTAGAGAATTGACTTAATCAGTATGTCTCACAACCACTTTTTACTCTTCGAAAGTATTAAAAATTCCAAAGTACTTTTGTTTATGTGGGTTTTATCTATTAATATTCACTATGTTAGAAATAAAAACTGTATGCTTGCAAGAGAGATTGAAAAATTAAATAATGTTGTTATTAAACAATATTGCTTTGAAAATAGTTTTGACCTCACAGACTCCTTAAGAGTGTCAAGGTCCCAAGGTCACATAATAATAACTAGCATTTATGTAGATCTAGTCAAACTGCCTCTGCTTCTATGAGGAAAAAGAGAAGTATGTCAGTATTCCCATATACCAGTGATGGCGAACCTTTTGAGCTCGGCGTGTCAGCATTTTGAAAAACCCTAACTTAACTCTGGTGCCGTGTCACATATAGAAATTTTTTGATATTTGCAACCATAGTAAAACAAAGACTTATATTTTTGATATTTATTTTATATATTTAAATGCCATTTAACAAAGAAAAATCAACCAAAATAATGAGTTCGCGTGTCACCTCTGACACATGTGTCATAGGTTCGCCATCACTGCCATATACTTTATAGAATAGCTATAAGGATTGGATATAGTAACAAAAGTAAAAGTTTTTGCACAAGTATAAATTCTTATACATATGTAAGAACAAATTTTAAAGTTATTAATAACTCAGTAAAAACTTAAGTTTTGAAGATCTGATAGTTTTTTCATTGGCTTTTGAAGTAGTCTATCTTTGTGAACTATGGATGATAAATGTCTAAAAATCACATCTAGGGTCATTTTGATTAGCTGAAAGCAGGAAATAGTTTAGCATACTTACCAGTAAAATCTAATTTTTTTTCATAGTGCTTTAGTTTACACTTTATTCTCAGTCTCAAGTTATAAATCATGGATATAAAAAATGCCAGCTTATGACTTCTTCATAAAGTACAAATTGGCATCATTAGTGCCAAATGCAAAATCAAGAGTGCAATCAATTAAATTGCAAATTCTTTAAAGAAAGTTTGAGGGCAAGAGGGATTACTATTCCTATGAATTACATTATCTAAAACTGGCTTGGTGTTTTTAATTTACAATGCTCTCTTCATACTCATGGTATTCTGTGAGGTTACAACTTATTTTCCATATCTCTGTTTTATAGAAGGAAAAATAAAAAGGTTTAGGAAGTGTATTACTTTTCCTTGGCTGCTATACAAATTACCACAGTTATAGTGACTTAAAACAACACAAATTTACAGTTCTTTAAATCAGAAATCCAAAATGGTTGTCATTGGACTAAAGTCAATGTATCAGCAGGGCAGCATCTTCCCTGGAGATGATAGGGAAGAATCCATTTCCCTGTCTTTCCCAGGGTCTACAGATTGCCCACATTCTTTATCTCATACCTTTTCCTCCATCTTCAATACCAGCAACACTGAGCTGAGTCCTTCTCAGGTTGCCATCTCTCTGGTTCTGTCTTCTCATTCCCTTTCTACTTTTAAAAGACCCTTTGTACCCACTGGGATAATCCAAGATAATCTTCCTATTTTAAAGTCATCTGATTAGCAAACTTAATTCCATTCAAAAACGTAATTTTCCTTTGCCATGTATCATAGTATATTTATAAATTTCAAGGATTGGAACATAGATATCTTTGGGGAGAGCGAAAGTATTCTGTCCACCATAGGAAAGATAAGCCATTTACCAAGTGCATCAAACTAAAAAAGGTGAGGTATAGACTTAAATCTGGCCCTCTGACTCTCTTGTTCTTCCAAGGTGGGCTGTCCTTCTCTTGTCAGTCTTAAGAAAGAATGAGGACCAGCTAACACTGCTGGAAGAAGGTTGAGGGTAGAGAAGATTGCCTGTGAAATCAACACCACTCATAAGAGATTGGGGCCTTTATGGAGAGATTGTAAGCTACAGAGACTTGTTTGCTGAAACAAATAAAAAAGTGGATCTTTCCTCTTTTTCTCTCTGTGTCTACATTTTGTATTTATCCATATCTACTCTTTATATCCTCTTGGTTTCCTTAAATGATCATTATATGGAAATGACATATAACTAAAATACACTTTTATTTTATTTTTATTTTTTTTCCTTTATTGATTAAGATATTACAAATGCGTCCTTATCCCTCCAATGTCCCCTCATCCCCCCAATCCTGCCCTCACCCTTACCCCCTGTTGTCCACATCCATCTCTTATGCTTATATGCATGCATACAAGTCCTTTGGTTGATCTCTCCCCCTCACTCTCACCCTACCCTATCTTCCCTCTGAGTTTTGAGCATCTGATCGATGCTTCTCTGTCTCTACATCTGTTTTTGTTCTTCGGTTTATGTTGTTCATTATAATCCACAAATGAGTGAGAGCATGTGATATTTATCTTTTCTCTGACTGACTTATTTCACTTAGCATAATGCTCTCCAGCTCCATCCATGCTGTTGCAAATGGTAGGAGTTCCTTCCTTTTTACAGCAGCATAGTACTCCATTGTGTAGATCTGCCAAAGTTTTTTATTTTTTATTTTTATTTATTTATTTATTTTTTATTACTTAAAGTATTACAAAGGGTATTACATATGTCTCCTTTTTTCCCCCACCCTTGACAATCCCCTGGCCTCCCCTACCCCCCAGTGTCTTATGTCTATTGGTTATGCTTATATGCATGCATATAAGTCCTTCAGTTGATCTCTTACCCCTCCTTCTGCCCCCCTACCCTCCTGGGCATTCCCGCTGCAGTTTGGCAGTCTGTTTGAGGCAGCTCTGCCTCTGTATCTATTTTTGTTCATAAGTTTATAATGGTCTTTATTATCCATGAATGAGTGAGATCATGTGGTATTTTTCCTTCATTGACTGGCTTATTTCACTTAGCATAATGCTCTCCAGTTCCATCTATGCCGTTTCAAATGGTAAGAGTTCCTTCTTTTTTACAGCAGCATAGTATTCCATCATGTAGATGTACCACAGTTTTCTAATCCATTCATCTACTGATGGCCACTTAGGCTGTTTCCAGATCTTAGCTATGGTGAATTGTGCTGCTATGAACATATGGGTGCAAATATCCTTTCTGATTGGTGTTTCCGGTTTCTTGGGATATATTCCTAGAAGTGGGGTCACAGGGTCAAATGGGAGTTCCATTTTTAGTTTTTTGAGGAAGCTCCATACTGTCTTCCATAGTGGCTGCACCAGTCTGCATTCCCACCAGCAGTGCACGAGTGTTCCTTTTTCTCCACATCCTCTCCAGCACTTGTCGTTTGTTGATTTGTTGATGATAGCCATTATGACAGGTGTGAGATGGGACCTCATTGTTGTTTTGATTTGCATCTCTCAGGTGATTAGTGACTTTGAGCATGTTTTCATATGTCTCTTGGCTTTCTGAATATCCCCTTTTGAAAGGTGTCTATTTAGATCCTTTGCCCATTTTTTGATTGGATTGCTTATCTTCCTTTTGTTAAGTTGGATGAGTTCCCTATAAATTTTGGAGATTAGGCCCTTATCAGATATGACATTGGCAAATATGTTTTCCCACGCAGTGGGTTTCCTTGTTGTTTTGTTGATGGTTTCTTTTGCTGTGCAGAAGCTTTTTATTTTGATGTAGTCCCATTTGTTCATTTTCTCTTTAGTTTCAAGTGCCCTAGGAGCTGTATCAGTGAAGAAATTGCTTCAGCATATGTCTGAGATTTTGTAGCCTATGGATTCTTCTAGAATTTTTATGGTTTCTCGTCGTACATTTAAGTCCTTTATCTATTTTGACTTTATTTTTGTGTATGGTGTAAGTTGGTGGTCTAGTTTCATTTTCTTGCATGTATCTGTCCAATTTTCCCAACACCATTTATTGAAGAGACTGTCTTGACTCCATTGTATGTTCTTGCCTCCTTTGTCAAATATTAATTGAGCATATTGGTTCGGGCCGATTTCTGGGCTCTCTATTCTATTCCATTGATCTATATGTCTGTTCTTGTGCCAGTACCAGGCAGTTTTGAGAACAGTGGCTTTGTAATAGATCTTGATATCTGGTATTGAGATCCCACCTACTTTCTTCTTTCTCAGGATTGCTGCAGCTATTCGGGGTCTTTTTTTATTCCAGATGAATTTCTGGAGAGTTCGTTCTAGATCTG
Source organism: Myotis lucifugus (assembly GCF_000147115.1). NCBI lineage: Eukaryota > Metazoa > Chordata > Mammalia > Chiroptera > Vespertilionidae > Myotis > Myotis lucifugus. Next base: position 3,320,808 of record NW_005871098.1, read on the forward strand.
TGAAACATGCCTTTGGTATTTTAATGGGAAGTGCGTTGAATTTATAGATTGCTTTGGGTAGTATGGACACTTTAATGATGTTGATTCTACCAATCCATGAACACGGTATGTTCTTCCATTTGTTTATGTCTTCCTCTATCTCTTTTTTCAACTTCCTGTAGTTTTCTGAATAGAGGTCTTTTACCTCTTTAGTTAAGTTTATTCCTAGGAAGCTTATTTTTTTTTTTGGTGCCATGGTAAATGGGATAGTTTTTTTAGTCTCTCTTTCTGAAAGTTCACTATTGGTGTATAGAAATGCCATAGATTTCTTGGGGTTAATTTTGTATCCTGCTACATTGCCAAATTCATGTATTAAATCTAGTAGTTTTTTGATGGAGTCTTTAGGGTTTTGTATGTATAATATCATGTCGTCTGCGAATAAGGATAGTTTTACTTCATCTTTGTCTATTTGGATGTCTTTTATTTCATCTTCTTGTCTAATTGCAATGGCTAGTACTTCCAGTACTATGTTGAACAGAAGTGGTGCGAGTGGGCATCCCTGTCTTGTTCCTGTTCTTAGGGGAAATGGTGTTAGTTTTTGTCCATTGAGTATGATGTTGGCTGTGGGCTTGTCATATATGGCTTTTATTATGTTGAGGTATGATCCTTCTACTCCCAACTTGCTGAGAGTTTTTATCAAAAATGGGTGTTGGATTTTGTCAAATGCTTTTTCTGCATCAATTGATATGACTATGTAGTTTTTTTCTTTCATTTTGTTTATGTGATGTATCACGTTTATTGAATTTCGGATATTGTACCATCCTTGCATCCCTGGGATAAATCCTACTTGGTCATGGTGTATGATCTTTCTGATGTACTACTGGATCTGATTTGCTAAGATTTTGTTGAGGATTTTGCCATCTATGTTCATGAGGGATATTGGCCTGTAATTCTCTTTCATTGTATTGTCTTTCCCTGGTTTTGGTATTAGGTTGATGCTGGCTTCATAGAATGAGCTTGGAAGTGTTCCTTCCTCTTGAATTTTGTGTAGTAGTCTGAGGAGGATAGGTTTTAGTTCTTCCATGAATGTTTGGTAAAACTCCCCTGTGAAGCCATCTGGACCTGGGCTTTTGTTTGCTGGAAGCTTTTTGATGACTGCTTCAATTTCTTCCATAGTTATTGGCCTATTGAGATTTTTAGATTCTTCCTGATTGAGTTTTGGAATGTTGTATTTTTCTAGGAATTTGTCCATTTCCTCCAGGTTGTCTAGTTTGTTGGAGTAGAGTTGTCCATAGTATTTTTAAACAATCATTTGTATTTCTGTGTGGTCTGTTGTTATTTCGCCTCTATCATTTCTGATTTTGTTTATTTGGGTCCTCTCTCTTTGCATCTTGGTGAGCCTGGCTAGAGGTTTGTCAATCTTGTTTATCCTTTCAAAGAACCAGCTCTTGGTTTCATTGATTTTCTGTATTGTTTTTTTTTTTTTGGTCTCTATGTCATTTATTTCTGCTCTAATCTTTATTATTTCCTTCCTTCTGCTCACTCTGGGGTTTTGTTGTTGCTCTCTTTCTAATTCTTTGAGATGGAGAGTTAGATGATTTATTGCCATTTTTTCTTGTTTGTTGAGATAGGCCTATAGGGCTATAAACTTCCCTCTCAGGACTGCTTTCATTGTGTCCCAAAGGTTTTGGATTGTTGTGTTTTCATTGTCATTAGTTTCCAGGATGTTTTTAATTTCTTCTTTGATCTCATTGGTAACCCAATCAATATTTAATAACAAGCTATTCAGCTTCCAAGTGTTTGAGTATTTTGGGTACTTTTTATTGTATTTTATTTCTAATATTATGCCTTCGTGGTCTGAGAAGTTGCTTGGTATGATTTCAATCTTCTTGAATTTGGGGAGACTTTGTTTGTGACCCAATATGTGTCTATTTTTGAATGTGTCCCATGAGCACTTGAGAAGAATGTATGTTCCGTGACTTTGGGGTGAAGTGTTCTGAAGATGTCAATTAAGTCCATCTGATCTAGTGAGTCATTTAGGATTGCTATTTCTTTGCTGATTGTCTGTCTAGAGGATTTATCCAGTGATGACAGTGGTGTATTAAAGTCCCCTACTATGATTGTATTGTTGTCGATCTCTCCTTTGATATCTTCCAGGAGTTTTTTTATGTATTTGGGTGCTCCTGCATTGGGAGCATATATGTTTATCAGGGTTATATCTTCTTGTTGTATTGATCCCTTTAGTATTATGAAGTGGCCTTCCTTATCTCTTGTTATGGCCTTCACTTTGAGGTCTATTTTGTCCAATATAAGTCTTGCTACCCCAGCTTTCTTTTCATTTCCATTTGCCTGAAAGATATTTTTCCATCCCTTCACTTTCAGTCTTTGTGAGTCCCTTCTTCTGAGGTGGGTCTCTTGTAGACAGCAAATATATGGGTCATGTTTCTTTATCCATTCAGCCACTCGATATCTTTTGGTTGGAGCATTTAGTCTGTTTACATTTAAAGTTATTATTGAAAGGTACTTGTTTGTAGCCATTACTTTTTTTGTGTGTGCCTGTTTTCCTTCTTAGCTTTTTATTTCTTCTTTTTACACCAGTCCCTTTAGCTTTTCTTGCATTGCTGGCTTGGTGGTGATAAACTCCCTTAGCCTTTTTTTGTCTGTGAAGCTTCTTATTTCCCCTTCAATTTTGAATGATAGCCTTGCTGGATAGAGTATTCTTGGATTCAGTCCTTTGCTTTGCATCACTTTGTAAATTTCTGTCCATTCTTTTCTGGCCTGATGGGTTTCTGTTGTGAAATCATTTGATAATCTAATGGGAGATCCCTTGTATGTAACTTTCCGTCTCTCTCATGCAGCCTGTAAGATTCTCTCTTTGTCCTGAACATTTGCCATGGTAATTATGATGTGTCTTGGTGTGGGTCTTTTCGGGATCACCTTGTTTGGGACTCTCTGAGGTTGTGTGACTTTTTTCTTCCCCACCTCAGGGAAGTTTTTTGATATTATTTCTTCGAATAGGTTTTCTAATCCTTGTTCCTCTTTCTGTTGTTCTGGCACCCTTATTATTCATATGTAGTTTCGTTTCATGTTGTCCCAAAGCTCCCTTAGGTTCTCCTCCTGTATTTTAATTTTTTTCTCCAATTGCAGTACAGTTTGGGTGTGTTTTGCTTCCTTGTCTTCTAATTCACTAATTCGGTCCTCCGCTTCTCCTAGTCTACTGTTGATACTTTCAATGGTGTTTTTTATGCAGCTATATCGCTCTTCATTTCTTCTTGGGTCTTACATAAGTTATTGATTTTTTTCATCTGTTTCTTCTTGCTTCTTGCATAAGTTGTTGATTTTTTCCTCCATGTGGTTTATGCACTCTAGGACCCTTATTCTGAATTATTTTTCTGTCATGTTGAATGCCTCTGTATCACTTAGCTGCTTTTCTGGTGAGTCCTCCTTTTCTTTCCTTTGGGGATTTCTTTGTCTACCCATGTTTTATCTCACTGACATATCTAGATGTTGAGTCCTTCAGTTGCTGCTCCCTGGGTAGCAGTGGCTCCTCGGGCTGTGGTTGCTCCTCAGGCAGTTTGGTAGCAGCTGCTCCTCAGTTGGCAGCAGCTCCTCTGGTGGGTGCTGTTCACACCTGTGGTGGCTCTTCTTGCTGGTTGGGGGAGGCTTCACGTACAGCTGCTGTTCCTCAGACAGAGGGTGTGGTGATCAGGAGGCTGCTGTTGCTTGGATCTGTTGCGTTGATTTAAAAGCACAAAATACAACACAACAAGGCACAACGTTCCAGGCACTGAACACAAATGTATTCACGATATTAATAACCCCAAATAAAGGTGACCACCCGAATTAAGAGAATTAGGAGATAATGAAGAAAGAAGAGAAAAAGATAAAAGAGAAAAAAGAAAAGAAAGAAAAAAATAAGAAGAAAAAAAAAGGAGTGCAAAAAATGGAATTGGGAAAAAGGAGGGGAAAAAAAGAAAGAAAAAGAGCAAAAATAGAGAATGAAATAGAAGAGAGGAAGAGACTTTATATGAGGAGAAAACCCTGATAGAACCACCACTAATTCCAACAAATTCCAACAACAGATCCCTGGAGATGAATGCAAACTACAAACAATCAATAATATCAACTGAGGTAAGGGAAAACAGAAGCACAAAAAAAAACCTGGGGTGGGGGGGAGGGGAAAAACCAGCAGAAAAAAAGAAAAAGCAAAACAACCTCACAACCAATCCTAAAAAAAAAAAAAGTCAATAATCAAGCAAACAGCAACAAAACAATAGAAAGATAAAAGAAGAAAAAAAATTTGGATAGTGAAGAAAGATAACGGTGAGGTGTATAAGGGTTAGAAGCAGTGGATTGGAAATAGGATATATAAGTAGGGTGAAATTTTGATAGGGGGTAAAAAGAAGGAATAGGGAAAATCTAAAGCAGGAATAGGATAAGAGAAACAGGACAACAAAAGGGGAAAAGTGAGGAAGAGGGTTTTAGCATAGAGGTAAAATTGAGATAGAGAAAAATGATGCTAAAGTAACGATGAAAATAGAATGGAGAAAACTAATCCCAAAATAAAATAAAGAGAAAATAAAATGGCACTTTAAAAAATGGTAAAATGGTAGCAGTAATAATACTGGTTAGAAATGAAAATATAGTAATTAAAAGGGTAAAATCAGGTGATGGAAAAAGAAAAAAATTGGTTTCTTAGTTAAAAGGTGAAAAAAGAATAAAAAAAAATTTGCAGTAGTGAAGGTCCTTCGGTTCTTTTACTCTTCAGTCTGGCTCGCCTTAGTCCTGCCAGGTATTCAGGAGAGTGTTGAATTTCCCTGCAATACACTGTTCCTCCGTGTTGTAAACCACAGTCCTGATTTTAAAGCAGGCAGTATTTGTTCCCAGACTGCCTTAATTTGTGTTTACATAAGAGTCAGTTTGTGGCTCAGCCTCTGGGTGGCAGTGTTTCTGGATTGACCTCCGAGGCTGTACGGCCTCTCTATCCAAAAGATGGGGTTCATTTTCTCTATTGCACTTAAAACTGGTTTGAGGAAGTCCACTGCCCAGAGCTGGTTCTTTAATCGTTACCCAACTCTGTTTCCCAGATTCCACAAAGACAACTTTCCCCTGCAGTCTCTGCGAGTGTCCCCAACTGGGAAATTCCATGCACTGGGTTTAATAATCAAACGCAAAGATTTAAGGAGAAGAGAAAGAAGAAGAAAAAAGAAAAGAAAACAGAAAAAAACAACAAAAAAAGCGCAAGAGCCTGCGGAGTTGCGCGAATTCGCAACCCTGCACCTTCCTGCCCACACAGTCTCTTCCGTGCGCCCTCTCTCTCCTTACATTGAGTAGCCTGCACACAGGCAAAATCTGAGGTTGCCTTTTTGCATCCAGTCCAGCTATAGGCTAATTTTAAGCGTTTCCTTCTGCCAGCAGCCCTGTGGGAGCTCTTCCACACTCGCGGATCACACTGGCCCCAAAGGCCACGGTCTTTGTGGGGCGCAGACCTTCCCGTGCACACTCCTCTCCCCAACCTGAATTGCCAACAGCACCTTCAGGCGATACCTGACCTTTCCATGAGAAGCAGGACTCCATGTAGTCGCGCTGTCCCAGATCCGGTGTCTCCGGGTTAGCAGCCAATCTCTGGATGCCGGGACTTTGGGTGTACAGTATACATTTCCAAAAAACAGCCACTCAAGATGGCGCAGTCTCCACGGCTGAGCTGGCGACCCAGGAGAGATTTCAGCCACAGTCTCCAACTTTCAATCCGCTTTCTCAAGGATTTCTCCGCTGTTCCTGGCTGCAAACTGTCTCTCAGCTGAATATCCTCTGCTTATTTGGGCTGTATGTTACCCGCTTCAGCTGCTCACCCTAACAGCTCTGGGACAAGGCACGGACACGTCCGTCTATACCTCCGCCATTTTTTCACTCCTGTGCCAAAGTTTTTTAATCCATTCATCTGCTGATGGGCACTTAGGCTGGTTCCAAATCTTAGCTATTGTAAATTGTGCTGCTATGAACATAGGAATGCATATATCCTCTCTGATTGGTGTTTCTGGTTTCTTGGGATATATTCCTAGAAGTGGGATCACTGGGTCAAATAGAAGTTCCATTTTTAGTTTTTTGAGGAAAGTCCAAACTGTTCTCCACCGTGGCTGCACCAGTCTTCATTCCCACCAGCAGTGCAGGAGGGTTCCTTTTTCTCCACAAGCTTGCCAGTACTTGTTGTTTGTTGATTTGTTGATGATAGTCATTCTGACAGGTGTGAAATCATACCTCATTGTCATTTTGATTTGCATCTTCAGATGATTAGTGACTTTGAGCATGTTTTCATATGTCTCTCAGCATTATGTATGTCCTCTTTCAAAAAGTGTCTATTTAGGTCTGTTGCCCATTTTTTGATTGGGTTGTTTATCTTCCTTTTGTTAAGTTGTATGAGTTCCCTGTACATGTTTAAGATTAAACCTTTATCAGAGATATCATTGGCAAATATGTTCTCTCATGCAGTGGGTGTTCTTGTTGTTTTGTTGATGGTTTCTTTTGCTGTGCAGAAGCTTTTTATTTTGATATAGTCCATTTGTTTATTTTCCCTTTAGTTTCCATTGCCCTAGGAGCTGTGTAAGTGAAGAAATTCCTTTGGCATATATCTGAGATTTTGCTACCTGTGGATTCCTCTAATATTTTTATGGTTTCCCGTCTTACGTTTAAGTCCTTTATCCATTTTGAGTTTATTTTTGTGTATGGTGTAAGTTGGTGGTCTAGTTTCATTTGTTTGCATGTGTCTGACCAAATTTCCCAGCACCATTTATTGAAGAGACTTTCTTGACTCCATTGTATGTTCTTGCCTCCATTGTCAAATATTAATTGAGCATAGTGGTTTGGGTCGATTTCTGGTTTCTCTATCCTATTCCATTGGTCTATATGTCTGTTCTTGTGCCAGTGCCAGGAAGTTTTGAGAACAGTGGCTTTGTAATACAGCTTGATATCTGGTATTGAGATCCCTCCTACTTAGTTCTTCTTTCTCAGGATTGCAGCAGCTATTTGGTGGGGTGTTTTTTTGTTTTTGTTTTTGTTTTTTTTGTTTTTGTTTTTGTTTTTGTTTTTGTTTTTGTTTTTTTATTCCAGATGAATTTTTGGAGAGTTCTTTCTAGATCTGTGGAATATGCTGTTGGTATTTTATTGGGGAGTGCATTGAATCTATAGATTGCTTTGGGTAGTATGGACATTTTGATGATGTTGATTCTACCAATCCATGAACATGGTATATTCTTCCATCTGTTTATTTCTTCCTCTATCTCTTTTTTCAATGTCCTGTAGTTTTCTGGGTAGAGGTCCTTTACCTCCTTAGTTAAGTTTATTCCTAGATATCTTAATTTTTTTGGATAAATGGTAAATGGGATTGTTTTTATTTTAATTTCTCTTTCTGTAAGTTCACTCTTGGCATATAAAAATGTCATAGATGCCAAAACCGGTTTGGCTCAGTGGATAGAGAGTCGGCCTGCGGACTGAAAGGTCCCAGGTTCGATTCTGGTCAAGGGCATGTACCTTGGTTGAGGGCACATCCCCAGTAGGAGATGTGCAGGAGGCAGCTGATCGATGTTTCTCTCTCATCGATGTTTCTAACTCTCTATCTCTCTCCCTTCCTCTCTGTAAAAAATCAATGAAATATATTTAAAAAAATAAAAATAAAAAATAAATAAATAAAATGCCATAGATTTCTTGGCATTAATTTTGTATCCTGCTACATTGCCAAATTCATTAATTAGGTCTAATAATTTTTTGATGGAGTCTTTAGGGTTTTCTAAGTACAGTATCATGTCATCTGCGAATAATGACAATTTTACTTCTTCTTTTCCAATTCGGTTGCCTTTTATTTCTTCTTCTTGTCTGATCGCTTTGGATAGCACTTCCAGTACTATGTTGAACAGGAGTGGTGAAAGTGGGCATCCCTTTCTTGTTCCTGTTCTTAAGAGAAATGTTTTTAGTTTTTGCCCATTGAGTATGATGTTGGCTGAAGGTTTGTCATATAAGGCTTTTATTATGTTGAGTTATGATCCCTCTATCCCCATTTTGCTGAGCGTTTTTATCAGAAAAGGGTGTTGGACTTTGTCAAATGGCTTTTCTGCATCAATCGATATGATTATGTGACTTTTGTCTCTCATTTTGTTTATGTGATGTATCACATTTATTGATTTGTGGATATTGTACCAGCCTTGCATTCCTGGAATAAATCCCACTTGGTCATGGTGTATGATCTTTCTAATGTAATGCTGGATCAAGTTTGCTAGAATTTTGTTGAGGATTTTAGCATCTATGTTCATGAGGGATATTGGCCTCTAATTCTCTTTCATTGTGTTGTCTTTATCTGGTTTTGGGATTAGGGTAATGCTGGCTTCATAGAAAGAGCTTGGAAGTGTACCTTCCTCTTGAATTTTTTGGAATAGTCTGAGAAGGATTGGCTTTAGTTCTTCTTTGAATGTTCAGTAAAACTCCCCTGTGAAGCCATCTGGTCCAGAGCTTTTGTTTGCTGGAAGCTTTTTGATTATAGGCCAGTAGTTATTGGCCTATTCAGGTTTTTTTATTCTTCCTGATTGAGTTTTGGAAGCTTGTATTTTTCTAGGAATGTGTCCATTTTATCGAGGTTTTCCAGTTTGTTGGAGTAGAGTTGTTCCTAGTATTTTTTGACAATCCTTTGTATATCAGTAGGGTCAGTTGTTACTTCACCTCTTTCATTTCTGATTTTGTTTATTTGGGTCCTCTCTCTTTGTTTCTTTGTGAGCCTGGGGAGAGGTTCATCAATCTTTTTAATCCTTTCAAAGAACCCAAATACACTTTTATTTTAAAACTAGTTGCCCGGTGCACAAAATTTGGGCACTGGGGTGAGGGGGGGACATTCCTCAGCCCAGCCTGCACCCTCTCCAATCTGGAACCCCTTGGAGATGTCTGGCTGCCTGTTTAGGCCCACAGGGATAGGGCAGTTGGACATCCCTCTCACAATCTGGGACTGCTGGCTCCTAACCGCTCACCTGCCTGCCTGCCTGATTGCCCCTAACCACTTCTGCCTTCCAGCCTGATCGCCCCCTAACTGCTCCCCTGCCGGCCTGATGACACCTAACTGCTCCCCTGCCGGCCTGATTGCCCCCAACCACCCTCCCCTGCTGGCCATCTTGTGACAACGTGGGGGCAGCCATCTTGTGTTGATGTGGGGGCGGCCATCTGTGATGACATGGGGTGACCATCTTGTGATGATGCAAGGGTGTGAGGGTCAATTTGCATATTACCTCTTTATTATATAGGATATATTGTTATAAAACCTGTTGTCTGTTTATATTTCCTTACTTTTTAATTAAAAAACAAATCTAAAATAAATTGTTTTCAAATTCTGTAACCCAGTGTCTGTGTTAGACTAATAACTTCTGTTTGTGTTATATGAAAGTATTTTTATTTCTGCAAATTAGTGATTTTTGATAGAAAAACACACACAAGTATTCACTTATCTTCTTTATTTTACACAAATATGATATCTTGGAAACATAATACATTCATCTAAATGAGTTGGCATGAATCTACTCAGCCAATTAAATATATTGCTGGATATATTCTAGGGAAACAGGAAACATGTTTTGATAAGGGTGAAAAGAGAGAAGAGAGAGGGTCATGACAATAGTGGGTGAGGATCCTGGGAGGCAAGTATTTTTGTTGGTGGGTAATTTGAGAAAGTTACTTAATCACTCTGTGCTATGGTTTCCTCATTTATAAAATGATATTATGATACCATCCTATTTTTAGTGTTGTGAAAATTAAATGAGTTAATTTATGTAAAATACTTAGGACACTGCTTAGAGTTTTATATATATTGAGTTGAATTATTTTAATGTGCAGCTGTTATAATTATTATTGTTATTTATATTAAGTGATAACTCTGGGAGAATAAATGGATGAAAAGAAAAAGGGTTTTAAGAAAAAACACTGTGCCTAATTCATAATTTTTTCCGTAGTTTATACTGTTTAGACATTTAGACTGGAGATGTCTGTATCTCTTGTTAACAGGAGAGAAATGTTTTCTTCTTTTTTTGTAAAAGAGTCTGCCTATAAATATACAAATCTCTATCTATCCTAAAGTAAAAAAATACTTCTACTTGAACCTCAGACCTCTCTCTAACATTTGATCCCAAAGGGCTCCAGCCAGAGGGTGACTCTCATTGCCTTTGTGTCCTCACCACCTCTTCTCCTCTCAATCTCCTACAGTTTGGCTTTAACTAATATCAGTCCTTCTATCACCATTAATTCCCCATTAAATCCTTCTCAAAGAAATTTGGTCAAAATAGAGATAAACTATGGAATCCACTAAAACTTAGTTTAAAATCTTTTCAAGTTATTTAATCCAACTAAGTCTCAATTCATTTTTATCTTTAAAATGGGAATAATCAAAGATGATGATCACTCAACATAGTACCTGTTGCATAATTTTTATTTTTATTTATGTGTATTTTGAAGTAAGTAAGTAGCAAAAAGTGTGAAAAATATTATTTTTATTTTGTATACCAAACTTAAAAAATGGTCAGAGATTGTGTAATTTTAAAGGGGCAGGTAGAGCCCTGGCAGATGGATCAGTTGGTTGGAGTGTCATGCCATACATTAAAAGATTGTGGGTTTGATTCCTGGTCAGAGCACATTCCTACATTGTGAGTTCCATCCCCAGTTGGGACGCATAGAGGAGGCAACCAATTGTTGTTTCTCTCTCACATTGATCTTTCTCTCTGTCTCTCCCCATTCTCCTCTCTCTAAAAGCAATAAAAACATATTCTCAGGTGAGGATTAAAGAAAAAAAAAGGCCTAAAAATAAAATGATAAAGGGTCAGGTGGAGAGTTAACTAGACATTGTGTTTGGGTATTGTCACTTGGCAACATCACTTTCTGACAAATAGATACAAGATATCTAACATTATTGGTCTCACTTTACATGTATCAAAAATTTTCTGAATAGCTTTGGTAATGATTGTCTTATTAATATTAAATTTTCTTTTTTATTCCTATAACAATATTACTTGAGTCCTCCTTAAGTTGTGGTTTCAACACTGTTGCTAAAAATTTGAAAAAGTTTAGAAATATGTTTAGATGTGATTAAAAAACTTTGAAGAGGAACTAGAACCCACACAATACCTGGTGTTATACTTAGGAGGGAGCACTCAGAGTAATTTTAGAGAAGGTCTTACAAAAATAAGATTCTTTTGATTCAGAGACTTTATATAACTTAGAAAAGATAATTTAAAAAAATAAAAGGAAAAAAAGAATGTGTGACATGACATGACAAAATAAAAAATAATAATAATAAGGTCAATTGCCCCTAAGCCACATTGTCTGGAGATTTATGCACATCAAAAATACAGCCTTTACATTTATTCATATGAGTAAATTCACATTAAATCATATGCCTTAAATTATGTGAGGCCTTTGGGAAGATACCCTTTCATAATATTAGACCACCCTGCATCTTTAAGTTCAAGTCCCTTTTTAGTCACTGTGTGTTGGTGGGGTGTTTAACAATTTGTTTAAATAAATACTCCTTGTAAAGCTTGCATTTACAAACTTATTTTTAAGATACCTCTGATATGTCTTTCTAAATGAACAAAGAAATGTATCCTGTAGTGAATAAGCACATATTTCCCTCAACTCTATTTTCCTTGTCGAGCTGCAGGAAATTTTTCGCCTGTTGTTCACATGTCTGACCAGTGTTAGAGATGATGGATTGGCAGAGTCCAAAAGTTGTCTGATACTCTTCAGGTTACATATGTGAGAAGTCAGGACCTCTATGTCCAGCTCATCTGTGACACTTCTGAGGCCAGAGATACTTCTCCTTTTCTAATAGAGCAGGCTTGGAATTCTTCGTGCCCTCATCAAACAATTTTCCATGCCTTTGACCTCTGGGTACTACTTCCACCAGAGGTAGCAAACTGCATAGTGCTTCCTAGAGACTCATGGGGACTGGAAAATGTGTCCATGACACTACTCTCCTTTTGACAGCTTTTTGTGGTCTTCAGCGTTATGTGGGTAGTCTGGGATATCCTCTGTTCATGGTCCCCAAAGTTAGCAGGGGTAAAAGCTCTTGGGAGAGCTGAACAGAAACCCACCTGAGGTTCCAAAGCCTATCAGAGTCTGTGCACAGCTAATTTATTCTTTCAGTATATTTATTAATGAAGTCATTGTTCTGCCTAAAATATTTTTGTCAATACATTTGCAATGAAACAACAACAACAAACAAAATAAAAACGAACTAGACAAACAAATAGTTTGGTCCACAATTTGCACTCACTTGAAAAATAAGCTACTACAGTTCTTGAAAAATTGGAAACAATAAATATTCCAAACACTATAAACATAATATGTGAGAAAGGTTTTCTCAAATTGCTTGGTACATATACTAAGCATATATTTCCTATTCTCAATGCTTAAATTGTTGCAGAAGACAAAAGAAATACCAAGCACACTTCCTAGAGAAAGGGAGGGACCCCATTTATTAACACTAGTGGACTCCGGGAATAATTTCCAAATCAGAGTGAGTAACATGCAGAGGGCTTCACTTTTTATAACCTTCTAGGGTCTTTGTCTTGCAGATATGGTTCTGCCCCCTTTTGTGGGCTTACAGGAAGACCCCCAGGTGTTTGGGGTCCCCAGGCCATATCCAATGATCTGCCCTGGGGCCAGTGATAATGACTCCCCTCCCCCCAGGGCAGACATTGTTCACAGTTTTTATGGCCTGACAAGCCTTGCAAGACCAGTTTCCTCCTCATTCCCACCCCTCCTTGTTATACAAGCTTCTTTTAGCCTTGTGGAGCAACAACCATGGGATGTTATGGTGAACAGGGGTGACGACTGCTCTTAGCTACTTCCTGCTGGAAAGAGACGATGACCAAGGGGTTAGCTCCCGCTTCTTCCTCTCAGAAGTGTTTGTAGGGAGTTCTTCTGGTTTCAGGCAGGCAGAGGTAAGCAGTGGTCCCACATGCGTAGAATGTTCCTGCAGGGGGCACCAGGGGCAGGTGGTGTTTTCAGCATTAGGGGTAGAGTTGCATAGTTCATCTGGAAGATGACCTGTTGGATGTTGGCCCTGCGTACTGCTGAAACAAATAGAAGCAACATTAGTTAGCTGCACATTGGCCATGACAGGTCCTATCCAATACAATTCCCCCTCTCCCCCCACGTGCATTTGGTAGTAGAGTTGTAACATGCTGCAGGCTGATAAATATAGCTAACAAAAATCTGGTTTGATTGGGTTTTCTTGTGGACTACCCAGTCTAGCATATTTGGGTAGCGAGTTTCTAAGCAAGGAGCAAAGGATGGCATGACAAGGTGTAATCCAACAATTTATGATAAGGCCTTTGTTTCCTTTCTGTGTGGGGAGCAGTAATTTTATGGTGCTTCTGTGTCCCAGCAAGAGCAGGTGAGTTCTCCTCCTGGTACTAGTCTCCGATTCTGCTGGCACTCATAAAAAGACAAAATAAGAATTATTAGATAAAACCAGTGATTATCCAGAAATACTAGAGCATGTTACGTTAGGAGGAGATAAGAAAGATTAGTGTTAGGGAGAATTCGGCAGGGTGTTATCTGAATTCCTTGGAGCAGGTTGCTCGGCCAAGTCTGCTGTCTTCTTGAGGGTGATCCGCAGGGGGGTGTTTCTGGTCAGAGGTCACCTTCCACTCAGACTGGATGTCACTCGTCTGGTGGGCTGCCTTCACCCGGGAGTGGTGGAACCAGTGTTTAGTCCTGCAACCTTAAGAGCTGTGGGGGTGGTTAATATGACTGGATAGGGTCCCTTCCAGGTAGGCTTGAGGGGCTCCTTTTTCCAATCCCTTACCCAAACCTGGTCTCCAGGTTTATAAGGATGTACAGCTGTTCCTAGAGAGATGGGTGGTCAGTCAATAATCCACCTGTGGACCTCAAAGACAGTTTTTCCAAGGCCTTGTAGTTGTTTTTTGATTTCTAAGTTTCCTATTTCCCCCAAATCTCCCTTTGGCTGAATTAAGGGAGGGGGTCTATCGTATAGAATTTCAAAGGGAGAGAAACCTACCCTGGCCCTTGGGGCACAGCGTACCCTCAGGAGTACAAGAGGCAAGATATCTGTCCAGGCTAAGGCTGTCTCTTGGCATAGCTTAGCCATTAGCCTGCATTAGAGTCCGGTTCATGCACTCCACTTTCCCTGAACTCCGAGGCCTGTAAGCTGTATGTAGATTCCATTTAATTCCTAAAGCCTTGGCTACCTGTTGTACTATTTCTGCTACAAAGGCTGGGACATTATCGGATGCTATGGTCAGAGGCGTTCCATACCGTGGAATTATATCATTCAGCAATGCCTTAGTGACTTCTCACGCCTTTTCAGTGCGAGTGGGATATGCCTTGACCCAACCTGAAAAGGTGCAAACAAAGACCAGCAGGTATTTATTCCCTCTGCTAGGCCCTATTTCTGTAAAATCTACATCTAAGTCCTCAAAAGGAGCTTGCCCACAGTGCTGAACTCCTATTGGTCCCACAGGACCCTGTTTAGCATTGTTCAGAGCACAGAGGAGGCAACGCTGAGAGACTGAGGCACACAAGAAGGGTAGACGGGCAATTAGGTAGTACCTGCCTAACAAAGCTTCTAGGGCAGCCTTTCCTAAATGAGTGAGTTCATGCTGCTGGAGGACTACCTTATGGGCTAACTGTTCTGGGACATACACCCTATGATCTGGGAGTATCCATCAGCCTTCCATTGTTCTCTTGCCCCCTTCCTTCTGGGCCCATTTCTCTTCCTGAGGAGTGTATTTTGGAGGTTCAGGTAATTCAGGGGCCAACATGATCCGTGCTGGTGCTGCTTCTTCTTTAGCAGCCAGCTTGGCTACGGCGTCAGCATGCTGGTTTCCTTCTGATACTATGTCTTTCCCTTTCTGGTGACCTTTGCAATGGATGATGGCTATTTCCTTAGGCTCCCAGACTGCTTCTAGTAACTTTAAAATCTCATTCTGATTTTTGATTCCTTTTCCTCCTGCTGTCAAGAGCCCCCTTTTCTTATATATGGCCCCATGGACATGCAGGGTAGCAAAGGCATAGCATGAGTCAGTGTAGATGTTGGCATGCTTATTCTTACTGAGTTCTAGGGCTCTTACCAGGGCCCAAAGTTCTGCCCTCTGCGCTGACCATCCTTCAGGCAGGGCCTGTGCCTCAATTGTCTCAAAGTTTGATACCACTGAATATCGGCTCATCTTTTTCCTTCATCTAAGAAGCTGCTGCCGTCTGTGAACAATACCAAGTCTGTGTTTTGCAGGGGCCTATCCCTTAGGTCTGGCCGGCTGGAATAAACTTCCTCTAGTACTTCCAGGCAATCATGCTCAGGGGCCCCCTGAGTGATGGGTAGAAAGGTGGCAAGATTAAGTGTTCTCACTGCTTCTAATCGTACCCGTGGATTCTCACATAACAGCCCTTGATACTGAGTCATTCGAGCATGAGTCAGCCAGTGCTGCCCCCTTGCTTCCATCAGGGTTACAACAGCATAAGGTACTTTTACATTTAAGTTTTGTCCTAAGGTAAGCTTATCCGCTTCCCTGACTAATAATGCCATGGCTGCAAGGGCCCTGAGGCATGGGGGCCACCCGGAGGCAACTGGGTCAATACGCTTGGAGAGATAGGCTACTGGTCTTTGCCAGGGTTAGAACTCCTAGGGCTACCCCACTGTTCTCATGAACAAAAAGATTAAAGTCTCGCATCACATCTGGTAGCCCTAGTGCCAGGGCCTCAGTGAGCTTTGCCTTTATGGTGACGAAGGCTTTCTCCTGTTTGGGACCCCAGTCAATGTGTGCCTTCTCTTCTCCTCTTAAAGCTTCATAGAGAGGCTTGGCCAGGTCTGAAAACCCTGGGATCCAAATTCAACAGAATCCTGCCACTCCCAGGAATTCCCGAATCTGCCGCTGGGTGCTAAAGACTGGGATGGCACATACTGCCTGCTTCCTTTCAGTCCCTAGTCTTCGTTTCCCTTGGGTGATCCAAAAGCCTAGATACTTGACTTCTTTCTGACAAATCGGAACCTTTTTCTTAGACACCCTATAACCTGTTTCAGTTAGTAGTCTCAGAAGGGCTTGTGTTCCCTCCCAGCACTGAGCTCGTGTGGAACTGGCCAGTAGGAGGTCGTCTACATACTGGAGTAGAACACACCCCAAGTCCTGTCCTGGGAACTTAGATCAGATGCTAGTGCTCCACTAAAAAGAGTAGGAGAGTTCTTCAACCCTTGTGGCAGTCTGGTCCAGGTGAACTGCTCCTTGGACCCTGTAGTTGGGTTTTCCCATGCAAAAGCGAAGAGAGGCTGACTGGAAGGCACTAATCAAAGACAGAAAAAGGCATCTTTCAGATCTAGGCATGTAAACCATTTCGCCTCTGATGGGATGAGTCCCAGAAGAGTGAAGGGGTTTGGCAGTGCTGAATTCAGGATTATAACAGCCTCATTAACAGCCCATAGATCCTGCACCGGATGGTAGTCGTTAGTCCCAGGCTTTTTGACAGGCAAGAGAGGCGTGTTCCATGGAGACCTGTATTGTTTAACAAGTCCCCACTGAAGCAGCCGGTCTAAGTGGACCTGGATTCCTAGGCGTGCTTCCCTTGGAATTGGATATTGGTGGATTTTAACAGGCTGTGCCCCAGGCTTTAACTCTATTAGCACCTGGGCATGGTCCTTAGCCAGGCCTGGAGGATTCCCTTCTGCCCAGACCAGTGGGAATTCCTTCTCTAATTCAGGTTCTAATGGTGAGGCCTTTGTCTGGGTGCAGGGGGGGAGGGGGGTATAAAGTCTCCATTCTTCCTCCCTCAGCACTGCTAAGGACAGGATCATTGGGGAGGTCTCCTAACCTAGGCGAAGCTGTGCTGAGCCATCTGGAGCAAAAGTGATTTCTGCCCCCATTTTGGCTATAAGGTCTCTACCCATTAGAGGCACTGGACAGTCTGGCAAGTACAGGAATTCATGAATTACGTGATGACCGCCAAGTTGGCATTGGTGAGGGCGGCAGAATGGTCTATGGGTCTGGTCCTGAGTAGCTCCAATAATGGTGACCTCCTTTCCTGAGAGAGACGCTACTTTCTGAGTTACTACTGAGTGCTCAGCTCCCGTATCAACCATAAAGTCCACAGTCCGGTTCCCAATTTTCACTCTGACCATGGGCTCGTGGGGGTCTAGCTGAAGTGAGCCCGGTCTGTCCTAGTCGGAATCAGCCATTGCTAGCCCAATGAGATCTGCTTCAGGTGGCTCTGGTTGATAGCAACTGGGCGGAAAAGGGGGCTCAGTCTTTTTATTTTGCCGTTTGGGACATTCATTCTTCCAGTGTCCTGTTTCCTTACAATAGGCACACTGGTCTCATCTCAGGCTCGTTCTTCCTTTTCCCCCTGGTCTGTATCCTTGCTGATCTGTCTGGGAGCCTGAGGCTCTAAAAGCTGCTGCTATTATATTGGCCCTTCTTTGTATTCTCTTTTCTTCCTCCTTCCTTGCTGCACTGTCTCGATTGATGAAAACCTTGTTAGCTATCTCTAGCAGTTCAGTAGCATTCTTTCTTTTTTTTTTTTTTTAAATTAAATCTTTATTGTTCTGATTACATTTGTTCCTCTTTTTTTCCCATAACTCCCCTTCTCCCAGTTCCCGCCCCACCCTCCGCCGTCACTTCCCACCCACTGTCCTCATCCATAGGGTGCACGATTTTTGTCCATTCTCTTCCCGCATCTCCCATTCCCCTTCCCCCCCCCACCAGTTATAGGCAGTCCATTCCCCTTCTATGTCCCTGATTCATTGTAATCATCAGTTCATTCTGTACATCAGATTATTTATTCACTTGATTCTTAGATTCACTTGTTGATAGATGCATGTTTGTTGTTCACAATTTGTATCTTTACCTTTTTCTTCTTCCTCTTCTTAAAGGAAACCTTTCAGCATTTCGTATAATACTGGTTTAGTGGTGATGAAGTCCTTTAGCTTTTCCTTATCTGTGAAGCTCTTTATCTGACCTTCAATTCTGAATGATAGCTTTGCTGGATAAAGTAATCTTGGTTGTAGGTTCTTGGTATTCAGTACTTTGAATATTTCTTGCCATTCCCTTCTGGCCTGCAAAGTTTCTGTTGAGAAATCAGCTGACAGTCGTATGGGTATTCCCTTGTAGGTAATTGAGTCTCTTTCTCTTGCTGCTTTTAAGATTCTCTCTTTGTCTTTTGCTCTTGGCATTTTAATGATGATGTGTCTTGGTGTGGTCCTCTTTGGATTCCTTTTGTTTGGGGTTCTCTTTGCTTCTTGGACCTGTAAGTCCATTTCTTTCACCAGGTGGGGGAAGTTTTCTGCCATTATTTCTTCAAATAGGTTTTCAATATCTTGCTGTCTCTCATCTTCTGGCACCCCTATTATTCTGATATTAGTGCGCTTGAAGCTGTCCCAGAGGCTCCTTACACTATCTTCACACTTTCGGATTCTTTTTTCATTTTGCTTTTCCAGTTGGGTGTTTTTTGTCAAATCTTTGGTTTGATTCTTGTGCTCCTCTGGTCTGCTATTGGGTATAATATTCTTTATTTCAGTCCGTGTATGCTTACTTTCTAATTTCTTTATCGTAGCATCGAGGGTCTCATTAGTTTTCGTGAGGCTCTGCTCAAGTTTATAGCAAGCCCTCAAAATTGCGATTCTTAGCTCCATATCCTCCATTTCTGTCATGTTTTTTTGTCTCCGCATCTTTTATGCTTTCTCGGTGCACCCCCTTGTGGTCTTTGTGCGCAGTCTTGTTCTAGCCAAGCCTTAATTGTTGTAGTTAACACTAGAGGGATTTGACCACCAGGCTGACTGGCTGTAGGAATCAGCTGTGTGGAAAACGTCTGTCTTCTGGGAAGGCGCTAATCCAGCCTTTGCCTGAGGCGATCGGCAAATGGCTGTGCGCAGGGCTTGGGCGGGGCGGGATCAACAGGGCGGGTGGAGGGAGCAGCTATGGCCGCTCTCAGTCCCGTTCCCAGAGGCTCTGCTTCTCAGAACCCCGGCAGCCGCTGCAAACCTCGGAGAGAAAGCTGCCCTCAGGTTCCAACTGATGCCGGATAATCCCGCTTCTCCCGTCTGAGTCTGGGTCCCTAGAGACTCGCCCGGATCTGGAGCCCAGAGTCTGAGACTCACTCCCGACCGAAAACGACAACCTCGCCCTCAGCCACCAGCCCGCTTTCGCGCGCACCTCGGTACCTTTGTATTTTCCACACTGCGCCTCTTCTGAGCCTCGGTTTGCTGTTCTCTTTCCTTCTAGTTGTAGAGTCTCTCTTCAGCCAGCTTTCCTGTGGTTCTGGGTGATGTCCGTTCCGTCTTTTAGTTGTATTTTTGAAATGGTTGTATGCGGTAGCGGTCTCCGGTGTTTACCTACGCCGCCATCTTGGTCTCCCTCAGTAGCATTCTTTCTTGCAAACGCTTCCAGTTTCTGTAATTTTCTCCTGATGTAAGGCTGGGCCTGGCCTAAAAAAATGGCATTTACCATGGTTTGATTTTCTGGGGCCTCAGGTCTAAAGGGGGTGTAGATCGGGTATGCCTCACATAGTCTCTCATAGAAAGCTGCTGGGCTTTCATCAGGCTTCTGGAAAACCTCAGAGATTTTAGCCATGTTGGTGGGCTTCTTGGCTCCGGCCCTGACCGCCTGGAGGAAGGCCAGCTGATATCTTTCTAGCCCGGTCCTTCCATCTTCTGAGTTCCGGTTCCAATCGGGTTCCTCATCTGGGAAGGTCTTCCTGGCCCATCTGTCTGTATCTAATATTCCTGCCGGGGCCTGGGTCTGGAGCCACTTCCAAGCCTCTGTTACTACTCTCATGCGCTCCTCAGTGTTAAAGAACGTGAAAAGGAGCTGCTTGCTGTCCATCCAGGTGGGCTTCTGGGTCTGGAAGATCATTTCTAGGAGGTCTATCATGGCCTGAGGTTTTTCAGAATAAGCTGGGGTGTGATGTTTCCAATTCAAGATGGCAAGGGGCTGATAATAATAGACTGGCCCTCCCTACTACAAGGTCCCATCTTGGCCAACTACTTTGGCACCCCAAATCTCCCTTAGAGGCATCTGATGTGCTGGTTGTGGCCTGGGCCCTTGATTGGCTGAATGCAAGCACTACCCAACTGGCTCTGGAGAGCCTGGTTGAGGAGAAACGGAAGGGGGCGGTGTTTCTGGACCTTTCAGACAAGATGGGGAAGCACTTGGTGCTGCCTGTGGCACATATGGAGATTGTAAAACTAGCGGGACTTCCTCAGGGGATCCTGGCAAAACAAGGGGTTGGGTTCCCTTCTGAAAGACCTGTTTCTTTTCTCCTACTATTAAAACCTTACAGAACTGGACCCAAGGCGGCAAGGTTTGAGCAATTCCTAACCAGCTATCTATGTAAGGGAACTGATCTGGGTGTCCGGGGTCTGTCATGACTACATTTCAGACCACCCTAATCAGTCCTACATCTAAAGAGCCTTCCAGGGGCCAGCTGACCCCAAAGGCTGGCCATTCTAATTCACAAAATTTCCTCAGTGTTTTGGGGTTCATTTTAATACCATTGTCCTCAATAAAACCCTTTTCAAAATTTTCCAACATGCAATTGAGAACAATGGGTTTACTTTGTCCCAACCCCATGATGACCAGTGGTGAGAGACAGACAAGGGTGCAGGGAAATTTACTAAAAGCCTGGAGGGTCTCCTTAAAGAAAAGATCCTTAATCAGCACAGACAGGGACAGGGCGGGTAAAATCCCTCTGCCCTGCAGAGCTGTGAGCCCCGCCCCTGAAAGTCCCAGCCAGCCAAAAGAGACAAGAAAAGCCACAAATACCTTTAAATCTACCCCAGAATTCCAAAATTTCAACCTAAAACAGCAAAATCACAGAGCAAACAAAAGCCCCTAGTATACAAACATAGACAGAAATTTTTATCAACTATCCCTCCGTAATAGAGAGCAAACGTCTCTGAGAAAACTAACTCAACAGCGCTGCTTGAGACTTTTGCAGACCATCATGGGTTCAGCCTTCAGTAAATCAAACGTTTTAAGCAGATGAGCAAACAGAAAATCAAAGTAGCTTTCGCTTTCACACAGACCAGTTAATCAGCAGATAATTATGCCAAGACAGACAAACATCCGTACTCACACTCTCTCAGTAGACTGGCCCAGACTGGAGCTGAGCAGATAATGCCCAACTCCCCAGATAGGCATAGGGACACTCCTGGCACCCATGCCCCAGAATAGAATTCTCGACCGATGTCTCGGTGAGAACCTACCAGAGGAGTTAAGACTGCGTCCAGCCCCCATTCTTGGTAGCAAATTGGCTAGTCCCACACACAAACAAACAGAAGAATGAACCCATAATTCCTTAGTCGAATCTGAATTCACTCACCTCCAGAGTCCTGATTCCTGATTTACCTGATGAAGTCCTATGACTTCTGGGGAGGTGATCAAGCTCCCCCTTCCACTCACTTGGAGTGGGCCTGACTCACTGGGGCCCTTACTTTACCAATTCTGTCGACAGGTCCAGAGGTGTCCGTCCACTTTCTCCAGATGCCAGCCGGGTTCTGGACTGAGGTCCGGGAGTGTCTGGAGTTCCCCCTGGTTCAATTCTGCTAAAATCATCAGCGCACACCTTCTGGAGGCCTGTCCCGCGCCCCTGGGCCCCAAACCCCGTTCACTCACCGGAGGCAAGAGCCAAACGCGGTTAGCTTCCCAGTCAGGGAACCAAATGTTGCAGAAGACCAAAGAAATACCAAGCACACTTCCTAGAGAAAGGGAGGGACCCCATTTATTAATACTAGTGGACTCCGGGAATAATTTCCAAATCAGAGTGAGTAACACGCAGAGGGCTTCACTTTTTATAACCTTCTAGGGTCTTTGTCTTGCAGATATGGTTCTGCCCCCTTTCGTGGGCTTACAGGAAGGCCCCCAGGTGTTGGGGGTCCCCAGGCCATATCCGATGATCTGTCCTGGGGCCAGCTATAACGACCTTCCCCGCCCCCCCCAGGGCAATGCATTGTTCACAGTTTTTATGGCCTGACACACCTTGCAAGACCAGTTTCCTCCTCAAAATAAATACTGCTTGGGGAACTTATATAAATAAGAGCTTTGTTGTCTAAGCTGATTATTTTTACAAAGTCCATCTCTTTCTCAAGGCTTACTTCAAATATATACCTTCTCCCCTATTCTCCAGCCCCTCATACCAGGATTGTGAACCATATGTATAGACATGAAAATGTAACACAGGTTTTGTTATGTCTATTTCTACATTTCAGTTTATCAGATCTATTTGAATCTACAGTCTTTAATTAAAATGATATAAATGTAAAAAAGTATATCTCTACACAATTTTTATGTTCATTCTTTGAATTATGTGTCTTTCCTGTAACAAACAAGAAGGTATTTATTTCTGAACAATGCACAGAATAGTGTTTTAAAGTGAGTTGGAAAAAATAACTTATAAATTTTTTTACTATAAAACTTCTAAATATGGGTAAATGCTGTGCTTGCCTCCTCCCACAACCGCATCAAAATAACAACTAAATTATAGAACAACCACCCCTGAGAAATGTGGATGATAAAAAGGGGTTCTATGGAAAGTAACCTTACAGAGTGATCTGATCATAAATTCCTAACGGAGCAGTTCATGGCTGGTAGTCATGCCCCAATCCCATAAATTCTCTAATAAAAGGTCTTAAACCAGCCCTGCCCATTGTTCTTATGCATCTAGGTTAACACACATTTGAGATACCAGAAGTAATATATCTCAAAGGGGTATCAACCCTCAAGATAGCACATAACCTTGTTAACTGTCCTATAATGTAATTCCCGCCTTGCTTTCTACCAATCTTTCTTTCATCTCTTTATAATGCATAAAAGTGTTAGGTCACCAAAGGAGGAATGCACTAGGTCAGAATGGTGATGGATTATGAATTTATTCAATCATTCACACACCAAGTGGCTGAGCCTGGATGGCTCCAGCACCCCAGTGCTGGGAGTCAGCAATTTTTTTTAAATATATATTTTATTGATTTTTCACAGAGAAGAAGGGAGAGAGAGAGTTAGAAACATCGATGAGAGGGAAACACCGATCAACCGCCTCCTGCACACCTCCCACTGGGGACGTGCCCGCAACCAAGGTACATGCCCTTGACCGGAATTGAACCCGGGACCCTTTGGTCCGCAGGCCGATGCTCTATCCACTGAGCCAAACCGGTTACGGCAGCAATTTTTAAAGGACTTTTGGCAGGCTTTTTCTGGGTGGAGAATTCTCTGTGCAGGTCTGGATTCTAGGATGTCTGGAGGGGAGAGATAATGGTCTTAGCAAGTGGAATGTGGTCTAAGCAAGTGGAATGTCCATTGTGAAGTGGCCTAAAGGTCAGTTCCCAGGGGAGGGGGTATTGATTCAATTATTTGATCAGACCTAACATTCCAGCCTTTTTGTTTTATGGAATAGGGACAAAGGTCATATCTTCTGTAATTACTTTCTGCTGAAGTGGACATTGAGATCACAGGGAAAGGCCTTTGACAGTAGTCAGCTGGATGAGGGGTCATAGTAGCATGATTTCCCCAAGAGACTGGTTGGTGAAGGCTCGAAAATGGTCCTGTTGAGTGACTTGGGAGGTAAAAGCTGATCCTAAGGCTTCCACAGCATCACTTGTCTGGTTTTGCTGCTTTTCTGGGCCTGGAGCTGAAAGACAACTGAGGCCTAGATGTTATCTTTAGGGAGGAAAAGATCAGGAGTCTAAATTGCCTGACTAGTGATATGAAAGGGGAGAATAGGTTACCCTGGGGGTGAGATTTTTGTTTTCCCAGTTTTTCCCCTTGCTGGGCATCCACAGCTTTCTTGTAGGTCCTGAGACAGGGTTTCAAAATAGGTATAGTAGTGGTTAAGCTCCCTATGGCAGTTCCAACCCCTGCTGATGCCCAGGGTTATTAGGAATGGGATTATCTGGACTCCTCTTTTGTGTCAGATATGATGGGTTATAGGGACATGTAAAGACTGATTATTGGGGGCTATATCTACATTGGATGAGAGTTAAATGAGAGTACAGGTTCCTGTCCAGATGGTGGGAAGACATATGTATGTGTTCTCCCCACAGAGGAAGAAGAATCCCTGATCATGGAGATAAGCTGAAAGGTATAGAGAGAAGAGGTGGACTAAAGGATATGAGATTCCCTTTCCAGGTTCCATGCTCCAAGCTGAGAGGGTAGTTACAATGGCACTACCAATAAGGGGTGACAGATGAATGGTTGACATTTTATTGCAGTGAAAGTGGGAGGGAATGCTAGAATGGGCTGTTATCTAAAGGAAAAGAGAAAGGGAAGGAAAGGAGCAGTTGAAGCCTGGGCCTGGATGGTTGGATAAGAAGTAAAACAGACTGGCTGTAGGAAATAACCATTGGCTTCTGGGGAGATCTGGTAGTCAACCCAATGAGGCCAATGGCCGTTTGGTAGTTCCAGGTTAACTGTGGTGTTGCAAGCTGATAATGGGAGATGGCCTTTGTTATATTGCCCTGTGAACTTGTAAAGCATAAAGGTGCTTGGGCGATTAGTGGGATGTGTAGAGTGATAGGACCTGTGACTTGGATGGAGGAAGGAGCTACCTTAGTAAGAGATAGAATATCTATACTAAAAAAAGCCTAGGTGATCCTCACGCCCTCGTGCGACATCCTCACGTCATCATGAGATGGTCCCTACAAGATGGCTGCCACAAGATGGCCACCACAAGATGGCCGGCATGGGAGGGCAGTTGTGGGCAATCAGGCCATCAGGGGAGGGTGGTTGGGTACAAACAGGCCAGCAGGGGAGGGCAGTTGTGGGCAATCAGGCTGTCAGGCAGAAGCAGTTAGGGGAAATCAGGCAGGCAGGCAGGTGAGCAGTTAGGAGCCAGCAGTCCCGGATTGTAAGAGGGATGTCTGACTGCCAGTTTAGACCTGATCCCGCAGGGATCCTGAGAGGTCCAAGATTGGAGAGGGTGCAGGTCGGGCTGAGGGGCACCCCCACCCCATGCACGAATTTCATGCACTGGGCCTCTAGTAAGAACAGAAAAGAAGAGAGGCTTGGTTTGCCAGGGCTTTGGGAAAATTACCTAGAAGGGCGTGAGGATCACCTGCCTTTTTTAAAAATATAGTTCCCTTTTCCTTTTTATAAGCTAGAGTGATTTTGCCTGATTCTATCTTTTGATTGGTATAGGAATGGTGGTATATGCTGAAGAGGAGAGGGAAAGGCAGAGCCAGCAAGTCCTGGCTAAGGAGGGAATGGGTAAGGTTAAGTGTTCATTTGAGATAAGTGGAGGTGAGAAAGTTTCTTATGGGTGTAGGAGAGGAGGGCTGGAATATGATGAGAAGGAGAGCTAATTCACACTTTCAGGGTCAGGATTGTCCCAAGCGGGGAAAGGGTATGTTTGGGATCTAGAAAGAAGGAAATCTTGTCCCATGGGTAATTGAAGTCTCTTTGTAGAAGGCAGTCCTATGGAAAGGTGATAATCCTGATGCAAAGGGAGAGGGGGCAGTAGCTAGGACCTGGAGATTTTTATTGGGAGAGGAGGTGGACTTTCAGGGATATCAGGGTATAGGGCACATAGGGAGACTGCAGGG
>NW_005871098.1:3347616-3348652 GCF_000147115.1 Myotis lucifugus
GTGTCTATTTTTCAAAGTTTGTGGCATATGTTGGGGGCTGATTGGGATATAAGATGGGTGTTCAGAAGAAGGGCTCCCTCTGGGGAGGTGGAGTCTAAGGTGGTAAATTTCTGTAAGGCCTCCCTGAGGAGGAAGAGAAAGAGAGCTGGGTTTTTGTCAGGGTCATTAAGTTTGTCATAATTGACCACAATACCCTCAGTTCCTGCTGCCTCCATCAGGGGTGGAATGGGCACGGGAATAGAAGAGGCTGTTGAGGAGGGTGGTCTTTTGGTGATCCGAGAGCAAGTGTTAGGTGGGAAAAGGCTGTTTTGGAGCTTGTATTCTTGGGATTTGAACTCTCAGGGGCTGGGGAGAAGGTGGTTGCTGGTTAGGAAGGTATGGATTTTGGGAATCTACTGCAGGTGAGGGAGGAGATATGTAAGGGGATGGAGGTCGGTGGTCTGCTGGGTCAAAAGTAGATTCAGAATCAGAAGTGTTAGAGGTATGATGTTTTGTGTGAAGGAGAAAGATCTGGTGGGTACAGCAGGACTGAGAGAGAGGATTGGGACTGAAGGTGAAAAAGGCCTGGACGTAGGGAATCTCTGACCATTTTCAATCGCAGTGACAGCAATTATCTAAATTGCTCAGTGTGTTAAAATTGAAAGTGATGCTTTCAGGCCATTGAGACTTATTATCTAGTTTATGTTGTGGCCAAACAGTGTTACAAAATTAAGTGAAATGATTGGGCATGATCTCCCCTATGAGTGTGCAGAGGGAGTGTGGCCTGGTCCACAAGAGAGGAAGGGTGAGTGACAGACCACAAATCCAAAGGTAACTGTTTAGGGCAGGCGTTCCTGCTGCTAAACAAATCACCACGAGAAATGAGAGGTGACCCTCTGGACTTGGCATCCCCAATCCAGAAGAACCCTAAGCCAAATGGCTTAGGAGTCTTCTGGGCCTAGCACTAGGGACTTTTGAGATGAGAGACTTTTGAGAATTCAGTGAGAGTGAGTAGGCAGAAGACTCGGGACCAGGGATTGTGGAATGTCACTTACCT
>NW_005871098.1:3349195-3353217 GCF_000147115.1 Myotis lucifugus
CCAAGGCGGGGTAGTTAATCACTTTAACTAAGAACAATCACGCTTAAGCTACATATCTTTACTCCTGGAATAGAGATAAGAAACGCCCTAACCTTTGGAATAAAAATTGATAGGATTAAAATCAACTGGTATAAATACAGATGTAACAAGACAACAGGACACAGAATCTAGAGACAGGACCTGGCTAAAGAACCTAGAGACAGAACCTAGAGACAGGACTTGGCTGGAGATCCTAGACACAGAACCTAGAAACAGAACCTAGCGAGAGAACCTGGCTGAAGAACCTAGACACAGAACCTAGAAACAGAACCTAGCGAGAGAACCTGGCTGAAGAACCTAGAGACAGAACCTAGAGAGAGAACCTAGCAAGAGAACATGGCAAGAGAACCTGACCAGAACCTGGCTACAGAACCTGACTGGAGATCCGGGCTAGAACCTGGCTGGAGAAATGGCAAGAGAACCTAGAGCCAGAACTTCGCTGGAGGTCCCGACCAGAACTTTGGCTGGAGATCCTGGCTAGAGGTCCTGACTAGGCTGCTGATCAACTGAAGGCTGTCTCCGAGTCATTCCTTCTTCGCTGACTCCGTCCACACCTTTGGGGACCCCTGGACCTGCTGGGGTTGGACCCCAACATGAAACCAAGGTAGGTGACTGAGGTTTGGGACAAATGGGTTTTATGAGGGAATGCATAGTAGCCTGGCCGGGCATTGAGGTAGAATGAGAAAAGTGTGAATGGGGGTATTTAGTAAGATCCAGTGTAGAGGTGAGGTGGCTAATGGCTGTGAGATGAATTTGTCAACCCACATAATAGAGACTGAGGAGGGAACAAGGGTCCCAAGGAATTGGAGGAAGACAGAATGAGTGGCCCCAGTGTCAATCAAAAAGGAGATCGGCTTACCTGCCACCACAATCATTACCTGAGGCTCTGTCTTGATGATGTAAGTCTGTGGGGCCCTGTCAGGGCCTGGGCAGCTTCAGTCTTCAGTGGCAGTCCCAGGAGGTCTGGAAGCTCCAAACTGGATCCAGAGGGCAGCCTTGCTGGACTGGCTGAGGTCTGACCCGGAGGGGCCAGACTACAGTCTGATTTCCAGTGGCTTTCCCTTCCACACCTTGGCCAGGGCCCAGGTGGGGGTCTCAAGTTTGAGCAAGACTTGGCTCAGTGTCTTCCTTGTTGCATTTGAAGCATGGATCTGGAGGAGGTTTAGCCCCTAACTTACCCTTGGTAGGAGGACAGGCACTTCATTTGGGTTTCATAAGAGTGGTGGTTAGGAGCTAGAAGGCTTCCTTCTGGGCCTCAGCCTTGACCTGATCTCACCTTTGTTTTTGGATTTGGGTCTCCTCATCTGTATTATTAAAGAACTTAAAGGTCGGTTTAACAAGGTCTTTTTGAGGGGTTTGTGGACCTGTGTCTATTTTTCAAAGTTTGTGGCATATGTTGGGGGCTGATTGGGATATAAGATGGGTGTTCAGAAGAAGGGCTCCCTCTGGGGAGGTGGAGTCTAAGGTGGTAAATTTCTGTAAGGCCTCCCTGAGGAGGAAGAGAAAGAGAGCTGGGTTTTTGTCAGGGTCATTAAGTTTGTCATAATTGACCACAATACCCTCAGTTCCTGCTGCCTCCATCAGGGGTGGAATGGGCACGGGAATAGAAGAGGCTGTTGAGGAGGGTGGTCTTTTGGTGATCCGAGAGCAAGTGTTAGGTGGGAAAAGGCTGTTTTGGAGCTTGTATTCTTGGGATTTGAACTCTCAGGGGCTGGGGAGAAGGTGGTTGCTGGTTAGGAAGGTATGGATTTTGGGAATCTACTGCAGGTGAGGGAGGAGATATGTAAGGGGATGGAGGTCGGTGGTCTGCTGGGTCAAAAGTAGATTCAGAATCAGAAGTGTTAGAGGTATGATGTTTTGTGTGAAGGAGAAAGATCTGGTGGGTACAGCAGGACTGAGAGAGAGGATTGGGACTGAAGGTGAAAAAGGCCTGGACGTAGGGAATCTCTGACCATTTTCAATCGCAGTGACAGCAATTATCTAAATTGCTCAGTGTGTTAAAATTGAAAGTGATGCTTTTCAGGCCATTGAGACTTATTATCTAGTTTATGTTGTGGGCCAAACAGTGTTACAAAATTAAGTGAAATGATTGGGCATGATCTCCCCTATGAGTGTGCAGAGGGAGTGTGGCCTGGTCCACAAGAGAGGAAGGGTGAGTGACAGACCACAAATCCAAAGGTAACTGTTTAGGGCAGGCGTTCCTGCTGCTAAACAAATCACCACGAGAAATGAGAGGTGACCCTCTGGACTTGGCATCCCCAATCCAGAAGAACCCTAAGCCAAATGGCTTAGGAGTCTTCTGGCCTAGCACTAGGACTTTTGAGATGAGAGACTTTTGAGAATTCAGTGAGAGTGAGTAGGCAGAAGACTCGGGACCAGGGGAATTGTGGAATGTCACTTACCTAGAGAAGATTGGCCAGTGTGGTATGGAGACTCAGCAATGGAGAAGGAAAGATTCCTGATCTGGCATCCTCCTTGACTGGCTGGGGGGTGAGGGGAACCCCATAAGGGAGGGGGCCTGACTGAGGCTGTCAATAGAGTCATCTGAGTAGGATTCGGAGGTAAGCTCTGGTCAAGCTGCTGCTGCCTACTGCTCTCAGAGTACTAAACTCGGGGTGACCAAAGTTGGGGAGATGGCTCCCCATCCCCGTGGAACCCTCCTGGGTTTCGGCACCAAATGTTAGGTCGCTGAAGGAGGAATGCACAAGGACAGAATGGTGAGGGTTTATGAATTTATTTGATCATCTGCACACCAGGTGGCTGAGCCTGGATGGCTCTAGCACCCAGTGACAGGAGTCAGCAGTTGTTAAAGAATTTTTGGAGGGCTTTTTCTGGGCAGAGAATTCTCTGTGCAGGTCCGGACTTTGGGAAGTCCAGAGGGGAGAGATAATGGTTTTAGCAAGTGGAATGTTGTCTAAGCAAGTGGAATGTCCATTGTGAAGTGGCCTAAAGGTCAGTTCCCAGGGGAGGGGTTATTGATTCAATTATTTGATCAGACCTAACAGAAAGAAGCTGAAAAACTTATTCACTGGAGCAGCTGACAAAGGTAACCAGAAAGTCTGCACCATTGGAACCCACAGGACAACCTTGCCAAAACTTTAGGAGACATAGCAGATCTACCTAATATATAGAATGAAACACAGGAAGGCAGCCAAAATGAGTAAACAAAGAAACATATCCCAAATAAAACTTCAGAAAAAGAACTAAACAAAATGGAGGTAAGCAATCTAATAGATGCAGAGTTCAATACACTGATCATATGGACAGTGAGAAATTATGCAGAGATAGTAAGCATACAAAAGAACCAGTCAGAAATAAAAAATACAATAACTAAAATGAAAAATACATTAGATGGAATCAACAGCAGATTAAATGCAGCAGAGGATCAAATCAGTGATTTGGAAGACAAGATAGCAGAAAACATTCAATAAAAATAGCAAAAAAAAATGGAGATAATGTAAAGAACTTCTGAGAAAATATCAAGCATATCAACAGTCACAACATAGGGGTACCAGAAAAGAAAGAGAGAGAGCAAGAGGTTGAAAACATATTTGAAGAAATAATGACTTCAAAAAAAGTCATTTAAAAACTTCCCTAATCTGGCAAAAAAAAAAAAAAAATAGACATCCAAGTCCAGGAAGTGATGAGTCCCAAACAAGATAAACATAAAGAGACCCACACCAAGACACATCATAATTAAAATGCAAAGGTTAAAGACAAAGAGAGAGTCTTAAAAGTAGCAAGAGAAAAGCAGTTAGTTCTCTGTATGGGAGTTCCCACAACACTGTCAGTTGATTTCTCACAGAAACTTTGCATTTCAGAAGGGATTAGTGAGAAATATTCAAAGTGAGGAATAGCAAGGACCCAAAACCAAGATTATTCTACCCAGCAAGGCTAGCATTTGGAATCAAAGGATAGACAAAGAGCTTCCCAGACAAGAAAAAGATAAAGGAATTCATCACCACCAATCAGTACAGTAGTAG
>NW_005871098.1:3353317-3354650 GCF_000147115.1 Myotis lucifugus
ATTAAATTTGAGTGAAAGAAAAAGGAGAATTTTAAGAAGGAGGAGTTTACAAGTTTATCAAATCGTCAATAACTGCAAAACTAGACATAATTAACTTTAGTGTAAATGGAGTAAATGTTCCAATTAAAAGACATAGGGTGGCTGAATGGATAAGAAAACCATACTCATACATATGCTCTCTACAAGAGATCCATTTCAGATTGAAAGACACACACAGACATAAATGGAGAAAAAAAGCTGGAGTAGCAATACTCATATCAGACAAAATAGTTTTTAAAACAAAGGCTATAACAAGAGATAAAGAAGGACATTTCATATACAATAGCCAAGATATGGAAACAACCTATGTGTCCATTCGAGAGACAATTGGATAAAGATGTGGTACATAACTATATAATAAAAGAATAATATGCAAATCAACTGAACAGCAGAACGACAGTCACTATGATGCGCACTGACTGTTAGGGGGCAGACGCTCAACACAGGAGATGTTCCCTGGTGATGAGTGCACTCTCACAGGGGGAGCGCTGCTCAGCTAGAAGCTGGGCTCATGGCTGATGAGTGCAGCAGCGGTGGCAGGAGCCTCTCCTGCCTCTGCTGCAGTGCTAAGGTAGTCCAATTGCCATCTTAGGCACAATCCCCATGGGCCTAAGCCATCAGTTGGACATCTCCAAGGGCTCCCTGACTGTGAGAGGGTGCAGGTTGGGCTGAGGGACCCCTCCCAAGTGCACAAATTTCATGCACCAGGCCTCTAGTATACAATAAAATATGACTCGGTAATAAAAATGAATAAAATTTTACCACTTGCAGCAATGTGGATGGACCTAGAGGATAACATGCTAAGTGAAATAAGTCAGAGAAAGACAACCACTATATGATTTCACTTATACCTGGAATCTAAGAAACAAAGTAAGTGAACACTCAAACAGAAACAAACTCATAAATACAGAGAACAAACTGATGGTTGCCAGATGGTAGGTATATTTGGGGGTTGGGTGAAAAAGGTGAAGAAATTAATAAGTACAAATTGGTAGTTACAAAATAGTCATAGGAATCTAAAGTACAGCATTGGGAATATAGTCAATAATCTACACTAATAAAAGAGAAACATGGTAATTAGCGTACGACCGCTACCCTTTTCATTGGCTAATCAGTGAGTATATGCAAATTAACTGTCAGTCAAGATGGCGGCCGGCAGCCAGGCAGCTGGAAGCGAACATGAGGCTTGCTTGCTGCAGTGAAGGAGGACTCCAACGTTCCCCGCCTGCGCTGCCGGCCTCTGAGCTGGCAGTTTGAAACTTTGTAACAAATATAGAAGCTAAACAAAACCGCA
>NW_005871098.1:3354750-3356063 GCF_000147115.1 Myotis lucifugus
ATTGTTTCTATTATAGAACGCAAACAAACCAGATACCTGCTTTCACGAATGCCTCAGAGCTAGAGCCAGAGCTAAAGCTGGCCCAGAATAAAAAAAGAAAAAAAAAAAGAAAAAAAGGAGCGGTTGGGAGCTTCAGTCAATCGCCAGCCTGAAAGCAGCCCTCAGCTCCTCACCCAGACTGGCCAGGCACCCCAGTGGGGACCCCCACCCTGAAGGGTGTGTGACCAGCTGCAAACAGCCATCATCCCCTCATCCAGGCTGGCCAGGCACCCCAGTGGGGACCCCCACCCTGATCCAGGACACCCTTCAGGGCAAACCAGCCGGCCCCCAGGCCTCTATCCTCTATAGTAAAAGGGTAATATGCCTCCCAGCACCGGGATCAGCAGAGCAGCGAGGCCTCCTGGCACCAGATCAGCGTGACAGGGGGCAGCGTCCAAACCCCCTGATCGGCCCTGCTCTGTGTGTGACAGAGTGTGGCGCCCCAACCCCCCCCCCCCACAGGCCCTGCTCTGTGTGTGACAGGGTAAAGCCATAACCTCCCCATCGGCCCTGCCCTGAGTGTGACAGTGGCGGTGCCCCAACTCCCTGATCGGCCCTGCTCTGTGGGTGATAGAGGGCGGCACCCCAACCCCCTGATCCGCCCTGTTCTGTGTGTGACAGGGGGCGGTGCCCTAACTCCCCTATTGGCCCTACTCTGTGAGTGACAGGGGGGAGCTCCTCAACCCCCTGATCGGCCCTGCTCTGTGAGTGACAGGGGGGAGCTCCCCCAACCCCCTGATTGGGCCCTGCTCTGTGCGTGACAGGGTACGGAGTCCCCAACCCCCCTGATGGGCCCTGCCTCTGTGCCGTGAACAGGGGGCGGTGCCCCAACCCCCCCAATCGGGCCCTACCCTGAGCGTGACTGAAGGGTGGCATCGCAACCTCCCAATCCACCCCTGCTCTGTGCATGGACAGGGGGGGGCGCCCCAACTCCCCAATCAGCCCTGGTTCTGGAGCCCCGAACAAGGGGCTTGAACCCTAGGGGATTGGGCCTGCCCTCTCTGCCCCCCCAGGGAGCAGGGCCTAAGCCAGGAGGGGCGGTTATTCTCCCCGGAGGGGTCCCCAGAACTGCAGAGAGGGGCCAGGGTTGGGTGGAGGGGAACCCCCCCTTCTCCCCCCCAAGTGCACAAAATTTTTTTGTGCCCCGGGCCTTCTTGTCCTTACCTAAATAAAAAGATAAATATGCAAATTAAAATTTTAACCTCCCTCAACAAAAAATGGTGGGGGCCCATTAGCGGCTGGGGCAGGGACGCTGGGAAGAATCACCTTGGGAA
>NW_005871098.1:3356610-3362377 GCF_000147115.1 Myotis lucifugus
AACAATTGGAATTGTCCCTTATAATAGCTACTAGAGGCCTGGTGCTAGAAATTCATGCACTGGGGGGGGAGGGACGGGCGGGGAGGTCCCTCTACCCAACCTGCACCCTCTCCAATTCAGGAGCCCCACTCCCAGTGGTTCTCTGCTCTCTGCGGGGCCTGCCTGATCCACACCATGGGGATGGTCAAGCAGGCCCTGCTGGGTGCTGCCTGCGGGCCCCCCATGCCTGCTCGTGGGTCTCTGTGGCAACCACCCAGCAGGCCCTGCTGGGTGCTGCCTGCGCCCCGCTTGCCTGCTCCCCAGTTGCCATGGCAATGCACAGCAGGCCCTGCTAGGTGCTGCCTGCGGGCCCCACTTGCCTGCTCATGGGTTGCTGCTGCCACCGCCCAGCAGGCCCTGCTTGGTGCTGCCTGCAGGTTGCTGCTACCACTGCCCAGCAGGCCCTGTTGGGTGCTGCCTGCACCCCGCTTGCCTGCTCACGGTTCGCCACCGCCACCACCCAGTAGGCCCTACTGGGTGCTGCCTGTGGGCCCCGATTGCCTGCCTGTGGGTCTCCGCTGCCACTGCCCAGAAGGCCCTGCTGGGTGCTCCCTGCAGCCCCCCTTGCCTGCTGGGCTCACGTTGCCGGGGTGACGCCGCCAGTGTCCTGCCCAGCAGCTATGTGCTCTGCCATCTTTGTTGTGGAGTGACAGTTAATTTGCATATTACTTTTTTATTTGATAGGATGATACCTGCTCTGATACAGTTTTGACAATTGCTCTTTATTGTGATTTATGTTTTTCTTTTTCTTTTTGTTCTTTTGTTTTTCTAGAATACAATCACAGAAAAGAGACAGGTGATTGACTGTTTTGCCTTTCTACCTATTCTCTATAGGACAAAGTACTTGGTTATAAATTTGGTCCTTCAATGTAACTAAAAAAGATTTCAAAAGAATATCAACTTTATTCAACCTGTTGTGGAATTGGCGCGAAAGACTAAACAGTTGAGCACTCGGAGGTCTCAAGAAAGTGGCCTTTAATCAAAGCAGCACTGCTGGCTCAGGGGACTTAAAAGATCCAAAGCCTGAACAACTTATACAATGAGCTTTTTCCTTATATATATTTCTGAGTTTCTTTGTTTCCTAACTACTGGGTTTCTGTGGTGTCTTTTCACAGCCCCTCCTCAGTCAGTTAGAATGGGGAATTTAGATTATATCTAAAGGCCTAACCTGGATGGTGCCAGTGACCTCCCTCTAGATAAACTGTTACATCCTTGGTTTATGGCCCTTGTAAATTAGGAGTATTTAGGTAAATATGTCTTGCAAGACCAGATAATTAAGGAAGGGGCAGTGACTTAATTATAGGCTAACAAGAATGTGCATTAGGGATACTGATTAACTAGGTACAGAGTCAGTCTGCTAACCCCCTACATTCTTTCACAAACCAAGAAATATATGCTGAATAAATGAATTTGTTCAAATCCTTCCAGTGTGTGAGACATCATTTATAAGTCATTGTGCTGGTCAGAACACAGTGACATACAAGAATAAGCTTAAAAAGTGCAAAATTGCACCAAGGAAGTACACTGTCCAGGTAAATTTAAACTGTGGCCATCAGACACACTAGCTCCGGATCCCTTACCTGAATAAGTAGCTTGTTTTTTTGTTTTGTTTTTCCTCAAGGAGAAAATAACTATGTTGATCATCAATAGTTTGACAGACACTGCTGGGAGCATTTTACAAATCTTACATTAGAGCTGCATCTTCTGCTATAAAATTACCTTATAGAGCCAGATTCACTAATATCAAAATTATTCCTGAAATTCTCTTATAACAACCTCACCATGGAAACTAAAATCCCATCTCTTAATAAATCCAGAACCAATTTTTTCCATCAGCTTTTGAATAAATCATTTTTTCTTGTTTTGATTCACAGATTCAATAAATTGTACTTAAAGAGAAGCAATTATCTTAAACACTACAAAAATAACTCAAGGTGTCAAGATGCTTTCACCACAAAAGATGCAAAAGATCTGAGACCCATGGAAGCACAGATTCACACCTCTTAGCCAGTGCTTACTCACACTGGACATGTCCTTTTAATACTGAAGTAGGTGTACTCTCCTAAGTCTTTGAAAAGTGCTCTTTCTGGTTCTCTATTCCACTCTTGAGAACCAAATGTGTAAGGCTGAATTTATTTTACCAAGAATTGAATGTACATATGGTATTATTAAACTATATCTATAATACTTGCAACAACCATTGCAAAGTAGGGAAATTATTCTCATTGAAAGGTTAAAACACTAGGCTAGGAGAGGTCAAATGACATGCTATATATTGTGCAGCCGGCAGAGCTGAGTGGGAAGGAGAAGTGCCTCCGAGGACATTGTGTTCCCACTGGAGCCTGGAAGCCCTCCAGCTAGCATTCTAGCTGCAGTGCTCTAGCTGGGGCTGCATTGTTTATAAAAGCTCCCAGGTCCCTTTCCAATCCTGGAAACCCTCATCATCAGATATCATGTCCTAAGAAACCTGTTTATGGACTGGAAACACTGCTGAGATATCTGTATGACCTGCAGAATAATAGGTTTTCATCCCTCTAGGTACACGGTCTGAAAAACAAACAAACCCCTGAATATTCCATAATTCAGGCTGAGACATTATATATTTGAAATAAAACTTTAATATAAAAATCCTAGCTATTAAAATTCTATCTGTTATTAGTTCTCAGGTTATTAGTTATTAGGTTAAATTACATTAACTTGCTATTTTTATGGGTAAAAATGTTAATTATAAGAAATTTATTGAGTTCCAACATATCACCATGACTTTTATAGTAGAAAAGGGCCTTGAAACAATGTAAAATGTTTTGTGGTCACCTTATGAAATGGAAACTTCTGGTCAAACTTTATTCTTATTAACTTGAGTTTCTTTCTTTTTTTATTTCCTTCTCTCTTCATAATAATTATCAGAATTTGGAGTTGCCTAGTCTTTATTTCCTTTCCTTGCTTTCTTTCCCCCAAGTAGAATTTTACTCCCATTTTCTATAAAAGTACCTGAAACATAAGAAATGCTCAATAAATATTTGTTGAGTAAAATAAACTTAATTGCTTGAATTATTAGATGTATTTTCTATTTGGAGTGTTGCTATAAAACACACATTTCCAATTCCCCAATGTCCCTTTGAAAAAGATAAATTAATTCATTCCATTAGTGATATTGTATTGCCTGTGGCATGACTTGTCAATGTGGCTACAATAAACTAATGATTGGATAACGAGTTTATTTATCATAGAACCAATGTTTCCTACTGAACTGAAGTATAAATAATGGCATATCAGTAGTTACATTATAAATACTGTTTTAGCATTTGGTAGTTTGTCATAAAAATTCTCACTGGGCAGAAACAGCTAGTGGGTAAACACTGCATATATCACATATATCAAAACAAGAGTGAATAAGTCCTTTGTAAAGCAAAGAGCAAACATTGCATACAATTCTTTCTTTTATACAAGAGAAAGAAGCTATTCAAGAACCTTAATATTTTGATGACAATTGGAATCTTGGGAAATGGTAGAATTAAAATAATCTTGAGGACATATTGTGTACCCATAAGAAAATGAAATTCAACTAGAACTTTCATTCAAAAGAGAAAATTATATTTCTCAAATAATATTAAGGGGCAGCACTGATTTAATGATTGTGGCAAAAAAAATGGGTGAAGCTAAAAGAGTTGCCAAGAAATACAACTCTGGCTGCTGGTATTCCATCATGCTAGCACTCTGGACATGGAAGTGCAAAATGACCTCATACAACTATAATAGATGGATTTTTGTGAACCTGCTGTAGAAGTCATTACTTTTTGGAGAAAATACAATTTGGTTACAGAAATCTCTTTCTTGTCAAAAAAATTTTTTAATATAGTATTTTGATTAAATGAGAATACTAAAAAAATCCCTCCTATCCTCCATCCTCAGACCCTGGGGATCCAATCAGGTGACTAATGTGGTTCAAGATGTTACCATTACAGAACAACCTGATGAGTAGCCTAGAGTTGGAAGGTCATCTTAGAGCTTCTGGTTTTCTAGTAGCTAAAGGTAGGCAGATTTTGCCACCCACATGAAATAATGGTGACCTGTTTTGGATCCAATGACATTAAGAGTTAACTGTTGTAATGACTTACCTAAAATATTTTAAATTTCCTCTGAAGTGACAAGCCTTTTGACACTTCAGGTGTTTTGGATATGTTGTTCTATAAATGTGTAGACTATTCTTCTCTTGGCTAATGCCTACTTATCCTTCCAGGATTCTGTTTATATGAGTTAGGTAAAAGAGAGTTTACAGTTGTTCATATGGAAAAAGACATGTAGTTTACCATTATTACAATAGCTTTACTAATTCTGTGTTTTGCGTACTCACAACTGTAAAACTACTTTTGCCCACCTATCTCCCTCTCTCTCTCTCTCTCTCTCTCTCTCTCTATATATATATATATATATATATATATATATATATATATATATCCTGAGGCCGGGCACAAAAATTTGTGCACTCGGGGGGGAAGGGGGGGGTCCCTCAGCCCGGCCTGTGCCCTCTCGCAGTCTGGGACCCCTCGGGAGATAACGACCTGCTGGCTTAGGCCTGCTCCGGGGTGGCAGAGGGCAGGCCCAATCCCTAGGTGCAGCCCCTGGTCAGGCTCAGAGCAGGGCCGATTGGGGAGTTGGGGCGCCGCCCCCTGTCATGCACAGAGCAGGGCGGATTGGGAGGTTGCGATGCCACCCTCAGTCACGCTCAGGGTGGGGCCGATTGGGGGGTTGGGGCACCGCCCCCTGTCACACTCAAGGCAGGGTCAATGGGGAGGTTGCGGCGCCACCCACTGTCACGCACAGAGCAGGGCCAATCAGGGGGTTGGGCGCTGCCCCCTGTCATGCACAGAGCAGGGCCCATCAGGGGGTTGGGGAGCTCCCCCCTGTCACTCACAGAGCAGGGCCCATCAGGGGGTTGAGGAGCTCCCCCCTGTCACTCACAGAGTAGGGCCGATAAGGGAGTTAGGGCACCACCCCCTGTAACACACAGAGCAGGGCGGATCAGGGGGTTGGGGGCACCGCCCTCTATCACCCACAGAGCAGGGCCCGATCAGGGGGTTGGGGCGCCGCCACTGTCACACTCAGGCAGGGACAATGGGGAGGTTATGGCTCTACCCTGTCACACATAGAGCAAGGACCGTGGGGGGGGGGGGTTGAGGCGCCGCACCTGTCACACACAGAGCAGGGCCGATCAGGGGGTTGGTGCACTGCACCCTGTCAAACACAGAGCCGCAGGGCAATCAGGGGATTGAGGAGCTCCCCCCCTATCAGGCACAGAGCAGGGCAGATAGGGAGGTTGTAGCCCCGCCCCCTGTCACACACAGAGCCGCAGGGTGATCAGGGGGTTTTGGGCGCTGCCCCTTGTCACGCTGATCCCGGTGCCGGGAGCCTCGCTGCTCCGCTGATCCCGGTGCCGGGAGGCATATTACCCTTTTACTATATAGAATAGAGGCCTGGTGCACGGGTGGGGGCCAGCTGGTTTGCCCTGAAGGGTGTCCTGGATCAGGGTGGGGGTCCCCACTGGGGTGCCTGGCCAGGCTGGCTGAGGGGCTGAGGGCTGTTTTCCGGAAGCGAGTGACTGAAGCTTCCAACCGCTCCTTGTTTTCTTTTTTTTATTTTATTCTGGGCCAGCTTTACCTCTGAGGCCTCGCTGCTGAAAACATCGATACAAAGTTTCGGTCCGCCTGGCTTTCAGTCCAGCTGGTTT
>NW_005871098.1:3362658-3408621 GCF_000147115.1 Myotis lucifugus
TATATATATATATATATATATATACATACACACACACACACATACTAGAGGCCTGGTGCACGAAATTCATGCATGGGGGGGGGGGAGGTCCCTCAGCCCAAGCTGCACCCTCTCCAATTCAGGAGCCCTCAGGAGATGTGCTACTGATAGCTTGGGCCCACTCCCCGTGGTTTTCTGCTCTCTGCAGGGCCTGCCTGCTCCACACCACGCGGATGGGCAAGCAGGCCCTGCTGGGTGCTGCCTGCGGCCTCACTTGCCTGCTCCCTGGTCACCGCTGCCACCGCCCAACAGGCCCTGATGGGTGCTGACTGCAGCCCCTGATTGCCTGCTCCCCAGTCGCCGCCACGACCACGCAGCAGACCCTGCTGGGTGCTGCCTGCAGCCCCACCTTGCCTGCTGGGCTCACGTTGCCGGGGTGACGCTACCAGCGTCCTGCCCAGCCATTTATTTGGTGCTGCCATTTTGTCACGGGAGTGATGGGTTAAATTTGCCATATTACTCTTTTATTTAGATAGGGATATATCTAATCTAATAAACCTAGAAACCATGCAAAATTGACCTTACCATCGCTAGGCCCCCAAGCCACGCCCAACAGCCAATCAGAGGGACTATATGAAAATTAACCCAACCAAGATGGCAGCCACGGAGCTGGAGCAAGCAGGAGGCTTGGTTGCCCCGGCGATGGAGGAAGCCAAGCTTCCCACCTGCCCTGGCCAGCTGTGGCCTCCGCTAAAGGCAACAAAGTTTCAATTATAGAAGATAAATAAATCCCAGATACCTGCTTCCAGCCAGCCTCCACTGGGAGCTTGGGTGGCTGGGGGCTGTAGCCAGCCTGCAAACAGCCATCAGCCCCTCATCAAGGCTGGCCAGGCACTCCAGCGGGGACCCCCACCCTGAAGGGGGGGTGGCCAGTCTGAAAATGGCCCTCAGCCCCTCACCCAGGCTGGCCAGGCACCCCAGCGGGACCCCCACCCTGATGCAGAACACCCTTCAGGGCAAACCAGCTGGCCCCCACCCATGCAGCAGGCCTCTATCCGATATAATAAAAGGGTAATATGCAAATTCACCCTAACAGTAGAACCACTGGGAATGACTGGTCACTATGACACACACTGACCACCAGGGGGCAGACGCTCAATGCAGGAGCTGCCCCCTGGTGTTCAGTGCGCTCCCACAGTGGTAGCTCTGCTCAGTCACAAGCCAGGCTGATGGCTGCCAGTACAGCGGTGGTGGTGGGAGCCTCTCCCGCCTTCTCAGCAGCATAAGCATGTCCGACTGCAGCTTATGCCTTCTCCCTGCTGGCAAGTGGACATCCCCCGAGGGCTGCTGGGCTGCCAGAGGGATGTCTTACTGCCAGCTTAGGCCCAATCCCCCGGGGAGCAGGCCTAAGCCAGCAGGTGGTCATCCCCCGAGTGGTCCCAGACTGTGAGAAGGCACAGACCGGGCTCAGGGACCCCCTGGAGTGCACAAATTTTTGTGCACCAGGCCTCCAGTATATATATATATATATATAGTAAATTTTTCTTTCTTCTCTCCATATTTTCTTTCCATGGCTAATGGGACAGCTCTGTTCCATGAAACCCTGTGGAACCTTCCACTCCTGGTCTCATTATCCAAGATGGTATATCCAGGTGACAGGATGAAGAACAAGATGAAGAAGAGGCACAGAGCACACTCCAGAACTTTCTTAAGAAAAGTTCCTGACTTCCTAAGTGCCCTGAAGAGTGATGGGATGCCACGTAACTCTGCTCCCACTGCCTCCCTGAGTACCAGCAGCAAGAAAGTAGGCATGCAGCTTACTTCTCCAGCCACAGCTCCTGCCACTGTTGCCAGTGCTGCCCATTGGACAAGGTGCTGCATCCGGGCTAAGCTGGGTTTCCCTCACCCCTACCCCCAGGTGGTGACCCATTGTCATCTGAGGCCAGTAGTATCAGTCCTGCTGCCATGGGAAGGGGAACTAGGGTCCTGGGACAGGTGCCAAGCAGGGGTTTGAGGAGGAGCCAGGGAGCAGGTAGAGGAGGAAAGAGTAGGACAGAAGAATGTGGTGCCACCTTTGCAGTTCTCAACAGTCTCTGCGCGGAGGCTTCTGGGAGGTTGACTTTCTATTTTTTGCTCTTGGGATGCTATTTCTTCTAAAGTGACAGCTGGATGGCCCTGGAGTAAGAACTGGATGGGTATGGAGAACCCGCCTTATGTAGAATGCGATTTTTGTACTTTATGATACCACTAGAGGCCCAGTGCACAAAAATTTGTGCACTCGGGGGGGGGGGTTCCTCAGCTTGGCCTGTGCCCTCTTGCAGTCTGGGACCCCTCAGAGGATGTCCACCTGCTGGCTTAGGCCCGCTCCCCGGGAGATTGGGTCTAAGCTGACAGACATCCCTCTGGCAGCCCAGCAGCCCTCGGGGGATGTCCACTTGCCAGCAGGGAGCAGGCGTAGCTGCAGTCAGACATCCTTAGTGCTGCTGAGGAGGCGGGAGAGGCTTCCACCACCACCGCTGTACTGGCAGCTGTCACCCTTGCTTGTGGCTGAGCAGAGCTCCCCCTGTGGGAGCACACTGACCACCAGGGGACAGCTCCTGCATTGAGCATCTGCCCCCTGATGGTCAGTGTGTGTCATAGTGACCAGTCATTCCCAGTCCTTCTGCTGTTAGGGTCAATTTGCATATTACCCTTTTATTATATAGGACTAGGGGCCCGGTGCACGAAATTCGTGCACGGGGAAGGAGGGGTCCCTCAGCCCGATCTGCACCCTCTCCAATCTGGGAGCCCTCAGGGGATGTCCTACTGACGGCTTAGACCTGCTCCCCATGGTCCTCTGCTCTCTGCGGACCTGCCTGCTTGAGGCCACCGTAGGCCTGGTGTCTGCTCTCTGTAGGGGACTGCCTGTCCTTCCCCGCTGGGGTCAGGGGCAAGCAGCGCCCTGCTGTCTTCTCTCTGGCTCACCACCGCAGGGGCAAGCAGGGCCCTGGTGTCTGCTCTCTGTGGGGGCCCTGCAAGGGACTGCTTGCCCCTCGCTGCCACAGCCAGTGGCGAGCAGGGCCCTGCTGTCTGCTCACTTGCTGCAGGGGACATTCCCGCCCCGTTCCTGGCCGCTTGGGTGTGCGCCAGCTTGGAGTGCCTGGGTCCTGGGGATGTTCCCACCCCAAGCCCGGCCGCTTGGCACCTGCAAGCGTAGGCCGGACATTCCGGACTTCGGCCGCTCTGGGCCTATGGACAGGCCTACAGGTTCAGAGCGGCCTGGCTCCAGAGGACGCCTGTCCCTGTGACAGGGCTGTGGCCAGTTTCCCCTCCTGCTCCCAGCCACTCCTGCTGGGTTTCCATTCCCGCTCCCGGACGCTGTGGCGGGTTTCCCCTCAGCTCCCGGGCGCTGTGGCCGGTTTCCCTTCCCGCTCCCGGGCGCTGTGGCCGGTTTCCCCTCCCGCTCCCGGGCGCTGTGGCGGGTTTCCCCTCCTGCTCCGGGCGCTGTGGCCGGTTTCCCCTCCCGCTCCCGGGCGCTGTGGCGGGTTTCCTCTCCCGCTCCCGGGCGCTGTGGCCGGTTTCCCTTCCCGCTCCCGGGCGCTGTGGCGGGTTTCCCTTCCCGCTCCCAAGCGCTGTGGCGGGTTTCCCCTCAGCTCCCGGGCGCTGTGGCGGGTTTCCCCTCAGCTCCCAGGCACTGTGGCGGGTTTCCCCTCCCGCTCCCGGGTGCTCAGGCGGGTTTCCCCTCCCACTCCCGGGTGCTCAGGCGGGTTTCCCCTCAGCTCCCAGGCACTGTGGCGGGTTTCCCCTCCCGCTCCCAAGCGCTGCCCATTCCCCTCCAAGCCGCTGCCCCTCCTCGCAGCCGCTGTGGCTGGGCTTGCCCTCCCACCTCCCACCTCCGTAGCCTTGGCTCTGTTTCTGTCCTCGAGGCCTCTACTTAGCTCCTTTCTGTACCTCTTGGCCTCCATGTTGTCCTCAGTCTTCCCTTGCAACTGGTATATGCAAATTAACCACCATTTTTAGCTTCTATAATTGAAACATTGTATCTTTTGGAGCTGTTGCTTCAGGAGCTCAGAGCCAGGCGGCAGCAGGGGGGAACCTTGGCTTCCTCTGTCACTGGAGCAAGCAAGCCTCATGTTCCGCTTCCAGCTGCCTGGCTGCCGGCCGCCATCTTGGCTGACAGTTAATTTGCATAAGGATACGCCGATTAGCCAATCGGAAGGGTAGCGGTCGTACGCCAATTACCATGTTTCTCTTTTATTAGTGTAGATAGAGGCCTGGTGCACGGGTAGGGGCCAGCTGGTTTGCCCTGAAGGGTGTCCCAGATCAGGTCGGGGGTCCTGCTGGGGTGCCTGGCCAGCCTGAGAGAGGGGCTCAGGGCTGTTTTCAGGCTGGCCACACCCCCTTCAGGGTGGGGGTCCCCCCTGGGGTGCCTTGCCATCCTTGGTGAGGGGCTGATGGCTGTTTGCAGGCTGGCCACACACCCTTCAGGGTGGGGGTCCCCACTGGGTGCCTGGCCAGCCTGGGTGAGGGGCTGAGGGCCGTTTTCAGGCTGGCCACACCCCCTTCAGGGTTCGGGTCCCCACTAGGGTACCTGGCCAGCCCAGGTGAGGGGCTGTTGGCTGTTTTCAGGCTGGTCAAGCCTCTCATTTGGGACCCTCATCCCATGGGAGTGTGGCCAGCCTGGGTGAGGGGCTTAGGGCCATATTCAGGCTGGCCAAGCCTCCCGGCAACCCAAGCTCCCAACCACTCCTTTTTTTCTTTTTTCAGCAGGTATGTGAGGTTTATTTATGTTCTATAATTGAAACTTTGTAGCCCTTAGTGGAGCTCAGGGTCGCCGAGGGCAGTCGGGAAACTTGGCTTCCTCCATCGCCGGAGGCAACCCAAGCCTCTTACTTGCTACAACTCCATGGCTGCCGCCATCTTTGTGATGAAATGAGGTAGTGATGGTTAATTTGCATATCACTCTTTTATCAGACAACAAGAGATTTATTTATTTATTTATTTATTTATTTATTTCTACATTGCCTGCATATATGCTTACGAGGGTTATATCCTCTTGTTGGATCAATCCCTTTAGTATTATGTAGTGACCTTTTTTTTGGTCTCTTCTGATGGC
Source organism: Myotis lucifugus (assembly GCF_000147115.1). Classification (NCBI taxonomy): domain Eukaryota; kingdom Metazoa; phylum Chordata; class Mammalia; order Chiroptera; family Vespertilionidae; genus Myotis; species Myotis lucifugus. The sequence continues at coordinate 3,367,733 of NW_005871098.1, forward strand.
CTTCATTTTGAAGTTTATTTTGTCAGATATGAGTATTGCTACCCCAGCTTCTTTTTTTCTTTTCCATTTGCATGGAAAATTTTTTCCATTCTTTCACTCTCATCCTGGCAGACAGCTACCCTGTTGCTTTTCGCAGCCAGATGTTATGTGGGTACCCTTCTCAGGGCAATCTCCCACAACTGAGATATCTGTCTGGAACTTCAGTTGCTGCCTGTGTGAACCCAGCCAACCCTTTCATGCCTCTGCCCCTCTTACCAGTCTCTATGGGGTCTTCACTTTCTTCAGTTTTTTGTTCTGAGGTGGATCTCTTGTAAACAACATATATTTGGGTTAAGTTTTTGTATCCATTCAACTACCCTATGTTTTTTGATTGGAACATTTAATCCATTTACATTTAAAGTTATTATTGATAGGTACTTATTTATTGCCATTTTAATTCTGTATGCCTAGGTTTATCTCTCAATTTCTTCTTCTCATTACAGCAGTCCCTTTAGGATTTCTTGTAATGCTGGATTGGTGGTGATGAACTCCTTTAGCCTTTTATTGTCTGGGAAGCTCTTTATCTGACCGTCTATTTTGAATGATAGCCTTGCTGGATATAGTAATCTTGGTCCCAGGTCCTTGCTTTCCATTACCTTGAGTATTTCATGCCATTCCCATCTGGCCTGCAGAGTTTCTGATGAGAAATCAGGTGTCAGCCTAATGAGAGTTCCTTTGTAGGTAACAGTTTGCCTTTCTCTTGCTACCTTTAAGATTCACTCGTTGTCTTTAATTTTTGGCATTTTAATTATGATGGGTCTGGGCATGGGCCTATTGGGTTCTTCTTGTTTGGAACTCTCTGTGCTTCCTAAACTTGTGTGACATTTTCCCTTACCAGGTTAGGAAAGTTTTCTCCCATTATTTCTGCAAACACGTTCTCTATCCCTTTCTCTCTTTCTGCCTCTTCTGGCCACACCTATTAGAATATTGTTACCTTTCCCACAGCTTCCTTAAATTGTCTTCCTGTTTTGTAATTGTTTTTTTTTTTTCTTTTTCTTTCTGGTTCTCTGATTGAGGGATTTTTTCAACCCTGTCTTCTAATTCACTGATTCGATCCTCAGCTTCCTCTTATTTGCTGTGTATTCCTTCCAAAGTGTTCTTTATTTGTCTGTGTCATTCTTTATTTTTGTTTTCATAGTTACCATATTTTTTCTCATGCCGTTGAGCATCTTTACCATAATTATTCTGAACTCTGTATCAGATAAATTTCTTATCTCTATTTCATTTATGTCTTCTTCTGGAGAATTCTCTTGTTCTTTTATTTGGGGGTTGCTTCTTTGTCTCCTCATTTTGGCTTTCTGCTTGGGTTTGTGACTACCTATGTATTAGGTAGATCTGCTACACCAGGGGTCCTCAAACTATGGCCCGCGGGCCACATGCAAATACAAATATTGTATTTGTTCCCGTTTTGTTTTTTTACTTCAAAATAAGATATGTGCAGTGTGCATAGGAATTTGTTCATAGTTTTTTTTTAAACTATAGTCTGTCCCTCCAACAGTCTGAGGGACAGTGAACTGGCCCCCTGTTTAAAAAGTTTGAGGACCCCTGTGCTACATCTCTCAATCTCTAGTGTGGGAGAGTGTCAAATGCTGTTTCTGACTAATTAAATCAGGCAAAGACTCAAAGCCTCCAGATACCACAATTGCCTACAGACTGATAGGATTCTGTCTTAATAGCGCTCAGACAATCATCCACTGGTGTAGCAAGAGTTTTTTCAACATGGTGGGGCAATTGCTTCTGCCTGGAGGCTAATTGTTATTCTCAGTCTCTTAATGGGCCTCAAAACACCGTGGGGCAAGGTGTTTTCCAATAGGGTGAGTCAACTGTCTTCACCCCAGGCAAAGCTGCCTGTATAGCAAGTGTCTGTGTGAAAGATGACCTCCCCAACATGAAGGAATGACTCAACACAGGTAACTGGGGTTTCTTCTTTCTGAGCTCTAATCCCAGAATACCTGATCCTGGCTTCTGTTTACACAGCTCCTGTCTACTCTGCCCTCCCTCTGCCAGAGCACAAAGTGAGTGGCTCCACAGGGGATTTTGTGTTGGCTCTTTAAGAGGGTGCCTGTATTTCCAGCCATCTCTCCCTGGCAGACAGCTACCCTGTTGCTTTTCACAGCCAGATGTTATGTGGGTACCCTTCTCAGGGCAATCTCCCACAACTGAGATATCTGTCTGGAACTTCAGTTGCTGCCTGTGGGAGCCCAGCCAACCCTTTCATGCCTCTGCCCCTCTTACCAGTCTCTATGGGGTCTTCACTTTCTATCCTTGGTTATCAGGGTTCTCTCCAGTGAGTCTTCTGTTGATTATTCAGGAAGTTTTTCTGTATTTAATTGTAATTCCAGTTTTAACCTGGGAGTGTATTTGTGTAACATTCACTTACTCTGTTGCCATTTTTAATTTCCTTCATTTTATTTTTTTCCAAAAAAATCTTTCTTAACACCCCCTTCCCCAACATTTATCCTTATAGCCACAGCTGCATACACATGCACACACACACAGAAACATACACACACACTACACACATATGTGCCTTCCTATTCCCCATTCTCATAGCCCCTTCTGCATTCCTTCCATAGCACCTTAACATGTATGTGACCATCAGCTCCTTAAGTGCAGGCATGTCTTCATTTTTTTTTTGCAGCACCCCCAGAATCTAGCAGAGTACCTGACACATGATTGATGCTTCATCAATATTGCTGAAAGCTTGACTCTTTGAAGTAGTCTTTATTCTATTCCTCTGTATTTTCCTTTGAATCAGAGTTTACAATAGATACAGATATGCCTTGTGTTGTTTTTGCTCTTAACTCTACACTCTCGCCAAATGAACCATTTGTCATCTCCAATGATCGCTCAATGCCTACCAACTATCCTGCTGCTATGGGAATGGGTCTCCTATAAGATTCAGGGCTGAGGCACGTTTCTTGGCATCCAAATTTCAGTTCTATTCAATGAGCACTTTTTGAGCATCTGCAAGTTGCCAGACATTAGATATAAAAATGAAGAAGTTCATTTTATCTTTAAAGATCTTTGAATTAAGGTAAGGGGAGAGAAACACGTGGGTAGATCAGTGCAGTGAAATATGCTCAGTGTGGCAGTCAGGATGCTGTAGGTTTTAGCATACACTGAGAGAAAGGGGTTTTCTCATGCTTGTAACTTGCCTATATCCAAGAGTCACTGGCTCTTGTATATTCAGTGATTCTCCCATGGAAAGCAAGTGCTTTACAGGTTTAATCATGGGAAAATCAGAAGGTGATACAAGTTCTTAAATACATTCTAAGTTATGTTTGAAAAAGGAAATTTATAGACCTAATTTAGTCTGGGTTTCTTTTCAAATGCAGTGTCCAGGCTCTAATCTCTCACTAAAGCTATTGCTTCAGTAGCTTTCTTTTTAACAAGCTTTCAGGTATTTCTAACACTGTAGGGCCACAGACCTAGCTTTTTTCACAAATATCAGCATTAACCTGTTTGTTTTATAGACATTGTTTTATAGACACCTAGCCACAAACTTATGTCACCCTTTCCTCACTATTTTACAGGAACTTTATTTTCATAGAAGTTATTCTTATTTTGAAGATATTCTCACTTTAGAAAACAGGAAGAATTAATTACATTTGGTGGAATGTATAACTTCTAAGCAAAGATCTCATTCTCTCAATTGTTTTAGGAAAAGAAAAAAGAAAAAAGAAAGGAAATGCAAAGCTGAGCCTAGGGGCCAGTGCACTGCATACTACCACCTCACTGCTAATGACCAATCTCTTAAATGCGCACACACTGGATTGGAGTTGTTAATGGAAGTCCTAGAACACAGTGAACATTTGTTTCTAGGCAGTTATAGTGGAATAAAGTGTTCCTCTATGTGAATCTGTGTCATTTCCATTAGGTGCATTTTAGCTCTAATTGAGAAGCCTTCTGCTATTACCTCAGCAGGATTTGATGCTTTATTCCTCAGGCTTTGCTTATTTATTTATTTATTTATTTGTTTATTTATTATTATTTTGGCACTTCCTCATATCTATCATACTTAATCCTTTCTTGAGATATATTCTGTTGAAGGTAGACTTTGATCACTGAGGGGACTCATTTCTGAGGGACCTTATTCTGAAAATTTGGAGTGAGGTCAACTTGCCCATAAGCTTGGAACCCTGCAGGGCAGCATGCCTGCCTTCCACAAAAGTTTAACTAACATTTTGTATATTACTTCACACATTCAAAATGGCATTTTTAAAATTTTTTATTTAATTGTCACTTTCCCTATGAATTTGTTGTTATAACAAATAAGTAAATAACTTCTAAAGCTGAACATGTGTGCTCGGCCGGGTGAAGAGAAGGGAGGGCAGGGGCCTCGGGCCAGAGTCCAAGGTGAGGGATGCTGGCATCGTTGCAGGCCAGGCTGAGGGATTCCCCACACACACACTATTCTACAGATAATAAATTATGGTTCCAGAGAAGTCAAATGGCTGGCCAAGGATCATTCAGCAAGTATCCTCTCTAATAAAAGAGTAATATGTAAATTAACCGTAACTCAGTGACAAAGATGGCGGAGCCCATAATGGCTGGGGCGGGACACTGGCGGTGTTGCCCTGGCAACGCAAGCCCAGCATCTGGCCCGGCTGTGTGGAGGGAGGGGAGGGGAGGAGCCTCGGGCCGGAGTCTGCCTTGAGGGATGCCCAGCATCTGCACCCCTGCTGGGCGGAGGGAGGGGAGGACAGGGGCCTTGGGCCAGAGTCCATGGCGAGGAATGCTGGGCTTGCTGCAATGTGTTCAGCTTTAGAAGTTATTTACTAACCATCAGTAGGTAAATAACTTCTAAAGCTGAACATGTGTGCTCAGCCGGGCGAAGAGAGGGGAGGGCAGGGGCCTCGGGCTGGAGTCTGCGCCCTGGCCGGGTGGAGGGAGGGGAGGGGAGGGGCCTTGGGCTGGAGTTCACGCTGAAGGAGGGGAGGGCAGGGGCCTTGGGCCAGAGTCTGCTGCAAGGGATGCTGGGCTCACAGCAATGTGTTCAGATTTAGAAGTTATTTACTAACCATCAGTAAGTAAATAACTTCTAAAGCTGAACATGTGTGCTTCGGCCGGGTGAAGAGAGGGGGAGGGCAGGGGCCTCGGCCCAGAGTCCAAGGTGAGGGATGCTGCCATTGTTGCAGGCCAGGCTGAGGATTTCCCCCCCCCCCCCCCCCCGCCACATGCACGAATTTCGTGCATCAGGACTGTAGTCTATAATAACAAAAGGGTAATATGCTAATTAGACTGGAAATCTTCTGGATGTCATTCCAGACATCCTTCCTGACAAAGCCGGGGCTGGAGGGAAGCAGCCCAGATCCTGGGTGCCTGCGGGTGGCCTGAGGGAAGCAGCCCGGGTCACGGGTGCCTGCTGGCAGCCAGAAGAGGGAAGCTGGGGTCCTGGGTGCCAGAGGGAAGCCAGTGCCAGTAGCCAGGGGAAGGAAGGCCTACTCTTGCATGAATTTTCGTGCATCGGGCCTCTAGTAGGAAATAAATGCCAATCTGAAGGAAAGCTCGCCTTCAAATTCCGTGATCTCCAGACATCTTCTTAAGACATGCACAGTGTCCCTCCTTTTAGGCTGTGTTGGTTTCCTCCAGACCAAAGATTTATTTTTATACCCACACCCTACAGTGGCTCTCTACATGGCATAAATAGAGTTTAATGCATACATTTCCAGGTTTGATTGAATGTGTTCTTTGGGGGAAATTTTGTTTATTAGTTATTTTATTTTCTTTAAAAAAAGATAAGTATTTTATATTACACATTTATATTCAAAGTCCAGAAGGAAACAAAAAACAACAAAAAGCAAAAAAAAACACTTAATGACAAAACCAGCATTTCTTCGAAAACAAATGCAATGACATTAAAGTTACAATTACACTTCTCACTGCCCTGCGAGCAGCCATGCCAGGGCCCAAGGCCTCTTGCTGATTGAGAGCACATTCTGAGTTCCCCCCATTGTTTCTGGCAACCCTGCTCCTGTGTAGAAATCAGGATATTCAACTTGACATGACTTTCTTTCTGGATCAGGGAGGGAGCAAGGTTCTTGTCAGTTTGAATCATGAGCACACATTTGGCAGAGCTGAGTGGACAGCACAGTGTGGGGAGGTGCCATGTGCACACCATCCATGCACTGGTCATGTGGGCCTTTCCATCTCCCAAATAACTCAACTGGCTTCAAGCTATCCTGTGAGAGGGGCTCTTTATTATTTGGCCAGCTGATTAGTTTCTGACACTAAATCTCCTCCTTAGCTAGCTTCTAAAATTTTACTTTAAGGCTTCATCTCTGTACCCATATTTTTCTCACAGTTGCAGCTGAGAATATCCAATTCTACAATTCTCAAGGTATACTGTTTTAAAACACATTTCTAAGGATGAAAATGCCTTTTTTTGGAGTTGATATCAAAGGAATTTTAGAAGTCATCAAAGAAAACTAAAAACCTAGTGTATGCTGCTCTAAAAATAGTTTGTTTTTCTTCTTATTATTTTTAAAACTGAGTTGGACAAATGGAATTAATGAAAGATAAAATCTGGAAATTGTGATTATGTACTGAAAAAAACAAGTTACTTATTATTTCCTCTCTTTATCCCTAAAAGTCCACACTTCATTTGTGTTTAAGAGGAAAAAAGGAAAAAGCTTTATTTATTGGTTAAGGATCTTAACATACTGAAAAGTAAATAACCTGACTCCATTTTTATTTTATTATTATTATTTTTTTATTGTTTAAAGTATTACACATAGTAGTACATATGTCTCCTTTTTCCCCCCATTGACCTCACCCCGGCCTCCGCCATCCCCAGGCACATGCTCTCACCCCCTCTCCCACCCCCCAAAGTCTGTGGCCATTGATTATCCTTATATGCATGCATACAAGTCCTTCGGTTGATCTCCTACCCACCCCCCAACCCCCAACCATCCCCTGCCTTCCCACTATAGTTTGACAGTCTGTTCCATGCTTCTTTGTCTCTGTATATATTTTTGTTCATCAATTTATTATGTTCATTATATTCCACAAATGAGTGAGATCATGCGATATATTTCACTTAGCATAATGCTCTCCAGGCTCATCCATGCTGTTGCAAATGGCAAGAGTTCTTTCTTTTTACAGTGGAGTATTTCATTGTGTAAATGTACCACAGTTTTTTAATCCATTCATCTGCTGATGGGCACTTAGGCTATTGCCAAATCTTAGCTATTGTAAATTGTGCTGCTATGAACATAGGGGTGCATATACCCTTTCTGATTGGTGTTTCGTGTTTCTTGGGATATATTCTTATAAGTGGGATTACTGGGTCAAATGGGAGCTCCATTTTAAATTTTTTGAGGAGACTCCATACTATTTTCCACAGTGGCTGCACCAGTCTGCATTCCCACCAGCAGTGCAGGAGGGTTCCTTTTTCTCTGCATCCTCTCCATCACTTGCCATTTGTTGATTTGTTGATGATAGCCATTCTGATGTTTGAGATGGTACCTCATTGTTGTTTCGATTTGCATCTCTTGGATGATTAGTGACTTTGAGCATGTTTTCAAATGTCTCTTGGCCTTCAGTATGTCCATTTTTAAAAAGTGTTTATTTACATTATGTCCTTTGCCCATTTTTTTATTAGATTGTTTATCTTCTTTTATTAAGATGTATGAGTTCCCTATAAATTTTGGAAATTAAGCCCTAATTGGATATAACATTGGCAAATATGTTCTCCCATGCAGTAGGCTATCTTGTTGTTTTGTTGATGATTTCTTTTGCTGTGCAGAAGATTTTTATTCAGATGTAGTCTCATTTGTTTATTTTCTCCTTAGTTTCCCTTGCCCTAGGGGATGTATCGGTAAAGATATTGCTACGACATATGTCTAATATTTTGCTGCCTATGGATTTTTCTAAGATTTTGGTTTCCCATCTTATGTTTAAGTCCTTTATCTATTTTGAGTTTATTTTTGTGTATGGTGTAAGTTGATGATCTAGTTTCATTTTTTTGCATGTATCTGTCCAGTTTTCCCAACACCATTTATTGAAGAGACTGTCTTGACTCCATTGTATGCTCTTGCCTCTTTTGTCAAATATTAATTGAGCATAATGGCTTGGGTCGATTTCTGAGTTCTCTGTTCTGTTCCATTAGTCTATATGTCTGTTTTTTTGCCAGTACCAGGCAGTTTTGAGAAAAGTGGCTTTGAAATATAGCTTGATATCTGGTATTTGATCCCTCCAACTTTGTTCTTCTTTCTCAGTCTTTTAGTGGCTATTCAGGGTATTTTTCTGTTCCATATGAATTTTTGGAGAGTTTGTTCTAGGCTGTGAAATATGCCATTTGGTATTATTTTTTTTAATTTTACTTTATTGCTTAAAGTATTACAAAGAGTAGTACATATGTCTCATTTTTCCCCATTGACCTTCCCCCAGCCTCCCCTACCTCCCAGTATCTTGCATCCATTGGTTATGCTTATATGCATGCATACAAGTCCTTTGTTTGATCTCTTACCTCCCCCACAACCCTCCCCAGCCTCCTGCTATAGTTTGACAGTCTGTCCAATGCTGCTCTGCCTCTGTATCTATTTTTGGTCATCAGTTTATAATGTTCTTTATTATCCATAAATGAGTGAGATCATGTGGTATTTTTATTTCATTGACTAGCTTAATTCACTTAGCATGATGCTCTCCAGTTTCATCCATGCTGTTGCAAATGGTAAGAATTCCTTCTTTGTTATAGCAGTGTAGTATTCCATTGTGTAGATGTACCACAGTTTTTTAATCCATTCATCTGCTGATGGACATTTAGGCTGTTTCCAAATCTTAGCTATTGTAAATTGTGCTGCTATGAACATAGGGGTGCATATATCCTTTCTGATTGGTGTTTCTGATTTCTTGGGATATATTCCTAGAAGTGGGATTACTGGGTCAAATGGGAGTTCCATTTTTAACTTTTTGAGGAAACTCCATACTGTCTTCCACAATGGCTGCACCAGTCTGCATTCCCACCAGCAGTGCACGAGTGTTCCCTTTTCTCCACATCCTCTCCAGCACTTGTCGTTTGTTGATTTGTTGATGATAGCCATTCTGACAGGTGTGAGATGGTAACTCATTGTCGTTTTGATTTGCATCTTCAGATGATTAGTGACTTTGAGCATGTTTTCATATGTCTCTCAGTGTTATGTATGTCCTCTTTCAAAAAGTGTCTATTTAGGTCCTTTGCCCATTTTTTATTGGATTATTTATTTTCCTTTTGTTAAGTTGTATGAGTTCCCTGTAAATGTTGGAGATTAAACCCTTATTGGTGATAACATTGACAAATATGTTCTCTCATGCAGTGGGCTTTCTTGTTGTTTTGTTGATGGTTTCTTTTGCTGTGTGGAAGCTTTTCATTTTGATGTAGTCCCATTTGTTTATTTTCTCCTTAGTTTCCATTGCCCTAAGACAGGGGTCCTCAAACTACGGCCCGCGGGCCACATGCAGCCAGCCGAAAACATTTATCAGGCCCGCCGGGTGTTTTTGCCGCTGCTGCTTGTTGCTTAGCAGCCGACTCATCCTGGGCCAGCAGTGCGCCCCACTCTCTGACTCCCCTCCTTCTCTCTGTCTCTGGACTCCTCCTCTCAGTCTCAGGTGAGTTCGGATGAGTCATGAGCTTGCCTGTGCAGAGCCAGCTGCTGCCTGAGGACTGAGGTAAGAACAAGTTAGGATTTTTTTTTTTTTTTGAAGTTAGGAGGTCTATTTTTTTTTTTTATTTTGCAGTTAATAGGGCCTTTTTTTTTTTTTGAAGTTAAGAGAGCCTTTTTTTTTTTTTTTGAAGTTAGGAGAGCCTTTTTCCAGAATGAAACATCTGAAATCTCCAACCAGATCTAGATTAACTGATGCACACTTGCATCACTTGTTACGACTAGCAGTGACAAATATGGAACCAGACATTGACCATCTCAATAGCCAAAAGCAGGCCCATAGTTCCCATTGAAATACTGGTAAGTTTGTTGATTTAACTTTACTTGTTCTTCATTTTAAATATTGTATGAACTGGCCCCCTGTTTAAAAAGTTTGAGGACCCCTGCCCTAGGAGCTGTATCGGTAAAGATATTGCTATGACAAATGTCTGCTATTTTGCTGTCTATGGCTTCTTATAAGATTTTTATGTTTTCCCATCTTACATTTAAGTCCTTTATCCATTTTGAGTTTATTTTTGTGTATGGTGTAAGTTGGTAGTCTAGTTTCATTTTTTGCAAATATCTGTCCAGTTTTCCCAACACCATTTATTGAAGAGACTGTCTTGTCTCTTGCCTCCTTTGTCAAATATTAATTGAGCATAATGGGTTGTGTCGATTTCTGGGTTCTCTGTTCTGTTCCACTGGTCTATTTACCTGTTCTTGTGCCAGTACCAGGCTCTTTTGATTATGATGGCTTTGTAGTATAACTTGATATCTGGTATTGTGATCCCTCCTACATTGTTCTTCTTTCTCAAGATTGCTGCAGATATTCGGGGTCTTTTTTTATTCCCGATGAATTTTTGAGAGTTTGTTTTAGGTCTTTGAAATATGATGTTGGTATTTTAATGGGGATTGCATTGAATTTATAGATTACTTTAGGTATTATGGACATATTAATGATGTTGATTCTACCAATCCATGAACATGGTATATTCTTCCATTTGTTCATGGCTTCCTCTATCTCTTTTTTCAATATCCTGTAGTTTTCCGAGTACAGGTCTTTTACGTCCTTAGTTAAGTTTATTCTTAGTTATCTTAATTTTTTTGGTGCAATGGTAAATGGGATTTTTTTTTTTGCTTCTCTTTCTGTGAGTTCATTATTAGTGTATAAAAGGACCATAGATTATTTTAAAGGAGATTGCATTAAATCTATAGATTGCTTTTGGTAGTATAGACATTTTAATGATATTTGATTCTGGCAATCCATGAACACAGTATGTTCTTCCATTTGTTTATGCCTTCCTTTATCTCTCTTTTCAATGTCCTATAGTTTTTTTTGAGTACAGGTCTTTTACATCCTTAGTTAAGTTTATTTCTAGGTATCTTAATTTTTTGTTGCATTGGTAAATGGGATTGTTTTTGTTTGTTTGTTTGTTTGTTTCTCTTTCTGTGAGTTAATTGTTGGTGTATAAAAAAGCCTTAGATTTCTGGGTGTTAATATTGTATCTTGCTACATTGCCAAATTCATTTATTAAATCTAATAGTTTTTGGATGGATTCTTTAGGGTTTTCTATGTACAATATCATGTCATCTGCAAATAATGACAGTTTTACTTCTTTTCCAATTTGGGTGCCTTTATTTCTTCTTCTAGTCTGATCGCTATGGTTAGCACTTTCAGTACTATGTCAAACAGGAGTGGTGAGAATGGGCAGAATACATGTAAATCTTTCTTTAGGATATTTTTATGGCAATAGGATCTATCACTAACTCTAACCATTTGTGATTTAACTATAGAATTTTGTGGCTGACTATGCAATCAACTTACAAAATATGACTTTTAAAAACAGATAACTAATTAAGTTAGAAAAAAATTAATAGTGTTAAGTTCAGTCAAAACACTTATGCTTTCAATAATCTCTTTCAATAATGTTTGCAGTTGAATCTAAAACTCAAATAATACATGTAACACTTCATAATTAACTCAATTATTTATTTTAGTTACTAATACCAAATGGAAATTCTCCAGAGCTTTCCACATATTTCTAAATCTTAGTTTCCATTAAGAATTTGTAACAGGTAATAATTATAAAAATATTGCTTTTTGGGACTACTGGCCGTATCTTTTTGCACTTTAAAAATATTGGGATGACATTGGTTAATAAGATCATACACGTTTCAAGGGTACATTGCTATGATACATGATCTGTATATTGCATTATGTGCCTACCCTTAGCACTTTTTAATTGCTTTGTTTCAGTTATACTCTGCTTGTTCCCTTCATCAGAAATTTATAGGAGAAATGTATTATACTATTACAGATTTAGCTACACTTCTGATGTAGCTTTTTCCTCTTGGGGTTACTTTATGGATTGCTCTAATGCATTAAATTGTCATTTTCATCATTCACTGATAATTATTCTTGGAGAATTTTCTAAGTCGGATGGTAGCTAATAGGGCTCTGCGATGCTATATTTGCTTTTATTCAGTTGCAGTTGTAGCTCTAGTCCTAAAAAATTTTGCCATCTAAAACCGCTAATATAAACCAGCATCAATGGTTAGTGATTATTCATAAAATTTGGGAAAAACTCAATATATCTGTACACGCAAGTTATCAACTAAAATTGGGGCTACAAAGTATTTAGGATAAAGCTGAATTGGGAGCTGCACCAATAGATAAGACCCAGAACAGTCAAACAGAGATTAGAGTGCAAAGCAGAAAAATTTAGCAGGATTTTTTCCCCTGGAGTCTTCAGGGTAATGAAGATCTCTCCTACTGTAAACAGATGTGCAGGGAAGTCATTATTAAATTACTCAGAGTTGAGGGGTGTTCTTACCTAGTAGATGTATGTAGCCTTCATATTAATCATGACAAGAAAGTATTCCTTAAAACCCACATTGTACACTAACACTGGAGTATGTAGTCTGAGGATTTGATTATGCTTACTGAGACAGTTTCATCCTCTCTGCTTTTGAGAGGAGATTTAGAAAGGCACCCATGGCAGACTCCCTCATGCTGATATCATTTGATGCCAGTGGAAATATGTGGGGTGTCAGGAGCTACCAGTCTACCAGGATTTTAAAGAGGATCCACATCAGTGAATAATAACAGTATAGCCTGGGGGAGGAAGTATTGGAGACCGGGTGTAAGCTGACACGGTCCTTGCACCTGAAGGGGCTAGCAAGGCTGGGACCCTTACCCACACAGTTTTCCCAGACTTGTTTGGATGGTGGTTATCAGCAGAATGAGAGCAACCTTTGTAGAATGAGAACAGCCTTTCATGGCTTACCAAGAAGTCTGTAACTATTTACTGAGATTTGCTGTACCGAGAATTTGTCCTTCTGCTCTGTCTCTCCCTTAGAGATTAAGAGGAACAAAGAATATATTCCTCTTGACAGACCTCTTATTTAGTGTTTTGTGTATAAAAGGCATTGCGTGGTTAATAAACTTGCTGCAGCTCCTCGATTGAGCTGTAGTCCTCCCGATCCCGCTCTCCTGTCTTTCTTTTCTTTTCTCAATTCCCACCTCCCTACCTCAGACCGGTTCAACCTGTCAGGCTGGCCCTGACAAGGAAGTGATAAGGAAATGTGGGAAAGGAAGTCACAATTAGAGAATTGCATTCCCTAATTTAGTTGATAGATTTTCTAAGTACAGGTTGATGCAACACTATTATTAGCTAAAAGTTTGATTTCTTCTTTTTAGTTTATTTGTTCAATTGTAATATATAGCTGTGTATCTCATAAAAGTATGAAAAAATGTTAAAATAGTTCAGAGATAATCAGGTGAACTGTTTGTAGGGGTGGCAATAAAGAAGATTTTTAAAATGAGATATAAAATCACCTGTACAAGGCTAGACTTTGAACTAACTGGGCATATTGACATGTGTTATGAGTTAGTGATATTGTGATTTTCAAATTATGCTACTGTACATATTAGGGCATTATTTAGTAGGCCTCACTAAGTGGCCTGGTAGTAAACCATATCTGTCATCTAGAGGAGAGGAAGGCAATGCAATTTCATCTAAATAAGCTCATCTGTATATATAAAAGTCTAAGCAACCATTGTGACCGAATGACTGAATGACCAGAATGACCTGAACAAATGACAGATGCTCAACACAGTAGTTTTCCCCTGGTGGTCAGTGCACTCCCACAGTGGGAGTACTGCTCAGCTGACAGACCTTCCCTGGCGGCCCACCAGCCCAGTGGCAGCCACTCACTCCCTCAGTAGTCCTGCAGGTCCAATCTATGGAGAATGGGCCAGGCACCAACAGACCAGCACCGCCGGCAGGATACTGACAGCACTGCCGGCCTCCTGGAAGTCAGCCTTGGGCACCGTGGTAGCTTCCCCTCCCTAGATGCTCTGCAAGGAAGAAAGGATATAAAAGCAGCCACCAGGTGGCTCCCGACAATCAGCGCGAACATCAGCAGGACAGATCCAGATCCCAGGCCAGCAAGTGCATCCCACCACCCGCCTGGAGAGCCAATCACATCCCGGCCCTCCCCATCCCCTTCTGGACCCCACCCATGCACGAATTCATGCACTGGGTCTCTAGTATAAAATAAGGAAAAACAAATGTGACACAGTGGCAGTGACCTGGCCAAGTAAAAATGCTTACAAATATTTTTTCTGTAATATAAAACTGCTTACTAATGTGAAAATATTATGTGTAAAAGAGTTCCAGATTGTCTTTGATATAAGTTGATAATAAAAATGCTATAAGTTTAGTTATAATAACACTAGAGGCCCAGTGCGCGAAATTCATGGATCGGGGGCGGGGAGATCCCTCAGCCCAGCTTGCGCCCTCTCATAATCTGAGACCCCTCGGGGGATGTCTGACTGTTGAATTGGCAGTGGAACATCCCTCTTGCAATCTGGGACCTGCCCCTAAGCGCTCGTCTGCCTCCCTGCCTGCCCAGTCCTAACCACTTGCCTGCCTGCCTGCCTGCTCCTAACTGCTCACCTGTCTGCCTGCTCAGTGCACATTATAGCGACTAGTCATTCTGGTCATTCTGGTCATTCTGCCATTCTGGTCAGTGGGCTTTTATAAATATAGATGCTTCCTGTATTATTACTTTAACAGACTCTAAGAAAAAAATCTATACAGTGTGGTCACTTTCCTTAAATAGCATGAAAGACACATGCACAATCAGCTAGGAAAATGAGTCAGCAATTTGTCAGAACTCACTACATATCTTGAAAGTAATCTATAATAATAATAAATATGCTAATTAGACCAGACAGCCAAATGACCTTCCAGATGTCCTTCTGGACGAAGCCTGGGCTGCGAGGGCCAAGATAACCATGGAGGCTGTGAAGGCTGAGGGAAGCCGCCAGGGCTGTGAGGGCCAAGCGCCTTGCACAAATTTCATGCATCGGGCCTCTAGTCCTATCTAATAAAAGAGTAATATGCAAATTAACCATCACTCTGGGACAAAGATGGCGGCACCCATAGAGACTGGGCAGGACGCTGCCAGCGTCATCCCGGCAATGTGAGCCCAGCAGGCAAACGGGGCTGCAGGCAGAACCCAGCAGGGCTTGCTGGGCAGTGGCAGTGGCAAACTTGCCCATCCCAGTGATGTGGAGCAGGCAGGCACCGCAGAGAGCAGAGAATCATGGGGAGTGGGCCCAAGCTGTCAGTAGCACATCCCCTGAGGGCTCCCGAATTGGAGAGGGTGTAGGTCGGGCTGAGGGACCTTCCCCCTCCTCCACCCCCTCCCCCCGTGCACGAATTTTATGCACTGGGCCTCTAGTAGTTTATATAAACATGTACTTTTTCTTTCCTAAAAGAGAGCATCATGTGTGCTCTGGATCATGCTATGTTCCTCTATCATGTAAATATGAAAATATGTAAAATGGATAAATGTCATGTTTTAGTCAATACCACACATTGCTCTTTATTAGAGGGAAGAAAATAATATAACTGAGTTAAAGTAATATACCAAATGATGAATCTCTGAGATTTATAAATAATGAAATGACACCTCATTTATTATACAAAATTAAGGAATTTCCCCTTGGGGAAAAGAAAATGTAACATAATTTCACCGCTGTATTTGAAACAAACAAATAAAAAATGACTCCTAAAGGGAATAGTACAATTCTCATCATTTCATTGTGCATTGGTAATTAGGAGATATGGGAACAACATGAAATAAAATAATCATAATGCTATAAAACAAGATTTGACAAAGGGGCATTCTGAAAAAATGGCGACCAGCAGGAAGGTAGGGAGGGAGAGAGTGTGAGAGCGCAAGGAAGTGATAGAGGAGTGTGTGGACGTGTGTGGTGTGTGTGTGTATGAGCTAGGGACAGTTAGATTCTGCAGGTCTTCTAAGGGGCTGCTGAACCAGGCGGTCTTAGGCGGAGGAGCCCCGCTCCCTGCGCAGACACTCCTGGGCAGCCAGCACGGGTATAGCGACCACGCCATCTTGGGAAACAGAGCTGCTTGAGACTAGGATCCTGGCCTTAGCACCACCCAGTCTGATCTCAGACGCATACCAGGACACTGCAGCCACTGGGGACAGAAACCTGTGACCACAGCATCAGACCTGCGGACACCAAAAGTTCAGAAATCCCCGCTGCAGATGCGTGAGTAACAGAGCCCATCCCCCCTTCCCGCAGGCTTGCGGGCAGCACCATAGTAACTGATAGACCCACTCCTTGCTGGGGCCTCAGCACTGCCACAGGAACTTTAGCCTGGAAGTGCATGAGCACCTTGGAACTGATCCCGCTTAGGGCCGGGTTCAGGAGTCCTGGGCTGGGAACAATCGTGCAAACACCGGGAAATGGTCCTGCTCGCACTGCCTGCTCCAGGAGCACTGGGCTGGGAGCAAACACGTGAACACCGGGAACTGACCCTACGCGCACTGCCGGCTTCGGAGCTCTGGGCTGGGAGCAATTGTGCGAACACGGGGAATTTGTCCCACGGAGCACAGGCCCAGGGACCCCGATTCTCTGGGCAGGAGGCAGCACCAGGCACCAGTGACTTGACTGTGTTTCTTATCACCTGCGCCTGAGATCCCTGATTCCCTGTGCATTCATACTAAGAGCCAGTGACTCCAATTCCTTGTGCAAGGGCACACAGGGAACCTGATTATCAAGGCGAGGTCGCACGAAGCAACAGAGACTCTGATACTGGATTCCTGGGGAACTCTGACTCCTGGCGCACGCTAGGGGGCGCTGACTCTCAACACGCCCCAGGGGGGTCTCTGTTACAGCACGGTGCAGGCAGGGTCCCTGATTCTAAGGGCGCGCACGAGGCAACATTGAGGGCTGGCAACACTGACTCTGAGCGAGCCTGGTTCAAACCAACCCACAACAACCACACATCTTAGTGTCAGAGCTCTTCAGTGACACTAGGGTTGTGGGAGGCTCCCACTGCACATGGCCCAGGCGCAGGCAACTCAACGTTTGAATCATCAGGAGATAATCAGAATGAAGAGACGAAACAACACCCAGAGGAAAGACAATGAGGAGTCGCCAAGAAAGGAAATTAATGAAGTTTAAGCATGCAACATGACAGAAAAAGAATTCAGAATAATGGTTATACAATTCATTCACCAGATGGATGAGAAAATCAACAACCTATGAGTCAGGAAGAAATGAAAAGTGATATAGCTACAATCAAAAACACCAGGGAAAGTTTCAACAGCAGACTAAAAGAAGCAGAGGACCGAATTAGTGAGGTAGAAGATAAGGAAGAGAAACAAGCTCAATCTGAACAGCAACTGGAGAAAAATATTAAAAAGCAGGAGGAGAGCCTAAGGGAGCTTTGGGACAACATGAAATGAAGTAACATACGCATAATAGGGCTGCAAGAAGGACAAGAAGAGCAGCAAGGATTAGAAAATCTATTTGAGAAATAATGACAGAAAACTTCCAAGATATGGGGAAGAAAAAAGTTACACAAGTACAGAGAGTCCCAAGCAAGATGAACCCCAAAAGACCCACACCAAGACACATCATAATAACGATGGCAAATGTACAAGACAAAGAGAGAATCATAAAGGCTGCAAGAGAGAAACAGAGAGTTACCTACAAAGGATCCCCCATCAGATTATCAAATGATTTCTCAACAGAAACACATCAGGACAGAAAAGAATGGACAGAAATTTACAAAGTGATGCAAAGCAAAGGACTGAATCCAAGAATACTCTATCCAGCAAGGCTATCATTCAAAATTGAAGGGGAAATAAGAAGCTTCACAGACAAAAAAAAGGCTAAGGGAGTTTATCACCACCAAGCCAGCCATGCGAGAAATGCTAAAGGGACTGGTGTAAAAAAGAAGAAATAAAAAGCTCAGAAAGAAAACAGCCACACAAGAAAAGAAATGGCTACAAACAAGTACCTTTCAATAATAACTTTAAATGTAAATGGACTAAATGCTCCAACCAAAACACATCGAGTGGCTGAATGGATAAAAAACCATGACCCATATATTTGCTGCCTACAAGAGACCCACCTCATTAGAAGGGACTCACACAGACTGAAAGTGAAGGGATGGAAAAATATCTTTCAGGCAAAAGGAAAGGAAAAGAAAGCTGGGGTAGCAATACTTATATCGGACAAAATAGACCTCAAAGTGAAGGCCAAAACAAGAGATAAGGAAGGCCACTTCATAATACTAAAGGGATCAATACAACAAGAAGTTATAACCCTGGTAAACATATATGCACCCAATGCAGGAGCACCCAAATACATAAAAAACTCCTGGAAGATATCAAAGGAGAGATCGACAACAATACAATCATAGTAGGGGACTTTAATACATCACTGTCATCACTGGATAAATCCTCTAGACAAACAATCAGAAAAGAAATAGCAATCCTAAATGACTCACTAGATCAGATGGACTTAATAGACATCTTCAGAACACTTCACCCCAAAGCCACGGAATATACATTCCACTCAAGTGATCATGGGACACATTCAAAAATAGACCACATATTGAGTCACAAGCAAAGTCTCCCCAAATTCAAGATGATTGTAATCATACCAAGCATCTTCTCAGACCACGAGGGCATAAAATTAGAAATAAACTACAATAAAAACAACCCCAAATACTCAAACACTTGGAAGTTGAATAGCATGTTATTAAATACTGATTGAGTTACCAATGAGATCAAAGAAGAAATTAAAAACATCCTGGAAACTAATGACAATGAAAACACAACAATCCAAAACCTATGGGACACAATGAAAGGAGTCGTGAGAGGGAAGTTTATAGCTCTACAGGCCTACCTAAAAAACAAGAAAAAATGGTAGTAAATCATCTAACTCTACAGCTCAAAGAATTAGAAAGAGAGCAACAAGAAAACCCCAGAGTGAGCAGAAGGAAGGAGATAATAAAGATTAGAGCAGAAATAAATGACATAGAGACCAAAAAAACAATACAGAAAATCAATGAAACCAAGAGCTGGTTCTTTGAAAGGATAAACAAGATTGACAAACCTCTAGCCAGGCTCACCAAGAAGCAAAGAGAGAGGACCCAAATAAACCAAATCAGAAACGATAGAGGCGAAATAACAACAGATCCCACAGAAATACAAATGATTGTTTAAAAATACTATGGACAGCTCTACTCCAACAAATTAGACAACCTGGAGGAAATTGACAAATTCCTAGAAAAATACAACATTCCAAAACTCAATCAGGAAGAATCTAAAAATCTCAATAGGCCAATAACTGTGGAAGAAGTTGAAGCAGTCATCAAAAAGCTTCCAGCAAACAAAAGCCCAGGACCAGATGGCTTCACAGGGGAGTTTTACCAAACATTCAAAGAAGAACTAAAACCTATCCTCCTCAGACTATTCCAAAAAATTCAAGAGGAAGGAATACTTCCAAGCTCATTCTATGAAGCCAGCATCAACCTAATACCAAAACCAGGGAAAGACAACACAATGAAAGAGAATTACAGGCCAATATCCCTCATGAACATAGATGCCAAAATCCTCAACAAAATCTTAGCAAATCAGATCCAGCAGTACATCAGAAAGATCATACACCACGACCAAGTAGGATTTATCCCAGGGATGCAAGGATGGTACAATTATCCGCAAATCAATAAACGTGATACACCACATGAACAAATTGAAAGAAAAAAACCACATAGTCATATCAATTGATGCAGAAAAAGCATTTGACAAAATTCAACACCCATTTTTGATAAAAACTCTCAGCAAGGTGGGAATAGAAGGATCATACCTCAACATAATAAAAGCCATATATGACAAACCCAAAGCCAACATCATACTCAATGGAAAAAAACTAACACCATTTCCCCTAAGAACAGGAACAAAACAGGGATGCCCACTCTCACCACTCCTGTTTGACATAGTACTGGAAGTATTGGCCATTGCAATTAGACAAGAAGAATAAATAAAAGGCATCCAAATTGGAAAAGAAGAAGTAAAATTGTCCTTATTTGCAGATGACATGATATTATACATAAAAAACCCTAAAGACACCATCAAAAAACTTTTAGACTTAATAAAAGAATTCGGCAATGTAGCAGGATACAAAATTAAGGCCAAGAAGTCTATGGCATTTCTATACACCAATAGTGAACTTGCAGAAAGAGAGACTAAAAAACAATCCCATTTACCATCGCACCAAAAAAATTAAGCTACCTAGGAATAAACTTAACTAAAGAGGTAAAAGACCTCTACTCAGAAAACTACAGGACATTGAAAAAAGAGATAGAGGAAGACATAAACAGATGGAAGAACATACCATGTTCTTGGATTGTAGAATCAACATCATTAAAATGTCCATACTACCCAAAGCTATCTATAAATTCAACACACTTCCCATTAAAATACCAAAGGCATATTTCACAGACCTAGAATGAACTCTCCAAAAATTCATCTGGAATAAAAAAAGACCACAAAGAGCTGCAGCGATCCTGAGAAAGTACAAAGTAGGTGGGATCTCAATACCAGATATCAAGCTGTATTACAAAGCCACTGTTCTCAAAACTGCCTGGTACTGGCACAATAACAGATATATAGATCAAAGGAATAGAATAGAGAGCCCAGAAATCGGCCCGAACCAATATGCTCAATTAATATTTGACAAAGGAGGCAAGAACATACACTGGAGTCAAGATAGCCTCTTCAATAAATGGTGTTGGGAAAATTGGACAGATACATGCAAGAAAATGAAACTAGACCACCAACTTACACCATACACAAAAATAAACTCAAAATGGATAAAGGACTTAAATGTACGACGGGAAACCATAAAAATACTAGAAGAATCCAAAGGCAACAAAATCTCAGACATATGCCAAAGCAACTTCTTCACTGATACAGATCTTAGGGCATTGGAAACTAAGGAGAGAATAAACAAATGGGACTACATCAAAATAAAAAGCTTCTGCACAGCAAAAGAAACCATCAACAAATCAACAAGAAAGCCCACTACATGGGAGAACATATTTGCCAATGTTATTACTGATAAGGGTTTAATCTCCAACATTTATAGGGAACTCATACAACTTAACAAAAGGAAGATAAACAATCCAATCAAAAAATGTGCAAAGGACCTAAATAGACACCTTTCAAAAGAGGACATTCAGAAAGCCAAGAGACATATGAAAACATGCTCAAAGTCACTAATCATCCGAGAGATGTAAATCATAACAACAATGAGGTACCATCTCACACCTGTCAGAATGGCTATCATCAACAAATCAACAAACGACAAGTGCTGGGGAGGATGTGGAGAAAAAGGAACACTTGTGCACTGCTGGTGGGAATGCAGACTGGTGCAGCCACTATGGAAGACAGTATGGAGTTTCCTCAAAAAACTAAAAATGGAACTCCCATTTGACCCTGTGATCCCACTTCTAATAATATATCCCAAGAAACCAGAAACACCAATCAGAAAGGATCTATGCACCCCTATGTTCATAGCAGCACAATTCACCATAGCTAAGATCTGGAAACAACCTAAGTGCCCATCAGTAGATGAATGGATTAAAAAACTGTGGTACATCTACACAATGGAATACTATGCTGCTGTAAAAAAGAAGGAACTCTTACCATTTGCAACAGCATGGATGGAACTGGAGAGCATTATGCTAAGTGAAATAAGCCAGTCAATGAAGGAAAAATACCACATGATCTCACCCATTTATGGATAATAAAAACCATAATAAACTTTTGAACAAAAATAGATACAGAGGCAGAGCTGTCTCGAACAGACTGTCGAACTACAGTACAGCAGGAAGGCCGGGGAGGGTTTGGGGGCAGGAGGGGGGCGGTAAGAGATCAACCGATGAACTTGTATGCATGCATATAAGCATAACCAATGGACATAAGACACTGGGGGGTAGGGGAGGCCAGGGGATTGTCAAGGGTGGGGAAAAAAAAACGAGATATATGTAACACTCTTTTTAATACTTTAAGCAATAAAAAAGGAGAAAATATATATATATATATATATATATATATATATATATATATATATATATATAAACATTAAAAAAATAAAACCAAAAAAAAAAAAGAAATAGCTACAAAAAAAAAAGATTTGACAAAGGGAAAATTATAGTGATATTTTGGTTTTAAAGTCAACATAGAATTTAGTGTGATGCTTTAATGAATATTACTTTAGGAGATGCACATGTATGGACATTTTAATATCAGTCCAGAAGTACTGAGATTTTTCTGTAAGGGAGTATCATCAACACTGATTTCAAATCAGTGACCCCTCTGACCCATTCCAGCCAACTCAGTGACCTATTGACCATTAACTGGGTATAATTCTGGAGATAAATCGTGTAGAAAGATTCTATTGAAGCTGGTGTCAGATTTCATTGCAAGACTGGGAGGACATCTTTAAGCAGGTATGATCATATGGCATTCCTTCAAACATTATAAGTGTTGACCCTCCTACCTCCATGCTAAGCTGGCCTATCCACAATATTTCCTCTTGAGAAAATATGCTGTAAGTATTATTGATAGAAATGAATGGGACTTTCATCTAGCCCATATTTAGGGTAAATACCCAGTAATTATACAAAAAGACTTATCGTTTGGGGTCAGGTATGCCAAATTCAGATTGTATAGTAGGATGAATTCCAAGATGGTCTCCAAGAGTCCTGCCCTTTTATGCACATGCCTTGCAAAATCCTATCGCCATTTATGTAGTGAGGCCTGTGACTATCATGGGATATTAGTTCCATGACTCTTTTTTTATTATATAATAAAAATAAAGTGATTTCAGCCCTGGCTGGTTGCAGGTTCAATTCCAGGTCAAGGGCAGGTACCTGCATTTCAGGGTCAGTCCTCAGCAACCAATTGATGTGTCTCTCTCACATCGATGTTTCTCTCTCTCTCTCTCTCTCCCCCCCCCCTTTTCTCTCTCTAAAATCAATAAACATATCTTTGGGTGAGGATTAAAAATAAATCAGTAAACAAACAAATAAATGATTTCACAGGTGTGAATAGGGTCCTTAATCAGTTGATTTTGAATTAATCAAAAGAGGTATTATCCAGGTGGGACTGAACTAATCAGGAGAGCCTTCTCAAAGAGGTTCTAGAGCAGTGGTTCTCAACCTTGGCTGCACATTAGAATCACCTGGGAATCTTTTTAAAATCCTGATTTCTGGGCCTCATCCTCCAGAAATTCTGTCTCTTTGTTATGGGGTGGGGCCACAACATTAGTAACAAAGAAACAGAATTTTCGGAGGATGAGGCCTGGAAATCAGGATTTTAAAAAGATTCCCAGGTGATTCTTATGTGCAGCCAAGGTTGAGAACCACTGGTCTAGAGGTAAGAGATAAGAAGTAGCAAGACTCTCTCCTGTTTGCCTTGAAGAAGCAAATTGTTGTGGTGTGGAGAGGGTCATGTGGTAGCCAATGGGCCTCAGTCCTTACAGCTGCAAATAACTGAATTCTGCTAATAACTAGTGAGCTTGTAAGAGGACTCCAAGATATCAGGATTGTACCTTCAGCCAACAGGTTGATGGGTTGATGTAAGTCTTGTGAGACCCTGAGCAAAGAAGCCAGGTAAACCAGGCTCAACAGAAAGAGTAAAATAATAAATGGTTAATGTGTGTTGTTTAAACTACTAAGTGGGGGTACAAACTTATTTGTTACACAGCCTGTAAGGATAGTCTACCATTCTCTTTGTCAGGGCTTATCTGCTTTTACTCCCAGGAAAATCTTTTGCCAGATTGAGGTCTGTGCCTTCAATTCTGTGTTGAAATAAATAGTTGTTGGAAAATTCCTATCTTGTAATTTTCCCTAGCTCTCTAGTCTATACATGAATAAATCTGGATTATTTTATCTTTTATATGTAAACTTTTAACTTATCCACTTGTTTAATGTTCCTATAATACAGGAGTGGGGAATGTCCGGCCCACAGACCATATCATTTGGTCTGATCCTGCCAAGGCAACCTCAGGCAGGACTCAGAATTCAATAAATCTAGGAGCTTTTTTCATAGCAACATAAATTTTAAGTTGTTAATTTTATATAGCCTGCAAATGATGTTTTAAATATCCAAATGGCCCTTGGCAGAAAAAAGGTTCCCCACACCTGCTGTAATACATACTTTTAGTTCTTATGAAGTACTTTTTCTGAACACACTACAGTTTTGCCACATATCCTGTGTTGACTTAAGTGGATTAAAGACCCCATGAGGACTTGCCACTGATAATAGGATAGAAGCATTAGTCCTGCTCTTATGCTTCATGCCTTTTTGCATACTGTGTATAGGAGAATATCTCATTTGTTTGGCTTTTTGTGTGTTTACTTGATACTGTTTATTATACAACCTGGAAATTGTTGATTCAGTTCAATTTGGGTATCCATTCTGACTTATGCCTCTTCTTGCCACTGAAGTCATAGGAAACATTTCCCAATTTTAACTCCGTAGTTTGTTTCAGAACCAATAGAACCAGACAGGTACTGACACCTTGTTGTTGCTTTTTGTTTTGTTTCTCTTTTTTTATTTTTTAAAAAAAAAATTTTAATATATATTTTTTATTTTTTACAGAGAGGAAAGGAGAGGGATAGAGAGTTAGAAACATCGATCAGCTGCCTCCTGCACACCCCCTACTGGGGATGTGCCTGCAACCAAGGTACATGCCCTTGACCAGAATCGAACTTGGGACCCTTCAGTCTGCAGGCCAACGCTCTATCCACCGAGCCAAACCAGTTAGGGCTTCTTCTTTTTTTTAATTGTGGTAATAAACATCATACAAAATTTACCATCTTAACTATTTCTAAGTTTATAGTTAAGTAGTGTCAAATATATCTATATTGCTGTGCAACCAACCTCTAAAAGTGTTTTATTTCACAAAACTAAAACTATACTCATTAAACAACTTTCTACTTCCCCCTCTACCCACTTTATGTTTATATAAATTTGAATACTCAAAATATTCATATAAATAAAATTAAACAGTATTTGTTTTATTGTGACTGGCTTATTTTGCTTAGCATAAGGAGCTCAAGGTTTATCCATATATTAGTCAGGGTTCCATATTATGGTTCTTCAGTCAGGGCTCCATATTAGGGCCATGTTTATGTTCTACCTGCCTTTGTTTCCCGCTGGACCCCTGCCCTATCTGCCTGCGTTTCAAGTTAACTTCTCTCACTATTACACAGTCTCAAATTTTGTAGACATAGATGTACATATTAATATAGATGTATAGCTATGTCTTCTATAGAAACGATGAGCTGAGGTTTTTCCCCGGGATCGTGTGTCGCGACACTGAAGAATGAGCTACGTGGATCAGAAGATTTAAGCAAAAGTGTGGAAAATTTATTACAAGCAGATTCAGACTCTCCACAAGGGGCGTGGGACCCAAAAATGGGCTGCCCATTAAAGCCTTGTAGTCCAGGAGTATATATTTGCTACAAGCCTGCTTCTATGTCTATCGGTGTCGTCACCTGATTGATTCCCTCAATTGTTTTTGCCCAGCAACGGACCTAAATTTTCCCTGTTTCTATGTGTTCTTTCTCTGTTCCTCTGCTGAACTTTTTCCGTTTCTATGTGTTCATACGTCTTGTTTACTGCAGGCTCTCCCTTGGTTTCCCATGCCTCCTGCTTTGAGTCCAGAATAATTTTATTATTTCTGCTTGGTTGGTTCCTGTGGTTAGGCTGGCTCAAACTGCCATGTTTCACCTGCCTTTGTTTTCCACTGGACCCCTGCCCTATATGCCTGCATTTCAAGCTAACTCCTCTCAAAACATTCCCACATTACCACCTGGCACCATAATGAACCCATGTATATTTCAAGTGGCAACAGGTGATGTGAGAGGGAAGACGAACCAGTGCAATGAAACCAGCATTAGTACAGTGACAATGGTATGGCCAATCAGTTCTGAATTATGCCTTTGTTTCATTTCAAGCAACAGGATCTAGCACGAATACAATCACATTCTAAATCATACAATATAATTATGAGGTACATGAGAGGAAGATGAGCATGCAACAGTCCAATAGAGAGAACACCACTGCCCCTATCTTCCGCTCTCCTCCCCTTCCCTCCCCTCCCCTCTCCTCTCCTCTCCTCTCCTCTCCTCTCCTCTCCTCTCCTCTCAACTTCTCTCCTTCCCTCCCCCTCCCCTGTTCTCTCTCTGTCTCTCATTGTCTTATTGTTTTTTTTAATTGTGAGCTTTACTTCTGTACAGTTTGATCTTCTTCCCTAATTCCTTGATTTGTTTTTTAGTAAATTGTTTAATCCTTATCTTTCTTTTTTTTTGGAGAGGGGTGGTGAGGGAGAGGGATATCATTATGCAGACTGTTATAAGAAAAAAGATTGGCTGTGGAGTAGCAAAGCCAGTAACTTCCTTTATGTAGTTCTCCAAAGTAGACACCTGAGACTCCCATAATGAGTCCTGGTGCCAGAGAAAAGCAGGGTTCTATTAATGTAGAGCTTCTGTGAGGGATAGGTACATTAGCACTTGGTAGACACACTGTCTTCATCGCTTAACAGAGAGCCCATTCTGCTATAGCTGCTCATCTTCCCTCTGTATAGCTACAATTTCTGTGGTCAGGGTTCCATCAGCACACACTATGATTACTGCCAGGTATGTAGGTACTCTCATTTGAGTTAATGACATGAATTTAGATTCCAAACTTGTTGATCCACAACTCATCTACACTTTTGAATGAGAAAGAATTAAAAACAAAACAAAACACCAAGATATAAAAAAGGGGAAAGAGAATTTGAATAAAAGAATTAATTTTGGAAACAAAAGAAAATATTAAAATAGTTATGATTACTATTCTCAAGGATATTTTAAATACTAACTTTATATCCACTAAAATGATTCAACAACATGTAAAATAGACAATACTGAAAAATCTAATGGAAGTTAAACTTAATTCTCCATGACTCACTTTTAATCTTTTTATTATTAAGCTTACTTTCTAAACTAGTGTTTTCCATTTTGGTGTGGTCCCTGGATCAGTAACATTAGTATCAACAAAGAAATAACCCATGAACACAGACAATAGGGTGGTGAAGGCCTGGGGTAGGGGAGTCTCCACTCCATTAACCGTGGAGGAACAGGCTAGGTCAGTGGTCGGCAAACCGCGGCTCTTTGGCCCCTTGAGTGTGGCTCTTCCACAAAATGCCACGTGCGATTGAAACTTCGTGGCCCATGAGCAGAAGTCGGTTTTTGGAAAGGAGATAGACGAAACAAGTATACAAGACGAGTGTGGATGGGAGAGTTGGAAGGGGTCGACCTCAGCGAACGTACCTCAATCAGATTGAGGATGTTTTTAGCAAAGGCCAGCTTAGGAGTACCCTAATTAAGTTAATAACAATGTACCTACCTATATAGTTTAAGTTTAAAAAATTTGGCTCTCAAAAGAAATTTCAATCATTGTACTGTTGATATTTGGCTCTGTTGACTAATGAGTTTGCCGTCCACTGGGCTAGGTCAATGGGGGGAAAAGGGGACATGTAATACTTTCAACAATAAATTTTTTTTTAAAATTCTAATTCTTGAGCCCTAACATAGACATAATAAATTAGAAATTGGGTTTGGATTACAAGATTCTATTTTATTGAACCCTGCCAATAATTATGATATGTGTTGAAGTTTGAAAGCCGCTGCTTGACTGCATATCATAATCACTTATGAAACTTTCAAACCTACTGGTAACTGGCTCCTATTCAAGCAATACTGATTTAGTAGTGTGGGGTGTGACTTGGGTTTCCAAAGTTTAAAAGCTCTCCAGCTGATTCTAAAGTGCAGCTAAAGATAAGAACCAATGATTTCTACTTATTGGGCTCAAAAGAATTAGATCCCTTTCTAGATATTCTAAAGATTAATTCCTATTTCCCAAGACTGAATTCCTAGTTTCAAACACTGAATTCCTAGATCTAAAGATTAATTCCTATTTCTAAGTCTGAATTCATAAAACTAAAGATAGACTCCTAGTTCTAAACCAAATAAATAAATAAATAAATAAATTCAAAGATATAAGGACAAATTTCTAAAGATAAATTTCTAGATCCAAGGACTGAATTCCTAGATCTAAAAATAAATCCTAGTTTCAAAGACTGAATTCCTAGATCTACAGATAAATTCCTAGTTCCAATGACTAAATTCCTATATCTAAAGCTATATTATCCTAATATATAAAAAGCCAGGGAACGTCACAACCAAAACAACCTGATGGACGACTGAACAGCAGGCTGAGTGGGGTGACCAGGTCAGCAGGGGGGGGCAGTGAGGGGCAACCTGGCAGGCCAAGAGGGAAGTTGGGGGCGACCAGGCTGGTGGGGAGGGGGCACTTGGGGGCGACCAGGTCGTTGGGGGGGCAGTTGGAGGCAACTGGGCTGGCAGGGGGGGCAGTTAGGAGCAACCAGGCTGGCGGGGGGGGGCAGTTGGGGGAAACCTGGTCAGCAATGGAGGGCAGTTAGGAGCGACCATTCCGGCGGGAAGTTCACTGAGTGATGATTAAGCCAGTGGGGGAGCAATGAGGGGCAACCAGGCTGGGGGGGGGACAGTTGGGGGTGACCAGGTCAGGGGGGCAGTTGGGGGCTACCAGTCCAGTGGGGGGGCAGATGGGGCAATCATGCCGGCAAGGGGGATAGTGAGGGGCAACCAGGGTAGCAGTGGGGGCAGTTTGGGGCAACTAGGCCGGCAGGGGGTGGCAGTTAGGGGCGACCAGGATGGCAGGGAGGGCAGTTAAGGTGACCAGGCCAGCAGGGGGAGCAGTTGGGCCTGACCAGCCCAGAAGGGGGGGGCAGTAAGGGGCAATCAGGCCGGCAGGCAGGTGAGCAGTTAGAAGCCAGTGGTCCAGGATTGTGAGAGGGATGTCCAACTGCCAGTTTAGGCTTGATCCCACGGGTCTAAAAGGGCGAGGACTACGCCCTCCATCTTGCCCCAGGGTAAGGGCTACGCCCTCCATCTTACCTTGGATCCTCCATTTTTGGGCAGCCATGGCTTGGCAAGGCTTCTTCCCGGAAGCCCAAGCCTCTGCTAGCCACACCCAGGACTTCTTTAAACTAACCAATGACAATCAAGGGAAGTGCGCACCATAGATATGACCACATCCTGTGTAACAAGACACCGACTTGCGCCTGGCCAATCGGCAGGGCCCACAGTCCTTTCTCCTCCCCTTACTCCAACCCCCTATAAAACCCCTCTTCCCACAGGGCTAGCTCTCTCTGCCACTTGCTGCTGCGTTAGGAAGGAGGGTAGGGGAGCCAAGCCCGGGCTTGAATAAAGACTCTTATGCTTTTGCATCGGACACGGCTGGCTCCCTGGTGTGGTTTCTTGGGGATCCTGAAATCTGGGCATAACATTTGGGGGCTCGTCCGGGATCCCCAAGACCCTCAAGGGACCCCCGATCTGGAGAGTCTGACTAACCGCGGTAGGTGTCTGTGTGTTGTGTATTCTCTTCTGTGTGTTATATGTTCTGTCCTGTGTTGTGTGTTCTGTCCTGTGTGAGCTCACTTCTGAAATTCTGTAGTGCCCGAAACGGTCTAGGTGGACGCACTGGGGGATCACAGGCGGGAGGAGTCGGGAGACGCCCCAATCCTCCATCTGGAGGGGCATAGATTTGCTTCCACGGAGTCGGAAGGTCTGTAGAAACCCCTCAATCTGAGACGAGGTGGGTCGCTCCCTCCAGTTGGTGCATGGCCATCGTCTAATCTGTATTTGTCTGTGTTTGTGTGTGTTTTTTTTCTGTTTTCTGTGGACTTACTGGATTGACGTTATGGGACGGACTCAGACTGCTCCTTTGGGTATTGTGATTGATCATTTCAATGAGATTGGGGGAGGCTGTAGAGCTCCCTCAGGAGTTGGGAAGTTGTTATTGTTTAAACTCTGAATGAATGTCTGGTGAAAGTGTGCGAGTGTGGAGGGAGGGGGCCTGCCCTCTCCCCTCCTTTGTGTGGCTCCACGACTTCGGTCAGGCAGACATCTGAGTGAGGATCTGTGAAAACAGGTCACCCCCTCTCCAAGTAAATGCATCTGGGATTTCTGTGCACATGTAAAGAGAAAAGATGGCTTAAAACTAATGCGTGCATATTCCGATTTGGGATAGAGTTTTGAGCTGGAGTCTCTTTGCAAATGTGCAGGATGGAGCTCAAGACTGATTATTTACCCAAAGGAAAAAAAGATGCTAGCTAGATTCTAGCAGAAAGATTGGCATTTCCATAATAACAAATAGTTTTTAAATGCTAACGAAGGGTGTTAAGGCTGGCTTCACAAGGCAATTTCTAATGAAGGAAGGGGCTAGTCGCTTCCCACCTGTAGCAAAATCTTAAAAGAAAGAATGTGGTCAATTTACATCTGAAAAGATCAGGTAGGCCAGAACCTGTTTTGCAAGGCTCAAATGTGGTTTTCCAGAGCCGCTTGAAAGTAAAAAGTAAAGTTTACTCTAATTTGCCTCATGAAAAATCTAGAGGACAGAATTAAATCTGTTGGTTAAGTATGTCTTGCATTTTTAAAGTTTATTCTTAAAAATGTTACTGATTGAGAAATGCTGAATATTTTGACTTGCCAGCTAAAAGTTTAAGGTTTGGATTGAATTGGGAAAAAATGTGTAATTGTGGTAACTAAATGCCTTTGCTTATTGGTCTGATTGAGAAGGGAGGATTGATTTTGTGACCTCAACTGAAGATTTTTGATGCAAGGACCAGTTTAAATTTAATTGAAAAGGTATAAACAGCTAATGAGATTTCTGTTTGTCTGCAATACAGCCACCATTTTGAGCTGCATGACTTGGCAGCCGCCATGTCAGCCACATGGCTTGCCGCTCCCCTGGGGGCCTCCATCTTGAAACAGCAAAGGCCCCTCCCTCTGATTTAGTCAATCAGTGTCTGCTCACTAAGGCAGGCTGGGATTTCAGGGGTGGAGTTTTAAGGCAAAGCTTTACTGCTAATCTCTTAAATCTAGAAAACCCTGCTTTCCTTAAACTAAGGAAAATTAAAGGTTATGTCAAGGTCTTTAAAAGGGACTGATAGCAGTAATCCAATTTCTAAAGTAAAGTATGATGACAATTATTTCAGGTAGAAACTGTGGTTTAGATAACATGCCTAAGTTTAACCTAGGTTACCCAAGGACTCTAGATAATGTGTTTACCCAAAACTGTAATTTAGATTGCATGGTGTCTCTGCTTCTATAAATTGCTTTTTTTGAAAACTAGGTTCCTCATTCCAAACCTTGAAACGTAGTCAATACCTTTGTGATTTTTTGACTGCCTCTGTTCAAGGACTTGTTCTGTATCTCTGCACAATTGAAACTGATCTGTTGGTATTTTGTGCTGTAAATGTGGCATGCGCCTGTGTAAAAGTGTTTTTGTTTATTTCTGTTTTGTTTTGTTTTCTTCCATGGTGATTCAAAGTTTTTAATGGGAAATGTTATCTGTCTTTATTGCTTAAATATGTGTCTTTGTTGTTTAAAATTGTTCAGCTAGTGAAATTTCTGTTTGTGTCTCTTAAAAATATGAATGTATTGCTAATCTGAGGAATGTTATTTATTTCTATTTGTTCATGTAAATGTGGAAGTCTGCGAAGAAAAAAACACACACACGCTTGATTTCTTTGAGGCTGAGTGCTCTGACCGATAGCAAAGCGCCCTGAGTGGCCACTGGGATCTTTCCCCAAGGGTGCTTGCTCTCTGTCAGAGGTGGAATTGGCCCGCCTAACTAGTAAACATCTCTGTTTGTTTGTTTGCTGGGAACTTTGATTTGCTATGTGATATTCTGTGCTGGGTTGGGATTTTGGAATTCTGGGGTAGATTTAAAAGGTATTTGTGGCTTTTCTAGTCTGTGGGCACCTGGCCAGCCCTTTCTTGCCTCCGCCCCTCCTCCTGTCTCTGTGAAGTCTTCTCTTTCAGTCCTCTCATGTCAGGGTTCTCTCCTTTGAGTTTTTCCATTGATTATTTGGGAAGTTTTTTCTGTATTTTAGTTGTAATACCAGTTTGTTCCTGGGAGCATATCCATACAGCATCCACTTACTCTGCTGCCATGTTTAATCTCTGAGACTGCTATTTTTCTGTGTACTTTTGCATTTTTTAAAAACTTGCTTATGTATAAACTCAATAAAAATAAAATTTTTTCTTAAAAGAAAAATATACTTACAAAGAAAGTGGTTTTTTTGTGACTGGAAAGTCATAAAAATTCCAGAGAATAATTAGACTTTATTATTATGCATGTCTGGGTGCTCTGGTGGTGAGTCAACAATGTTTGGCTGAGTAATAAAAAAGACCTGCATTATTAGCAAAGTCTTAAATTTTTTCCATAAAATAATTTCTATTGCATCTATTTTAGCAAAATCACTAATCATGATATAATTGAGATCTTACACATAATTTGTGTGATGCATGTAAAGCCAAATTAGACAGCCTTTCGTTAGGCATTGTAGTCCTTAGTTTTCATTTTGAAAAAATAATTCACTCTGCTAAATTTATCACATGCTAAAGGTTGAATCATTTCTCCTGAACTTTATTTGTTAAATTTAACCCCTTTAAATTTGCTACCTTGTCCTGCAGAATGTGACCTTGTTTGGAAATATGACTGTTGCCAATAACCCTAATCCAATATGACTGGTTTCTTTATAAAAAGGGGAACATTTAGGCATGGATGCACATACAGGACAAATGTCATGTGAAAATGAAGGCAGAAATCAGGGTGGTGCATCTACAAGCCAAAGAAGGGCATAGATTGCCAGCAATCACCAGGAACTAGCTAAGGGTGCTGGAGAAGATTATTACTCAAGGTCCTCAAAAGGAATCAACCTTACCCACACTCTGATCTTGGACTTCCAGGCTCCAATTCTAAGAGACAGTTTCTGTTCTTTAAGCCATCCAGTTAGTAGTGCTTTGTTATAACAGGCCTACCAAACAATATACCATGTTTGAGCTTTGTAAGGGAATTACATATAACCTGTTTTATTTATTTATTATTTATTATTAATTTATTTATTAATTTATTTTAATATATTTTATTGATTTCAGAGAGGAGGAGAGAGATAGCAACATCAATGATGAGAGGGAATTATTTATTGGCTGCCTCCTGCAAGTTGGGCTAAGCCTGCAACCCAGGCATGTGCCCTTGACTGTAATCGAACCTGGGACCCTTCGGTCTGCAGGTCGATACTCTATCCACTGAGCCAAACTGGCTAGGGCAGCGGTTGGCAAACTCATTAGTCAACAGAGCCAAATATCAACAGTACAACGATTGAAATTTCTTTTGAGAGCCAAATTTTTTAAACTTAAACTATATAGGTAGATACATTGTTATCAACTTAATTAGGGTACTCCTAAGGCTTAGGAAGAGCCACACTCAAGGGGCCAAAGACCCACATGTGGCTCGCGAGCTGCAGTTTGCCGACCATGGGGCTAGGGCTGTTTTATTTTTATTTTATTTTATTTTTTACTGATTGGAGAGAGAAATATCAATTTATTTTTCTACTTATTTATTCATTCATTGATTGCTTGCTTCTTGTATGTCCCTTGACTGGATATCCAACCTGAAACCTTGACAATCTAACCAACTGAGCTACCTGGTCAGGGCCTACAACCCGTTTTATTGATAAAATTATAATATTTTGTTTTCTCCAAACTGCTCTACTTATATCATGCTTTCACCATCTCTTAAAATCGAAAGTTATACAGTTCTATTAAATACATGAGTGCTGGGATATTTTAAAGAAGACCAAAAATAGCAGAATGCTGCTCAATTCTTTCAAAGTGCTTTTCAAATGAGATGAAACCTTCATCTAGTGCAACCAAAAAGTACTTGCTATAGAAATTATATCTTAGTAAGTATTTCATTAAAAGAAAACAACTTACAATTCTAGGGTTCTATTTCCATTTGGTTGCCAATGCCCAGAATCTATATTTAGCCTAAAGAAAGTTACATCCAGATCTACATTTACACAAGTATAAGAAGAATGTGAATTGTTTAATATTGTGAAATATTCCTCAGCCTCTGTGTGCAACTGTTATAAAGAATGCAATGAGTTTGTAAATAAGTCTGGAACCAAGAACAAAAAAAGCAAGAAAATAGATGGTTGGCACTATTGAGAAACAAATCTTCATTGTGCTAGAAATATCACACACAGAGAATATGAGATAAAAAGATTTTACAAGTTAATTAATTTGCCTTTTTTTTTTCTCCCCTAGTGTCCCAACTACAAAAATCCTGCTTGAACTGTGAAGCAGCACCCATCTCTTAAGGCCCAAATTGCAGCCGCTCATGGTGGTCAGATGCACACAGCAGGGGCTGTGGACCAGAGTTTTCCTGGGATCTGAGTGGAACTCTCAAAGCAGATGTTTAGTGTTGTGCCAGTGATGAGCACTGAACTCTGTGTGACAGAGGTCTTATATGAAGATTAATGAATGTACCTCTGTGTGTTTCTGATTCACAAGTTATAAGAGACTCCAAATGTGGGGCTCAGGACAGGAATTCCTCCTCTGGAGTTTGTGATGCTCATTAGAGTATTTCTACTTTGCTCAGGGATAATTTCTGCCCTCTTTCCAGTCCTTGTCTCTTCAACCTGAGGTTGTCATAGTGCCATTCAGAATTGTCTCATTTATTACTTTCAGAGATTAAAAAAAGCTACATATGTCCTCTATTTATTTGCTATCCAGTTGTTTATATCTAGCACATATTTCACTGAGGCTGTGTGTATATGAGTGTGAGAAATAGGGAGGGAGAGAGAGAGAAGTGTAGGGGAGGAGAGATGTTACCACCACTTTTATTAAGAATGAATATATTCTTTTTAGTTCTTTTTTATTTATTTTGATATGTTTTTGAGGAAATCAAGAGAAAAATATGCAGTTTCTGTTGGCTATTTTAAACATTCCTGGTTACTTCCAATTTTTTTAAAAAATATGTTTTTATTGATTTCAGAGAGGAAGGGAGAGGGGGACAGAGATAGAAACATCAATGATGAGAATCATTGATCATGGGCTGCCTCCTGCACACCCTTTACTGGGAATCGAGCCCCCGACCTGGGAATGTACCCTGACCAGGAATTGAACCCTGACCTCCTGGTTCCTGGGTCAACGCTCAACCACTGAGTGACATCAGCCAGGCCTGGTTACTTTTTAAATCTAGAATTTTTTTTTAAATTCATTGTATTCAGCACAACAAGGCAAATTTAAGCACCTTAACTAGATTATAAAACTTTGCATAATAAATAAAAATAAAAATGTATTTATTTTGTTATATAACATAAATTATTTGGGGCTCCCATGTTTATTTATCTGTATTTTAGATTGTGGTCTAAAGCATTTAAATAATTATAATAACATGACATTGAAATTAGGACAGAGAAAAAGTAACTGTAAATGAAAGTGCATATCTTTTGTCTGACAGCTGGTAAGTCTTGTTTAGAAACTGTTCAGCTATTAATGGCACTATTATGACAACACAACAGTATCACCATGTAAGGGTATTTCTTCAGGTTGAGGAGCAATGGTATGCTAGTGACATGTTGACAAACTTGTTTCAGTTAGTGTTAGTTAGTGCCTTATATAATCAATAGAGGCCCAGTGAATTTGTGCACTCGGGGGGGTCCCTCAGCCCAGTGTGTGCCCTCTCGCAGTCTGGGACCCCTTGGGGGATGTCCACCTGCTAGCTTAGGCCCGCTCCCCAGGAGAACAGGCCTAAGCTGGCAGTCAGACATACCTCTGGGAGCCCGGGAGCCCTCGGGGGATGTCCACTTGCCAGTGGGGAGCAGGCCTAAGCTGCAGTAGGACATCCTTATTGCTGCTGAGGAGGCAGGAGAGTCTCCCACCACCACCACTGTGCTGGCAGCCTTTAGCCTGACTTGTGGATGAGCAGAGGTTCCCCAGTGGGAACACACTGACCACCAGGGGGCATCTCCTGCATTGAGTGTCTGCCCCCTGGTGGTCAGTGTGTGTCATAGTGACCAGTCATTCCCAGTCCTTCTGCTGTTAGGGTCAATTTTCATATTACCCTTTTATTATATAGGATAGAGGCCTGGTGCACGGGTAGGGGCCGGCTGGTTTGCCCTGAAGGGTGTCCTGGATCAGGGTGGGGGTCCCACTGGGGTGTTTAGCCAGCCTGGATGAGGGGCTGAGGTCCGTTTTCAGCTGCCCACATCCCTTCAGGGTGGGGGTCCCACTGGGGTGCCTGGCCAGCCTGGGTGAGTGGCTGATGGCTGTTTGCAGGCTGGTCAAAGCCCCCCAGTTGGGGGCCCCTCCCCCCATGGGGGTGTGGCCAGCCTGGGTGAGGGCTGAGGGCTGTTTGCAAGCTGGCCACAGCCCCTTCAGCGTGGGAGCGTCCCACTGAGGTGCCTGGCCAGCCTGGTTGAGGGGCTGATGGCTGTTTTCAGGCTGGCCCACAGCCACGAGACTTTATTTAACTTCTATAATTGAAACTTTGTAGCCTTAAGCAGACCCAGGTCAGGTTGGCCCTGGCAACCGAGGCTCCCAACCCCTCTTGGAGCGGAGGCCATGCCAGCTGGAAGCAAGTATCTGGGATTTATTTATCTTCTATAATTGAAACTTTGTAGCCTTGAGTGGAGCTCAGGGCCTGCCAGGGCAGGTGGGTAGCTTGGCTTCCTCCATTGCCGGGGGCAACGCAAGCCTCCTGCTAGCTCCAGTTCCGTGGCCACAACCATCTTTGTGACAGACTGACAGAGTGAGGAGTGATGGTTAATTTGCATATTACTCTTTTATTAGATAGGATTGTCATCTGGTCTGATTTCTATCTTCCTTCCTTTTGCTGATAACTGCACTCTCTGTTTAGGTGAGGTTATCAAACTGGGCTCCAATGTAAAGAATTGTATACCTGAGAAAATGTATTGGAGTTTAATATCAAAACAAATTAATAGTTACTGAATAGTTCCCAAGAAATAAGAATGAATAACATAAGAAAATACATATATATTTATGTGTAGACCATGGACCTAGGAGTTCAAATAAAATTCTAAAGAGTATAACTGTAGATGCACCCCATTTCAATATAGAAAAGGGTATAACAGTTCTACGAAAGAAGGTATTGAGTTAATGGAATTTTCTGGTTGATGAAAAATTACCCTGAAATTGATTTTTATTTCAATACTTATTGATTAGAAAGCCTTCTATAATACACATTCAGTGCTTCTTCAACCTTAGTAAACAGCATGCAAACATCTTATGGACATTGAAGATTATGCAACAGGTTTGAGTTATTCTGTACACTAAATAACTTCATACTGTGCAGGCATATGGATAGAGTAAAACTTCATGTAGAGGGATTGTAGATGAAGTGGTTATTATTTTGGGTAACTCCTGCCTATTTGCTGCCATTTGAAAAAAAATTTGGTAAGAATCTGGTGTAGACCCTTTAAATCTGCATTTGTCTTGTAAATAATTTTGCTGTGGAATCCGTGCTTCTTTGAATAATTAAGAAAACCCCTCTAACAGTTCCTTTCTTTCCTTTAGACCAATGGTCGGCAAACTGCGGCTTGCAAGCCACATGTGGCTCTTTGGCCCCTCAAGTGTGACTCTTCCACAAAATACCATGTGCGGGCGCGCAAGTACAGTGCGATTGAAACTTCGTGGCCCATGCACAGAAGTCGGTATTTTGTGGAAGAGCCACACTCAAGGGGCCAAAGAGCCGCATGTGGCTCCCGAGCCACAGTTTGCCGAGCCACAGTTTGCCGACCACTGCTTTACACTATCAAATTTTATCCATTTACTGGGTCATTCCTTATACTATACAAACATGCTGGATTTTTTCTCTCATTTTTAAATAATTTTAAACTAAAGTTCCTGCCAGCTGCCTCTCCATTTCTCTGAAATTTTCCTATGAAACTCCTTCAAATAATTGTACATATGTGTTACTTTCAATTTCTCTCCTCCTGTACGTTGTTATACTTCCCAATTATGCTCTTGTATCCACCAAATCACCCAAACTTAACTTTTAAGATTTTAAGCTCCAGCAAACCAGAGTTTAACACGAATGTTACTAAATTCACCAGTAAAGTTCTCAGTCATCTTTTTACTAGATCCCTCATTGGCATTTACCAAATTGATTCATCCCCACTTCTTGGTATATTCTAGTTTCTTGATTTTCAGAATACCACACTTTATTGGTTTTCATCCTACCTCAATTTTCACTCCTTTTAAATATTCTTTTGCTCAATTCTTCTACTCTCTGAACCTCAATATTAGAATGTATTCTCTTAATGATTTTACCCAGATTCAGGACTCTAAACATTATTTGTAGTCAAGAGCTGCCATATTTATATCTCCAGTCAAGACCACTCTTCTGAACCCCAGGTGTGTGTATCTAACCACATGCTCTGCATCTCCACTTGGAAGTTTAATAGATAGCTCAACCTTAATATGTCCAAAACTGGACTCCTGGTATTCCTACAAAAATCTAATCTACTTACAGCTTCAAGAGGTGGCAATGCTTTTCTTTTACTTTCTTTCCTTTTTTTTGTGTGTGTTGTTTTCTCAAACTTTGGTCCTCCCTTTTAAA
The DNA here is from genome assembly GCF_000147115.1 of Myotis lucifugus. Taxonomy (NCBI): domain Eukaryota; kingdom Metazoa; phylum Chordata; class Mammalia; order Chiroptera; family Vespertilionidae; genus Myotis; species Myotis lucifugus. The sequence goes on from NW_005871098.1 coordinate 3,406,324, forward strand.
AATATATATTTTATTGACTTTAGAGAGGAAGGGAGAGGGCGAGAGATAGAAACATCAATGATGCGAGAGAATCATTGATCAGCTGCCTCCTGCACATCCCCTACTGGGGACTGAGCCTGCAACCTAGGCATGTGCCCTGCCTAGGAATTGAACCATGACCTCCTGGTTCGTAGGTCAACACTCAACAACTGAGCCACAGTGGCTGAGCAATGCTTTTCTTTCTGTTGCTAGAGTGACTAAATATCCCAATTTGCTGGAAACAGAGAGTTCTTAGCAAACCAGAATAAGTTGGCCAGTCTAACAGTTGCTCAAACCAAAAACATTAAGGCTATCTTTGATTCATTATCTCAGATTGCATATCCAATATATTAGAAAATCCTGTTAGTTCTACCGATAACTACCACCTTGCCAACCCCCCATCAGCTCTCACCTAGATTACTGAAACAGCCCCTAATTGGTCTTCCTACTTTCCCCTGTTCTTCTATCATGCACTCTCAACACAGTTGTCAGAGTAGTCTTTTTAAAATATAAGCCATATGATGACATTCCTTATTCCCCCATTTCTGTAACATCTTCCCATTTCAGAGTAAAAGCCAAAATCTATACAATGGCATAAAAAACCTGCATGATCTAACTTCAACTCCTGCTCTATAAGCCCACCCCTCAGTCTATCCTTTACTTTAACTTCTACAATTCTTTCCTGTATCCATTGTGCTCTAACCACATTAATTTTCTTGTTATTCCTCTTCGCTGTGCTACTATCTTAGGACTTCTGCACTGGCTGTTCTTTCTGCTTGGAACACTCCCCAAGTATCTCAATGATTAACTCTTTCACTTGCTTCAAGTTTTGCTCAAATGTCACTCTCTTTATGATGATCATGCTGTTAAAAGTTATACTCTCATCTATTCCAATTTCTCTTCCTGTGCTCTATTTTTCCCATGATGCTTTTAATCTTTTAATATTTTATGTTTGGTATATTCACTTTTCATTGTCTATCTACCCATTCTAAGCAGAAAAGCAGAGAGTTTAAAAAATATTTCTCAACTGGAAAGTACCAAGCACCTTGAGCAGTGCCTACTACAGGAAGCAATCAATAAATATTTATTAAATGAAAAAAATGTGTCTATTTAACTTCACCTCAGTAAGTATCTTATAAATTCACTCTACATGCCTAGCTTTATTCCAGATGCTTACAGAAGATTCTAAAGAGGAATGAGATGTTATCCTAGAATTTGATAAACTTACCATCTATTTGGAGAGTTGAGATATGATATATTGTTATGGAGTGATTAAAAATTACAGCATATGGTAGTAGCTATAAGCCTGGGAAGCATAAAAAATTGTGAGCGTTTTTTTATTTGAAAAATAATATTTATTATAGGAGTTACTAGAGACCCTTTCAACATGAAAGTTTTAATATTTTATACATTTACAAATTGGAATGTAAAGGAATTATAGAATACAGGTATATATATGGCCAAATTACTAGACTGACCAGTAACAATTGACAGGTTGGGGGAGAAACTGAGAGGCAAAAATATTATAGCATAGTCTACAAACCAAGGAGGAAAAGAACATATGTAATAAATATTTCCAAGGGGAGAAATAGCTTACTCTAAGCTGAAACCTGAGTGGAGCGATCTGAGAACAACAGGGTATACTGGGCAAAGTTCTCATAGCCTCCAAGGTGAATGTGAGTGCAAGAAAACCCATGTGTGAACCTGGGAAAATAGCAGAGTGCTGGTGAGTCTAGGCCTTGAAAATTAGTATTCAGTAGCCCCCTCCCCAACCTCCTCTGATTTTCAGCACAGATACTCAGAAAACTGGACAAATCAACTATACATGATGACAGGAGTAGAATGAAATAGAACAGAAATTAACTTGGAGAAATAGAGGTCAAAGTATCAGAGAGTGGGAGGCAGTAGAAAGGAGAAAACAGTTTCTAAAATGTATCTTAAAAGCAAAATATAATAATTAAAGATGAAAGCACCATTCAGGTAGGTGAGGCCTGTAGAGCTGGTGGGGTATGAATAGGACTGGAGGCCAAAAAATTTCCATAATAGACTTAAATCTATACAGATAGACTCCCCCCCCCCACCCTTTTGGTAACAAAGAAAGAGCAAAACTTTAAGGCATATATCTTAGTCCAATTGGGCTGCTATCAGAAACCTTAGACTGGGCAGCTTATTAGGAGCACAAATTGATGTCTCACAGGTTTTGTTTTTGTTTTATGTGTTTTTTATTCTTGATAGATTATAGATGTCTCACATTTTCCCCCATTTTACCCCCTCCTCCAG
>NW_005871098.1:3408721-3435113 GCF_000147115.1 Myotis lucifugus
CCAGCACTCCACTGGGAGCTTGGGTGTCTGGGGGCCGTGTCCAGCCTGCAAACAGCCATCAGCCCCTCACCCAGGCTGGCCAGGCACCCCAGCGGGGACCACCACCCTGATCTGGGACACCCTTCAGGGCAAACCAGCCGGCCCCCACCCATGCACCAGGCCTCTATCCTATATAATAAAAGGGGAATATGCAAACTGACCCTAACAGCAGAACGACTGGGAATGACTGGTCACTATGACACACACTGACAACTGGGGGGCAGACGCTCAATGCAGGAGCTGCCCTCTGGTGGTCAGTGTGCTTCCACAGGGGGAGCTCTGCTCAGTCACAAGCCAGACTGACAGCTGCCAGTACAGCGCTGGTGGTGGGAGCCTCTCCCTCCTCCTCAGTAGCACTAAGGATGTCTGACTGCAGCTTAGGCCTGCTCCCCGCTGGCAAGTGGACATCCCCCGAGGCCTCCCAGGCTGCCAGAGGGATGTCTGACTGCCAGCTTAGGCCCAATCCCCCAGGGAGCGGACCTAAGCCAGCAAGTGGTTTTCCCTCGAGTAGTCCCAGACTGTGAGAGGGCACAGGTGGGGCTGAGGGACCCCCCCCCCCCGCCAGTGCACAAATTTTTGTGCACTAGGCCTCTAGTAAGTATATAAGTTCTTTGGTTTATCTCTTCTCATCCCCTCATCTTCACATTGAGGTGTGTTAGTCTGTTCCATGCCTCCATGCTTCATGTCTTATTTTATTGGTCAATACATTTTGTTCATTAGATTCCACAAGTAAGTAAGATCATGTGATATTTGTCTTTCTCATATTGGCATATTTCACTTAGAATAATATTTTTCAGTTCCATCCATGCTGTCCCAAAGGGTAAGAGACCCTTCTTTTTTACAGCTTCATAGTATTCCATTGTGTAAATATCCCACACTTTTTCACCCATTTATCTATTAATGGGCACTTGGACTGTTTTTAAATCTTAGCTATTGTAAACAACACTGCTATGAACATAGGGGTACATATATTCTTTCTGATTAGTATTTTGGGGTGTTTAAGATATATTCCCAGATCTGGAATCTCTGGGTCAAATAGGAGTTCTATTTTTAATTTTTCTTTTTAAGGAAACTATGTTTTCCATAGTGGCTGCACCAATACACCAGGTACATTCCAACCAACAGTGAACTAGTGTTCCCTTTCTTCCACATCCTCATCAGAACTTGTTGTTTGTTGATTTTTTGATGATAGCCATGCGAGGTGATATCTCATTGTGGTTTTAATTTGCATCTCTCTCATGATTAGTGACTTTGAGCATTTTTCCATATATCTCTTGGCCATTTATATGTCCTCTTTGGAGGAATGTCTATTCAGGTATTCTGCCCATTTTTTAATTGAATTATTGTCTTCTATTTGTTAATTTGTATGAGTACTCTATATATTTTGGATATTAATCCCTTATTAGATGTATCATTGGCAAATATGTTCTACCATACAGTGGGTTCCCTTTTAATATTGATGGTTTCTATGTTGTGCAGAAGTTTTTTATTTTGATGTAGTCCCATTTGTTTATTTTCTCCTTAGTTTCCTTTGCCCTAGAGATGTACCAACAAAAATTCTGCTGAGATAACTGAAATTTACTATCTATATTTTCTTCTAATATTTTTATGGTTTTGTGCCTTTCATTAAAGTCTTTTATCCAACTTGAGCAGGTTTAAGTTGGTGGTCTAGTTTCATCTTTTTGCATGTGTCTGTCCAGTTTTCCCAACACCATTCATTGAAGAGACTGTTTTTACTCCATTGGATGTTCTTGCCTCCTTTGTCAAATATTAATTGACCATAAAGGTGTGAGTCAATTTCTGGAGTCTGTCCTGATCCATTGGTCTATATTCTTTTTCTTGTGCCAATACCAGGTTGTTTGGTTATAATGGCTTTGTAATATAGTTTGATATATGGTATTGTGATCCCTCCAACTTTGTTCTTTTTTCTCAAGATTGCTGCAGCGATCTGGGGTCTTTTATGGTTCCATATAAATTTTTGGAGTATTTGTTCTAGTTCTGTGAAGTTTCCCATTGGTATTTTAAAAGGGATTGCATTGAATCTATAGATTGCTCTGGGTAGTATAGACATTTTAATGATGTTAATTCTTCCAATACATGAACATGGTATACGTGTCATATATATATATACTAGAGGCCCGGTGCACAAAAATTTGTGCACTCGGGAGGGTCCTTTAGCCAGGCCTGTGCCCTCTCGCAGTCTGGGACCCCTCAGGGGATGTCCACCTGCTGTCTTAGGCCCACTCCCCGGGGGATCAGGCCTAAGCTGGCAGTCAGACATCCCTCTGGCATCCTGGGAGCCTTCGGGGGATGTCCACTTGACAGAGGGGTGCAGGCCTAAGCTGCAGTAGGACATCCTTAGTGTTGCTGAGGAGGCAGGAGAGTCTCCCACCACCACCGCTGTGCTGGCAACCATCAGCCTGTCTTGTGGCTGAGCAGAGCTCCCCCTGTGGGAGCGCACTGACCACTGGGGGGCAGGTCTTGCATTGAGCATCTGCCCCCTGGTGGTCAGTGTGTATCATAGTGACCAGTCATTCCCAGTCGTTCTGCTGTTAGGGTCAATTTGTATATTACCCTTTTATTATATAGGATAGAGGCCTGGTGCACTGGTGGGTGCTGGCTGGTTTTCCCTGAAGGGTGTCCCAGATAAGGGTGGAGGTCCTGCTGGGATGCCTGGCCAGCCTGGGTGAGGGGCTGAGGGCTGTTTTCAGACTGCCCACAGCCCCTTCAGGGTGGAGGTCCCCACTGGGGTGCCTGGCCAGCCTGGGAGAGGGGCTGATGGCTGTTTTCAGGCAGGCCACACCCCCTTCAGAGTGGGGGTCCCTACTAGGGTGCCTGTCCAGCCTGGATGAGGTGCTGATTGCTGTTTTCAGGCTGGCCACATCCCCTTCAGGATGGGGGTCCCTACTAGGCTGCCTGTCCAGCCTGGATGAGGGGCTGAGGGCTGTTTTTAGGCTGGCATCACCCCCTTCAGGGTGGGGGTCCCTACTAGGGTGCCTGGTCAGCCTGGGTAAGGGGCTGATGGCCCTTTTCAGGCTGGCCATGCTCCCTGGTGATCCAAGCTCCCAGCCATGGTGGGCTGGAAGCAGGTGTCTGGGATTTATTTATCTTCTATAATTCAAACTTTGTATCCTTAAGCGGAGTCCAGGGCCAGCCAGGGCAGGCGGAAAGCTTGGCTTCCTCCATCGCCGGGGGCAACCCAAGCCTCCTGCTCACTCCAGCTCAGTGGCCGCTGCCATCAGTTGGGTTAATTTCTATACTCGCTCTTGATTGGCTTGTGGGCGTGGCTTGTGGGCGTGGCTTGAGCGTAGCAGAAGGGGCAGTTAATTTGCATGTTTCTCTTTTATTTTATAGGATGTTATATATACTCTATTTCTTTTTGCAATGTCCTACAGTTTTTGAAATATAGGTCTTTTACCACCTTGATTAAGTTTATTCCTAGGTGTTTTATTTTCCTTGTTGTTGTTGCAATGGTAAATGGCATTGCTTTTTTAGTATCTCTTTCTGAGAGTTCATTATTAGTGTATAAAAATGTCATTGATTTCTAGATGTTGATTTTGTATCCTGCTACCTTACTGAATTAACTTATTAAGTCTAGTAGTTTTCTGATGGAGTCTTTAGGATCTTCTATGTACAATATCATGTCATCTGCTAATAATGAGAGTTTTACTTCCTCCTTTCAAATTTGGATGTCTTTCAAATCTTTTTTTTTGTCTGATGCTGTGGCTAGGACTTCCAGTACTATATTGATTAAGAGTGGTGAAAGCAGACATCCTTGTCTTGTTCCTGTTCTTAACGGAAATGCTCTTAGATTTTGCCCATTGCATATTATGTTTGCTATAGTTTTGTCATATATAGCCTTTATTATGTTGAGGTATAATACCTCTATTCCCACCTTACTGAGAATTTTTATCAAAAAAGGGTGCTGGGTTTTGTCAAATGCTCTTTCTGCATCTTTTGAAATGATTATGTGATTTTTATCCTTAAATTGGGTTATGTGATGTATCACATTTATTGATTTGTAAATATTATACCAGCCTGCATCCCTGGAATAAATCCCACTTGAACATGGTGTATGATCTTTTTAATATATTTCTGGATACAATTAGCTAATATTTTGTTAATGATTTTAGCATTTGTGTTCATCAGGGATACTGGCTTGTAATTCTCTTTCTTTTTGGTGTCTTTATCTGGCTTTGGATTTAGGATAATGTGGGCCTCATAAAAAGAGCTTGGAAGTGTTCCTTCCTCTTGAATTTTTTGGAATAGTTTAAGGAGGATGGGTGTTAGTTCTTCTTTGAATGTTTGATAAAATTCTCCTGTAAGTCCATCTGGTCCAGGACTTTTGTTTGCTGGGAGTTTTTTAATTAGTGCTTCAATTTCATCAGTTATTATTAGCCTACTCAGGTTTTCTGATTCTTTCTGATTGAGTTTTGAAAGATTGTATATTTCTAAGAATTTGTCCATTTTTCCCAGATTATCCAATTTGTTGACAAAAATTTGTTCATAGCATTTGCTTGCAATCCTTTGTATTTCTATGGTGTCCATTGTTGTTATATCACCTCTTTCATTTCTGATTTTATTTATTTTGGTATTCTCTCTTTGTTTCTTTATGAGTCTGGCTAGGGGTTCATCAATCTTTTTTATCTTTTCAAAGGACCAGCTCTTGGATTCATTTATATTTTGTATTTTTTTTTTTAGTCTCTATGTCATTTACTTCCACTCTGATCTTTATTATTTCCTTCCTTCTATTTCCTCTGGGTTTCTCTTGCTGTTCTCTTTCTAATTCATTTAGTGATAGGGTTAGATAGTTTATTAGGACTTTTCTTGTTCCTTGAAGTAGGTCTGTAATTCTATGAACATCCCTCTCAGGACTGCTTTCACCATGCCCCATATGTTTTGGGTGGTTGTGTGTTCATTTTCATTTGTTTCCAGGAAGTTTTTAATTTCTTGCTTGATCTCATTGGTAACCCATTCATTGTTTAATAACATGCTATTTAGCTCCCATGTATTTGAGTGCTTTTGAATTTTTTATTGTAGTTCATTTCTAACTTTATGTCATTGTGATGCTTGGCATTATATCAATCTTCTTGAATGTGTATAGACTTGTTTTGTGCCCTAACATGTGGTCTGTCTTTGAGAATGTTCCATGTGTGATTGAGAAGAATGTATATTCTGTTGTTTTGGGGTAAAATTTTCTGTAAATATGAGTTAGATCTAGTGTGTCATTTAAGGTCTCTGTTTCCTAGTTGATATTTTGTCTGGAAAATCTATCTAGTGATGTAAATGGGGTGTTAAAGTCCCCTACCATGACTGTGTTGTGGTCAATTTCTCCCCTAAAATGCATTAAGAATTTTGTGGATTTTTTTTAATGTATTTGGGTGCTCCTATATTGGGTGCATATATGTTCAGAAGGGTTATATTTTCTTGTTGAATCATTCCCTTTGGTATTATGTAGTGGCCTTCTTTGTCTCTTGTTATGTCCTTTATTTTAAAGTATATTTTGTCTGATATGAATATTGCTACCCCAGCTTTATTTCCTTTCCATTTGTATGGAATATATTTTTCCATTATTTATTCTCAGTCTGTGTGTATCTTTTCTTCTGAGGTGGGTTTTTGTAGACAGCATGTATATGGGCCATGTTTTCTCATCCATTCAGTCACCCTATGTCTTTTGACTGGATCATTTAATCCATTTACATTTATGGTTATTATTGATAGGTATTTATTTATTGCCATTGTTATTTTCTTTATACTTGTGATCCTCTCTCTCTCTTTTTCTTCTTCTTCTTATAGTTACATTTCTTACATTGCTGGTTTGGTGGTAGTGTACTCCTTTAACCTTTTTTGTCTGGAAAGCTTTTTATTTCACCTTCAATTTTAAATGATAACCTTTCTGGATAGAGTAGTCTTGGATTCAGGGCCTCTATTTTTATTAATCTGAATACTGCATACCAATCCCTTCTGGCCTGAAGTGTTTATATTGAGAAGTCAACTGACATTCTAATGGGAACTCCTTTGGGGTAATTTTTTTTGTCTTTCTTTTGCTGCATTTAGACTTTAACATTTGCCATTTTAGTTATGATATGGTTTTCTTTGGCTTCATCTTGATTGGGACTCTGTGCATTCTGAATTTGTGTGACATTTTCCTTCACCAGGTTGGAGAAGTTTTCTATCATTATTTCTTTAAAGAAGTTCTTTGTTCCTTGTTCACATTCTCCCCTTCTGGTATTCCTATTATGCAGATGTTGTTACATTTCATATTGTTCTAGAGCTCCCTTAAGCTATCTTTCTGCTTTTTAAATCTTGTTTCTACTTGCTGCTCTAATTGGATATTTATTTCTACCTTGTCTTCCAAATCACTGATTCTTCCCTCTGTTTTAGCCAATGTACTTTTATTTCCTTCCAGTGTATTCTTTTTTATTTTTAATAAATCTTTATTGTTTAGATTATTACAGTTGTTCCCCTTTCATCCCCCCATAGCTCCCCTCCACCTGCTTCCCACCCCACCCCATGCACTTCCGCCGCACTGTCCTCGTCCATAGGTGTACGATTTTTGTCCAGTCTCTTCCCGCAACCCCTACACCCCTTTCCCCCAAGAATTGTCAGTCAACTCCCTTTCTATGTGCCTGATTCTATTATATTCACCAGTTTATTCTGTTCATCATATTTTTTATTCACTTGATTTTTAGATTCACTTGTTGATAGATATGTATTTGTTGTCACTTGGTTGTTCATAATTTTTATCTTTACCTTTTGCTTCTTCTTCCTCTTCTTAAAGAATACCCTTCAGCATTTCATATAATACTGGTTTGGTGGGCATGAACTCCTTTAGCTTTATCTTGTCTGTGAAGCTCTTTATCTGACCCTAAATTCTAAATGATAGTTTTGCTGGGTAGAGAAATCTTGGTTGTAGGTTCTTGCTATTCATCACTTTGAATATTTCTTGCCACTCCATTCTGGCCTGCAAAGTTTCTATTGAGAAATCAGCTGACAGTCGTATGGGTACTCCCTTGTAGGTAACTAACTGTTTTTCTCTTGCTACTTTTAAGATTCTCTCTTTGTCTTTTGCCCTTGGCATTTTAATTATGATGTGTCTTGGTGTGGTCCTCTTTGGATTCCTTTTGTTTGGGGTTCTCTGTGCTTCCGGGACTTGTAAGTCTATTTCTTTGACCAGGTAGGGGAAGTTTTCTGTCATTATTTCTTCAAATAGGTTTTCAATATCTTGCTCTTTCTCTTCTTCTGGCACCCCTATAATTCGGATGTTGGTACACTTGAAGCTGTCCCAGAGGCTCCTTACACTATCTTCATATTTTGGGGTTCTTTTTTCTTTTGCTTTTCCAGTTGGGTGTTTTTTGCTTCTTTGTATTTCAAATCTTTGACTTGGTTCTTGGAATCCTCTAGTCTGCTGTTGGATCTCTGTATATTATTCTTTATTTCAGTCAGTGAATGCTTAATTTCTAATTGGTCCTTCCTCATATCCTTGAGGGTCTCACTAAATTTCTCAGAGATTTCTAGAAGATTCTTGAGTAATCTTATAACCATGGTTTTGAACTCTATATCCAGTAGTTTGCTTTCCTCCATTTCTTTGATTTGTGACATGTTTCTTTGTCTCCACATTTTGGCTGCTTCCCTGTGTTGATAGAGTGGCCTTGTGTGGTAGGTGTCCTATAGGGCCCAGTGGCTCAGCCTCCCCAGTCACCTGAGGTGGATGCTCTTGGTGAACCCCTTTGTGAGCTGTGTGCACAGTCTTATTGTAGTTAAGCCTTGATTGCTGTTGGTTTCACTGGGAGGAGTTGACCTCTAGGCCAATTGGCTGTGAGGACCAGCTGCGTCTACAATGGGAGAAATACTGTGCTGGAGACACCCTTATGGGGCAAGACTTGCTTCAGTGGGGCTTTGGTGCTCACTGAGTCTGCCCCCTGAGTGTGTCTCTTATGGATCTGAAGACTTGTAATCTGGTGTGGTCTCACTCTCACCACTGGGTACACTGGCTCTTGGATCTCTAAGGAGGTGCAAAGTCAGCCACTGCCTGAGGCCACCCAGCAGGAGCTACAGAGAGATCTGCAGATTCCTCCTCTTTGTTTGGGGTTTGGAGGTGCCCAGATAAGGCCCAGCTGTGAAACAATGCAGGCTACTGTTGAGCCTTAGGCCTTCTTTTGGAAGTTCTGCAGTTCTTTGACCCAGCTGCAGTTTGATAGGTTTTAGATTGCAAAAGGCCAGGCCATTCATATGCAAAAGCTGCTGTGCACAGCTTGTGTGGGGTTGTAAATTGGGTGGGATGGGGTCTCAGGGAATCACGGGGCAGTGCAAACAGCAATTGGCTATCCGTTGGCCCTGCCCCAGATAGGTCCCTGGGTCTCTGTGTCCTGCGGCCCCGTGCAGGAACAATGAACACTGTGAGCACCTCTGAGAGAAAGCTGCCCTCATGTTCCAGCCTGATGCCAGACAATCTAGTTTCTCCCGGTATGAGTCTGGGTCCCGAGAGTCTCACCCGGAATTGAAGTTCAGAGCAATTGGGAGATTGTATCTCCCTCCCAATTGAAAAAGACAATAGCACACCCAGCTGCCAGCCCATTTTGGGCACGCCTCTGTTACCTTCACACTTACGCACCTCCAAACCTCCTACCAATCTCAATGTGCTTTTCTTTTTGCTTTAGTTGTAAAACTTCCACTCAGCCAGCCTTCCCATGGTTCTGGATGATATCTGTTTTGTCTTTTAGTTGTAGTTTTTGCAAGGCAGCAAGTACAGGTGATTACCTATGCCACCATCTTGGTTCCTCTCCCAGTGTGTTCTTGATGTCAAATATATCATTCTTCACTTCTGTCTGGTTCTTGTTCATGGCCTTTATTTCCTTTGTCATGCTGTTGTTATTTTTACTAATTTCCTTACACATATTTATAACCATTGCTTTGAACTCTGTGTCTTATAGGTTTTTTGCCTCCATTTCATTTTTTTTTTCTGGAGATTCCTTCTTTTCCTTCATTTGGGAATTGTTTCTTTATCTCCCCATGTTAGCTGTCTTTTTGTATGTGCTTCTATATATTAGATAGAACTGTTATGCCTCCAAGACTTTGTGAGATGGCCTTATGTAGAAAGTCCCTTGAGGGGTCCAGTGATGCAGTCATTTTGTTCATCTGATGTGGTTGCTATAGGAATGAATGCCCCTTGTGTGCATTATTTTGGATCTCCTGTTGCAATTGGGACTTGATTGTTGATGTCCTATTGATGGGAGGGATCTCCCCTCTGATTTTCTTTCAGTGAGATTTAACCCCAATGTCGTAGTGCCAGCTGTTATATAGGTGCTGACAGGGCAAAAATAAGACACAACATAACCAAACCAAACATACCACAAAAATCAAATTACTCAATGCAACAATAACAGGAAAGACTAAGAAGGAAAAAGATGAGAAAACAAAGCAAACAAAAAATAAAAAAGTATACTAGAAGACACATCCAAATACTTAGAGGGGATATAAAGAAAAAGGGAGAAAGAAGAAGACCAAAAAATGGTGAGGAAAAAAATAAAATAACAAAAATTAATGATATCAATAAGAATAGACAAAAGTAGAATAGAATCAGAGGAAAGAGAGAAATTAGGGATATGGAAGAAAAAAGAGAAGAAAGAAAAAAGGAAAACAAACAACCAAAAATAAAAACAAAACACACACACACACACACACACTCAAAAACCTTTGGGTCCACTATTTGAGGAGTTTGCTGGATTTTGCTCTGATGTTATTGAATATGGTCCCTCAGGTGTGTCTATCCCAGGACTCCTGGATTCTACTCTGGTGCAGGTCAATGTGAGTCACTGTTCCTTTCTGGCCCTTGGCAACCTGTTTGAGGTCAGAGAGGTTGAAGTGTGAGTCCAGTAAGCGGGGACTCCATAGCCCAGGGGCTGGGTCTGTCTTGAGTCTCATGCCTTGAGTGTTCCTGTTCTGGGCTGCATTACCTTCTTCCATGGAGCTGCTCCCACAGATGTCAGCTGCAGGTGTTTGGGGTCTACTGGTGTTCTATTTACCAGTAAGTACACAGTCTGGGTGGTGTCTGCAGTGGTTGCTCATGTGATCCCATTATTGTTCACTTAGGTACAAGGCGCGAGCCGTGGCTTGTGTTCTTGGGGAGCCTGCATGCACAGGTTCTGGGGCTGGGTGCCTATTGGTTCAGGCCAGGACCAGGGCTGGTCTGGGTGGTGGCAAGGCTAGACACCTATTTGCTGCCACTCCCCACTGCCTCCTCCCAAGGAGGACCTTGTAAACCCTTCAAAATGGCAAGGTTTCTGAGTCAGAGCCACACCTGGGGAATACCTGTGGTGGTAGCAGGGGCTCTTTGTCCAGGAGAGCCCAAACTGCCTCCCCTGAGACTCCTGAGTGATGGTACTATCACACACACACACACACACACACACACATCCACACACTCTCCCTCTCACTCCTTTACTCACTCACTCCAGTCCTGCCAGCTGCCATGTTGGAATACTAATTTCTCAGTTTTGGAGTCTGGAAGTCCAGGATCAGGGTGCCAGCATAGACAGGTGAGGGCCCTCTCTCTGGTTCTAGCCAGTGCCTTATCACTATGTCCTCATTTGGTGGAGGGGCTAGGAGTCTCTCTGGAACCTCTTTTATAAGAGCACTAATCCCATTCATAAGGACCTTGCTCTCATGACTTAAGCATCTCCCAAAGACTTCACCTCCCAAAACCATTATGTTTGGACATTAGAATTTCAATATATACAATGGGGTTGGGGCACAAACATTTAGACCACAGCTATAGTTAGGGAAACTACAGTATTGCTTACTCCCATCCTGAGGAGCCTCTTTTCAATATTTTAGTAAAATCCATCTCATTTAAAATGTGAGGGAAAATACAATCTAAATATTATAAAATGTACTACAAAAAAATTATGCATTCCAACAGACCATGAGAGCACATAAGAAAAAAAAAATTGTGGTTTGTAAACAGATGGGGACTCACACTTCAAAGGAGAAGTTTTAAAATAATAGATAATTATGGAATTCAAAATCTGAGACATTATATGGTTAATGATAAGTATATGTGAAGGCAGGATTGGCAAATACCAAAATGAATTGGAAAAGAATAAGAAAAATATTTAGAAAGAAAACCACAGTTAAGCACGAGTTTTTGGAAAAACAAGAAGAATTGATTCTATAAACAGTTCATACTTTCTGTGTACATTGAGCCAGAACAGTCTATATCAAGATATAGCCTTACAAAACTATTAGACTTTAAGTAAAAATTTCCTTTGAAAATCCAAACACCCCTTGCCACCAATAGCAACTTATGCATACAAATCAAGTAATCAATAATGAAAAGAAAATGAAAGTAGCATCAAATTTCTCAGCAGCAACATTTTAAGCTATAAAGCAATGAAGTAACATTTTTTAAGTACTCAGGAAAAGAAAATGTGAGCCAAGGTTTTTATACCCAGCTAGATATGCTTTTGGTACAAATGCTACAAAGAGTTATGAACATGCAGTACTTAAAAGAATATTATTCTAATAAAGTTTTCCTGAGGAATCTACTATGGAAAAAAACTTCAGAAAAACATAATATCTGGAGAGCTTCTTTATTAGATCTTCAAGGAATCGCAGTAAGAATTTAAAGACTGAAATATGATGATGAAAATTACAAAATACAGTTTGAATACTATACAGTCTTATGTTGGTTATATGATGCAAATAATTTAAAAATGGAGTAAAGTAAATGAAAAGTAGAATAATTTTCCCACTGGCACATTAGTATTAACCATGAAAAGATATTCTTTAAAATTGATAAATGAAGAACATGAAGTTTAAATACACTTTGCTTAACAAACATCAACACTAAGGTAATATTAAAGAAGAGAGAAAAAGAAGCAATTACTTGATGGCATTAATATTGATAATACAAAAAAAACCCCTGATAATTTCAGAACAAAGTTGTGGTTAAAAGTATTATAGAAAGTTACTAATACAAAGTTATCCATTAGAAAAAGAGTTCAAATGTTCCCAAATAGAAAAAGATAGAATAAGGGAAAAGACAGCAAAGCAAACAGCTAACATAATGTAATATATATTCATATACACCACATATATACATATATATTCATATATACCATAAAACATAATAATCTGTTATAGAATGAACACCAAACATATTAGTTGTTTCAACACATGTTAATGCACTTAACTTACATAATATAAAACAGATATTCAGATTGAACTAAAAAAGCAAAATTCAACTTTATGGTGCATGGAAAAAATACCTACAGTAAAATGAATTGAAAGGCTAAAGATAAAAGCATGAACAAAAATGTAACAAGTAAAGGCAAGTAAGAAGAAAGCAGGGGCCATAATCTTGATCTAAAACAGGCAGAATCCAGGCCAAGAAGCATTAAACAATACAAAGTAGGACATTCTATAATGCTAAAGGCTACCATTCACACTGAAAATATTAATATCTAGTCACCAAATATCAGTACAGCTTTCATAGAATAGAAGTGATAGGAGATAAAAGCAGAAACAGACAAATAACAAAAATAGGAAATTTCAGCACACCATGCTCAGATCTAAATAGATCAAGGGGACAAAATGTTAGAGAACATAGAAGACTCAAAAATCATAAGATAAAGTCTATAGATATATAATAAGAACTTTATCCTGATAGCACAAAATATTCCTTATTTTCAAGTGTATATAAACATCTACTAAAATTAGCTATATATTAGGTTACAAATAACTCAATAAAATAGTTATTTGTAACCTAACATTATTTGTTTTGCTTAATTCCTTTCTTTCTTTCTTTCTTTCTTTCTTTCTTTCTTTCTTTCTTCCTTCCTTTCTTTCTTTCTTTCTTTCTTTGTAAGTCATTTATTTTCAAACAATGTTATTAGGCAATGATGCAATAATGTTATTAGGCAATGATGCAATAAATCCTCAGGTAGTAGTAACAACAACAAACAACAACAACAACAAAAAATCCCCTACAACCGGAAACTTAAAAGTTAATTTCTAAATCAGAGAAAGTACCATATGATTTCATTCATATGTGGAATCTAATGAACAACATAAACTTAAAAAAATAGAATCAGGCTATAGATAAACAGTCTGACAGCTGTCAGAGGGGAAGGATGTTGCAAGGCTGCATGATGGCAGGGGGGTGGGTAGAAAAGAGATCAACTAAATAACTTTTATGCATTTATGCATAACCCATGGACATAGACAATAAGGTGGTGGAGGCCTGGGGAGAGGGGTGGGGGAGGGCTATAAGGGGTCAATGGGAGAAAAAAGGGGACTATATAATACTTCAACAATAAAGATTTTTTTAAATGTGATTTCTGTTTTATCTTATGCATCATGAAAATAAATGTTTTACTCACTACAAAAAAAACAACAACAAAAAACTATCCGGTTTGGCTCAGTGGATAGAGCACAGGCCTGCAGACCTAAGGGTCCAAGGTTCGATTCTGGTCAAGGGCACATGCCCATGTTGCGGGCTCGATCCCCAGTGGGGAACGTGCAGGAGGCAGCTGATCAATGATTCTCTCTCATCATTGATGTTTTTCCCTCTCCTTTCCTCTCTGAAGTCAATAAAAAAATATATATTTAAAAAAAGAAAAAGGTGAAGGGATTAAGCAAAGCAAACAAACAAACAAAAAACCTCATAGACAGATAACAGTATGGTGACTACCATAGGGGTAGGTTTGGGGAGGTGGAGGAGAGTAAAGGTGGGATAAATGGTGATGCAAGGAAACATGACTTGAATGATAGCAGTGGAGATGGAGAAAAGTAAGCAGATTTTAGATTTTTTGTGTGTCGTAATCTGGAGAACTTGGGAAAGGATTGATGTAAATGTAATGGAGAGTAGGACACAAAGAATAGCCATGGGTTCACTTGCATACACCAGGTGGTTGAAACTGCCACTTTGTGAGAAAAGAAATTTTAGGTGAGGTGATGGTAGAATGTAATTTGCAAAATAAATTACAAAATAGATAATTCATAGCAAAAGAAATTCAAAAGACCGAGAAAATATGATTAAGTTCACTTTATTCTTCATCAAAGAAATCTATACTAAGGAAATATACAATTTTTAACCTATCAAATTAACAAATTATTGATGACAGTAGTAAATGAATACTTTCATACCTTACTAATTTTTATAAACATTTTACCTTTCTGATTAGCAATATGGAATTACATGATCTATGACCTATAATTCCATTTCTAGGAATGTATCCTGAAGAACTAATTAGTTATTTGGACCAAATCTATGTGTAAGTATGCCAATCACAGACTTACATATTAGAAAAAATTGGGAGTCAAACACTAAATTCATTATGTAAATTTTAAATGACAAATGTTAAGTAATTATACTAAAATACAATAAATGTCTGCATAGTTATCATTAATCATGGTTTTGAAGGCATAGTTCAAAAGGCATTTTGTTTAAATTAATGGAGAGTTCTTTGACATTAGCTAGCTATCTGCACAAAGTCTCATTCTAAAAATATAGATATAGTAAATTCACATAAAAATAGGCAACAAAAATATGTCAAGGTAAAGTACCACACAAAGTTGCAATTAAAAAAAATTAAAGAGTAGCATAACATTTCTAAAGACAATGAAAGCTTGTTCTAATGGCTCACTTAAAAATAAAAAATCGCATACTGTTTCAAAATAAGTTAAAAGTCATTAAGAAAATTATTCAAGACATAAAATAATAGCCATAACATTAACTAAAAACCTCAGAAATAAAGTAACATTGAGTGAGAACACTTGAATTCTATACAGTGATTAGAATTGTGGGTTCTTGTGTGACTACCGCAGCCTCAACTATGAATATTCTAGAACACACACATATATGTACATTGGTACAGACACCAGACAAGAAAAAATGTCCCCCACTATTATATCTAGGTGATAGAATTACAGATGACTTAAATGTTCTTATATTTCTTATACAATGAATATATATTCTTTATATAGGACCTCATGTACAGAAGATAAAAATAATGATTCATTTTAATTTATGACATATCATCTTTTGTTCACATGAGGTCACTTTTTCTTGTTTTATTTGTATTTATTCTCCTTATTTCATCCCTAGTTCTATTCCCCTTCATTTTATGAACAACTATTCCCCTGTCATTAATGCATACCACTTTTTTTATATGTATTTTAGGAAACATTTTTATTTTGTGAGTACGCATTTTAGTTTATATCAATGGACAACTCTTTGAAATTGGCAAGCTATCAGTACCAAGCCTCATTCTAAAAATACAGATGAAGTAAATTCACATAAAATATGCAACAGAAATCTATCAAGCTAAAGTACTATACAAAGTTATAATCAGAAGAATGAAAAGGTATAGCATAACATTCTTCAAAAAAAGAAAATCATGTTATAAATGACATATTTTAAAAATATCAAATCTATTACTATCCTATATAATAAAAGGCTAATATGCAAATCAACCGAACAGTGGAACGACCAGTCACTATGTTGTGCACTGACCACCAGGGGGCAGACACTCAATGCAGGAACTGCCACCTGGTGGTCAGTGTGCTCCCACAGCACCACTCAGCCAGAAGCTGGGCTCACGAGTGGTGCTCACGAGTGGTGAGGCAGTAGCGTTGGTGAGAGCCTCTCCTGCCTCTGTGGCAGTGCTAGGGATGTCTGCCTGCCAGCTTAGGCCCACTCCCTGAGTGCGCAGGCCGGGCTGAGGGACCACCCCCCAACCCGAGTGCACGAATTTCGTGCACCGGGCCTCTAGTATTAAAATAAGCTAAAAGACTACAAATAATTCAAGACATTCTGAAGAACAATATAAACATAAATTAGAAAAACTCAGAAATTAGTGACAGAGTTAAAGAAAAATTAAAATACTATAAAGGAAAACTCATACTAGAAATGAAGGCTAAGCTAGTAGAAATACAAGAGTAAACAAAAATATCATGCCTTAGGACAATTACAAGGTAAAAGGGAGAAAGTGTAAAAATCAACAGTAAACAATAAAGGAGACTTAAAATATTTAAATAAAGAAACAAATCATAGTGGTGGGAAAAGTAGACCCAACATGTGAATATAGGAATCCCTGAGGAATGAACCAAAGCAAAAAAATAGAAGTAATATTAGGAACTAGAACACACTACTTTTTAAAAACACACACACATTCAAAACTACATGTTGAAAGAGTACCTTTATCAATATAGAAAAGACAACATCAAAACAAATTGTAAAATCATTGTACTTCAAAGGAAAGGAAAATATCCCAAAGGTATTTAAGCAAAATAAGTCTGAAAAAAACTTAGATTACTATCAGAACTTTTGACAGCAATTTTTTAACTCCCCCCTCCCCCGACACACAAATAAGTAGTATAGTTAAGATGTTCAAAAGAAGAAAATGTAAACCAAATACTTTTTTAAAAAATATATTTTATTGATTTTTTACAGAGAGGAAGGGAGAGGGATAGAGAGTTAGAAACATTGATGAGAGAGAAACATCGATCAGCTGCCTCTTGCACACCTCCTACTGGGGATGTGCCTGCAACCAAGGTACATGCCCTTGACCGGAATCGAACCTGGGACCTTTCAGTCCACAGGCCAATGCTCTATCCAAACCCGTTAGGGCCCAAATACTTTTTTAAATGTAGCAAAATTTATCTTCAAGTATAGAGGTCAGAAGCAAATAATTATCAAATTGGTAGAGCTCAGGGAATATTGTTACCATAATCTTTCCTAAAGAATCTACTAAAGAATCAGCCTTGGGCACTCAAAATGACCAGAGAGAAATCTGCATAAGAACTGGTGGTGAGCGTTAAGTATAATCCTAGTTTCCTTATAGTACTAGGATTATAAAAAGATTAAAAAAGAAAGAGGTTGTAATATGTAAAATTAATATGATCTAACAATATAGTTATATTATAAACCTAAAAAATATGGGGATAGGGGAAGTGTATGAGAATTTTTTAAACTATTTAATAGTCATATTTTGCAATGGTAGATCAATACTGCTGTATGCATAAAGTGATTTGGTTAAGGCTAGTAGAGGGTGGTTCAATAAATTTAAGAAAAGTGTTTGTTTATAGATTAAACAGTATTTTAGACATGTACTGTATATAAGAAAGGTTAAAACAGGGAATCATTTGGGGATTGCAACAAATTAATTCAACTTACATTATTTCTAATAGGAAAAAAAAATAATTGGCTTTTGAACAAATCACTTCTTAATCAGCCTTCCATTCCAGAATATTTCTGGTTCAGAAGAAAGAAATTGACACACTTAAAATGCAATATCATCTAATGTATAAGTAGAAATGATAAATTGTAGGTTCCTGATAAATAATGATCATAATTATAAGTTACCTCAAAGCAGCATTCGTCAATTACATTTAAAAGTAAAGGATTTAGCCTCTACAGTACCTATATATATAAAGAGCCAGTGTCCGTAACATCCAAAACGACCAAAGGCTCAACCGAATGCCAGGCTGCACATGCAGCATGCTGAGCAGGCTGAACTGCTGACCTCTCGGAGAGAGAGAGAGGCAGGAACTTGCAACAGGGACTTGCGTGAGGCTGCCTCATGGCACCCCACATCCCTCCCTGACTGACCACTGCGACTCTAAGCCAGCTAGGGCCGCCTCCAGGCCGCAGCCACAGGTCCCTTGCCCCCACCCCAGGCCCGAGAGCACGGCACTGGGCAGGGGAGCCAGGGGGTCTGGGAATGTGGTGCAAGGCGCCAGCGCAGTGTGGGGAGCTGTGTTTACACCACTAAGTTCCCCACTTTCACCCAGGCCCAGCTCCTGCCTGTGTGCTTGTCCGGCAGGCCTGACTGCACCAGGGAGTGAGCCATGGCAATCGGGATGGCCACTTCCTGGGACGGGATGGCCGGGCCATGGTGATTCACGAGGGCAACAAGGTCCGTGGGGCATGCACAGTCCTCAGGCGGTGGGGGCGGCCGGCCAAGCCAAGTCTGGCTTCGGTGGGTCCAGCGCGAGCCCGAGGGAACCCCAGCCCCCACAGGTCCCAGGCTGGATGATGGCTCAGCACTGAGCAGTGTCTCCATGCACTGCGCCCAGGGGTGGCCGCAAGCTGCTGCAACCCTGCCCCACACTTCAGAGAGTGGGAGGAGGCTTGCGGTTACCGGCACCCTAGGCTGCACCGCCTGTGCCACCACCTGCCAGGTTGGCAGAGTCCAGAGTGGGTGAGCTGCTCCCGCCCCCGCAGTGGTGGAACAGGGAGGAGGGCATTGTGTGCAGGGAGGGGACCTCAGCCAGGATCCTGCGGGGAAGGGGCCTGGCCTGGACCCAGTGGGGAGCTTAGGATGTCTGGCTGAGCAGGCGTTGGTTCATACCAACTCTTACTCTGCCATCTTCCTCCAGTTCTCCAAGCTAGCCCCCCTGCCCCACCTTCCCGGGGGAATTGGCTCTGGGCGACCTCCCCGAGTACAGACTGTGGACCCAGAGACCTCAAGGAAGAGTGCCCGGCAGGGCCTGGGCAGGGGCTGGTGCAGAACTACCAGGGCAAAGCTGCTTCAGTGTAGCAGTGAAGGTTGGAACAGACCCAAGGAGGAAACCAAGAGGAGAAAGGCCAGGAGGCATGAATTCCCAGCACTTTAGCCACTTGAAAACAGCTCCACTTGAAATGTGAGGTGGCTGTACGTTCAGCTGAGAAGTGAGGGGGTTGAACCCCATCGTCGCTGGGCTCCTATCAGTCTGAGGCCCGAGCATCCACCACAGCAAGGAAATAAAGGCGGGGGGCGGGGGGGGGGGGGCGGGGGGGGGGGCCGGGGCTCGCCCAGAGGAAGGGAGAACAATTGAAGGAAACCATGTCTAGACTTTCCCCAGCCCTCTCTCTCTTTCCGCTGCCTACAAAAGCGCCCAGGCCTGGACACAGTTCTGTCTCCACCTTTTAATCCCCTGTTCTTCAACCACAGAGGAAAGAAATAAGGCTTGAGAGAGAAGCCTTAAATATTGATTGGCTGCCTGTTGCACACACCCTGCTGGGGATTGGGCCTTTTATATCTGATCAGCCGGTTGCCTCCTGCAGAGGAGCCATCAGTAGGACATCCTGTGAGGGCTCCCAGACTGTGAGAGAGGGCAGGCCGCGCTGAGGGACTCCCCCCCAGTGCACGAATTTTCATGCACCAGGCCACTAGTCTATAATAATAAAAGTGTAATATGCTAATTAGACAGGACATCCTTCTGGACGAAGCCAGGGCTGCGAGGGAAGTCCAGGTCCCGGGTGCCTACCAGCAGCTGGAGCAAAGCCCGGGTCCTGGGTGCCTGCTGGCGGCCAGAGGGAAGCCGGTGCTGGCAATCAGGGGAAGGAAGGCCTACTCTTGCATGGATATTTTTGCATTGGGCCTTTAGTGTTTGTATAATGAACTTGCAGTTTAAAGGGTTCTTAATTCTCTCTTGGGTGTACTGGGGTTTGGGATTCTACTTTTCTACATTATATCTTATTAATGCTAATATATGTGCATTACAGTGTCTTTGCAAATTTATTTTCAATTTCTATATATGTATACTAAAGGCCCAGTACACGAAATTCATGCACGTGTGGGGTCCCTAGGCCTGGCCAGTGATCAGGGCCGATCAGGTTCCCCACCTCCCCACCTCCCCACTCCTCACCTCCTTCTCTCGTTACCTGTGCGCCACCATTGTGTGGTTCCCCGCATACCTGCATCCTCTCCTCCTCCTTCCCTTGCCATCTGCATCTGCTGCCACCCACCCCCAGTTCCCCGTCCCAGCCTGGGGCCCGGCCCCAATCAGGCAATTGGGGCCTGCCGGCCAGGGGGAGGGGCCAACTTCCACCGTGGTGTGCAGGTAGCGGGCTGTTCAGGGCATGCCAGCTGAGGGGGAAGGATTGGGGGAGGGACCTGGGAGGTTGGCCACCAGCCCCGAGGAGGGAGCTGGGCTTTGGCCCCACTAAGAAAGAGGCCACGTCTGCTGCCAACCACCCCCAGTTCCCTGTCCCAGCCCAGAGACCTGCTGGCTGGGGGAGGTGGGACCGGGAGGTTGGCCAGCAGGCCCCATTGGTGATCGGGGTCTCTGGGCTGGGGACAGCTCCTGTGTTGAGCGTCTGCCCCTGGTGGTCAGTGTGCATCATAGCGACTGGTCATTCCTGTCGTTCCAGTTGTTCTATCTTAATGGTCACTTAGGCTTTTATATATATAGATGTGTGCTTATTTTTGTCATCTGTGAAAGCAACCATTGTCTTTAGATGAAGAAAAGTACAGGTATATGTATGTACTTATATATGTATATTTATGTGCCTTATAATATAGAACTTTGTATATAAAATATATATGTGTTTTAAACATGTTTTTATTGATTTTAGAGAAATAGGAAAGGAGAGGGAGAGAGAAATAGAAACATCCATGAGAGAGAAGCATAAATATTGATTGGCTGCCTGTTGCACACCCCCTGCTGGGGATTGGGCCTGCCATGTGAGTCTGCCATGTGTTTTGACCAGGAATGGAACCAGTGACCTCTTGGTTCATGGGTCAACACTCAATCACTGAGCTACACAAGCCAGACCATATCTTTATAATATAGGCATGTATATGAATATATATGAATATTATTTATATACATACACACACACATATGTTAGGCATACTGGGATAGTCATTGATATAATCATGGCAGAGCACTATTTAGTTAATAGCTGAGACTATAACCTCTGGAAGCCATGGTCTGTACAGTTATTTGTCCCCACTCATTGGAAACATTTAACAGTGTACCATGACCACCAACTAATCAGAATAAATATCTATTTAATCAGGAAAAACTTCCAAAAGTTGCATTTTCAAGCAAATTTCAAACCTTCTTCTAAAGTGTTTTGTTTATAGTACAAGCCTAATGCATTTGTTTAAGGAGTTGGGAGTAATTTTTAACAGTGAAATGAACATATCTTGAAGTATTTTCCCATTCTACTACTAAATGAGCCAACAGAGAATGAATATCCCTTCTTTCTCTTCATATTCAAACTGCTCCCAGACTCAAAAAGATCTCTAAGGAACGAAGCAAATGAAAGACCAGAACATAGGTCTTTACAAAACTTATAGATTTTTTTTTCTTGTGTCAATATGACGCATCATTTTTAAAGTAAAATTTTTTATGATGTTGCCAATATACTGCTGAAGAAAAAGATTAGTCATTTTTTTAAACTAGAATGATTCAGATAATTAAGTACTGGCTTCATGAACTTAGCTTTTAGTATTCATTCTTTTGGTATAAATTTTTCAATATTAGTTTTGAACATTAAATTTATAACTTAGCATAGGTGATATAGTATGCTTTTCAAATCACATAATGTAATTTTTATAACCTGGTAAGGTTAACTGCACTTAAACATTTTCCTTAAAAGTGTCATTATTTTTTTTTTAAAAAAAGTGTCATTATTGCCAAAACCGGTTTGGCTCAGTGGATAGAGCGTTGGCCTGCAGACTGAAAGGTCCCAGGTTCGATTCCGGTCAAGGGCATGTACCTGGGTTGCGGGCACATCCCCAGTGGGAGATGTGCAGGAGGCAGCTGATCGATGTTTCTCTCTCATCGATGTTTCTAACTCTCTATCTCTCTCCCTTCCTCTCTGTAAAAAATCAATAAAATATATTTTAAAAAAAAGTGTCATTATTGTTACTTATGTTCTGTACATCTACTCACTTGCAGCTTGGTGGGAACCACCCTTCTGCACTGAATGATGACAGAAACATAGCTCCTCAGAATTGATTATTATGTTAATAGCACTGTTAATTTTGCTATGAAATGTATTTGTTCCCAGGAGATTCACTAATTGATGTATCACTCTAAATTATTAGAAATGTAATTATCTGGAATGTATTTTTTCCATCATTATAATGTATGGATCTTTATTTATTAAAGAATAATGTTGAATAAAAAGAAAATTAAGAGTTGTTCCAACTCCCCCACTTTATAGGTAAAGTAACTAAGCCTCAGGGAAATGAGAGAATTTTAATCATCTAAATATGACTTTCGGTGAGTAATGCTCAAAGAGATAGCATTTTGATCGATGTTATTTCCACTTAAAATTAGATGTTCAGTTCTTTTGATGATTAACTTTAGCAAATTTTAATGTCCTGATATATACAAAAAACCATTGCTGCTGCTGTACTTCCAATCTCTCTCATGGATTATTCTCATTCTATTTTTCTGATGCAGGTGTAAAAATAAGACATACTCTATAAGGTATATATCAGTGTATTATTACTCTCCGTTTTCATTAAGTGTCTGTGACCCTTCCTTTTAAAAGTACCTATTCAAATTTCAAAGAGAAATGATATACCAATTCTATAAATTTTTATACAGATTGTATAGTCAAAAGAATATTTCTATTGTGATACTGGCTTTAACTTAAATTTTTTAAATATATTTGAGATACTGGCAGACTCTGGAATCAGAAAGCTGTATTTATTTATTTATTTATTTATTTATTTATTTTAATATCACCTGGGTTTTGTTTATTGGAAACATCTTTTAAATTTTTTTCTTATTGTTTAAAGTATTACATATGGTATTATATATGTCTCCTTCCCCCCCCCATTGACCTCCCCCATTCCACCCCTACCTCCCAGCACATGCCCTCACCCCCCAAGTGTCTGTGTCTATTGGTTATGCTTATATGTATGCATACAAGTCCTTTGATTTATCTCTTACCCTCCCCCCACCTTCCCACTGAAATTTGATAGTGTGTTTGATGCTTCTCTGTCTCTATGTCTATTTTTGTTCATCAGTTTATGTTGTTCATTATATTCCACAAATGAGTGAGAACAGCTGTATTTAAAGTAAATATGAGCCTTCAACACATGAGTAATGGTAAGCTAGAATCTAAGGTGCACAGAAAATGTGTGTGTACACACTCAACACATGTAAAATATATATGCATACAACACCCATGCAAGTGCACACACACACACACACACATACACACATTTTTTTAATGTAATGGTCCTATAGAACTAAGCCAAGGGAGCTAGAGTTACTTCATACTAATCCATGTTTTCTAGCTTCATGGGGCTTAGATTATTTTCTATTGAACTTTCTTGTCCACTGAATTAAAAGAAAAAATCAAGGACTAATTTGCTAAGCCACAAAGCCTGTTTTAATCTGTGATGTGCTGAATAAGAAAGAAAGACATAAATGAAATTGTGAACACTTTCTTTGGGTCATAAAATTACTAATAGAATGTAGATTCTTCTTTTGAAATTAGTACTCATGTGTGTAGGTGTGCAACCATCACATGCATAAAGTATCTACATGATAGACTTGCATAAAATAGAACTTAATGTGTGCATTTCAAAGTGTATTTTTGATATGGTCTGGCAGTAATTCTTTTTATCATAAACTGTTATTATATTTGAAATCATTATGTGCCTTAAGCACCTGGTTAATCTTTTGCTTAAATTCTGTATCAGTCAGACATCCTCTTATGAATCACATAAAGATTGGATCTTGCTGAAGTGTGAAATAATCCTGTTGCTTCTGAGAGTGAATGAACCCAGGATTAGATCAGATAAAACACACTCAAGCTAAAGTGCACAAGGTGGATTATGCAAGAAAAGAGGATTTAGTTAAGAAGAGATCCACAACTTTTTGTTAACACAGAGAATGGTCTTTTGTAAGTAACATTTGTGGAAATTCAACTGGAGCTTTAAAAGCTATGTCTTTTGTTGTATATTTCTCTGCATATATTTGCTTTGTAGTTGGGAGTGCTAACTTTGGAACCATGCTGGGCTAGGACTCCTGCTCATTTTGCCTAATGAAAGGCTAAGGATGTACTTTCATTCCTACATTCTTGTTTTGTCTTCTTTGAAGTTTATTAAGCTCTCCTAAAAGATGTGAGGTTTATTAGGCTGTTATTATTATGAACACAAATTAAATATCTGTTTCCTGGGGAGTTATAATCTTCAAATATAACCTGTACTTACTATAATGTTTACCTAGTATTGATATATTTCTTCTTGTTCTTAATATAAAGAAGACAACATAGCTATGAAGGTGTCTTAGGGGATTGCCTTAATTTAATCTTATACTTGTTTACTTATTAATGTTCTAATACATCTTCTTAAAGTTACAAGTTACATAAACAGCTGACAGGTAGAGAGGCAAGAGATGCTTTAAGGGATGTATTACTAGTGTAAGATTATGTACTAGAACTTCTACATATTATAATTCTGTACAACTCTTTGGGCAAGAGTTTTTCCTATATTCAGACATGTTCCTTCACTCCAAAGTTTCAACATTTCTGTTTTAACACGAGTCTTTTAAATGGGGAGGGAAATAGACATTTTATTGCATCCATGGTTTTAGTTTGTAATGGAACAAATCAGTTGCACCTCTAACTTGGAGATTAAAGGATTAGCGAGTCCATTCTAGTCAATGATTCCTACTCTATTATAATTAATTTGTTAAGTTCCTGTATGTTCTCTGATCATCCAAATGACTGGCTTCTGGATGTCAGTGAATGCTTCTCATACCTGCTTTCACCTGAAGAACTATTCCATATGCTAAGCTTTCTGAGTGTTTTTGTCAATGTTGTACTTAAAAGTGATGATGAAGTAGAAATAGCAAAAACAAAACAAACAAACAAAAAAACCACAACACACATGGGCCATTCTTGAGATTTGGATATAAAATTATTACTTGAATTAATCAATTATTGATTGAGAGATTAACTTAATACAACCAAACTTTTAAGAATAAGCCTAACAATTATGTTTTTCACAATTTTCTTTTGCTGTAATTCATTCTTAATAAAGAAGTATTATATAATATTTATCACTCTATGGAAATATTACATGCTCATATATATGAGAAAAATATTTCTACTCTTAGAATAATAGGATGTGATTCAAGATGAAAAGAAACATCTAACTACTTCTAAATCCCTTTCCCACCAGTCCACCAAGTGTGTAATTTTTACTAAGAGACTCTTTTATTGGATATATATTTTGTGAGACATATAAAAATGTCTTAAAACTTAACAAATTTAAAAATTAAATCCAGCCAATAGAGAGTGATAACACATGAATGTCTCATTCAACATTTATTATTTACTATATATAATATTGTATTAGACAATAAATATAAAAATAGCACAACTGAGGGAGACAAAATGGTGGCGGAATAGACGGAAGTGTCCAGAGCCTTGTCCCAGAGCAGATAGAACAAGGAAGTAAATCGAATAACATCCACCCTGAATTGGTGAAGTAGACACAGCTGGTGAGACAATTTGCAGTCGGGAAGGACACAGGACACCTGGAGAAAGGTAAAATCAGGGATCTGGGCTGGGGAGAACTGCAAGACCTCTGAGCCCAGAGGGTCAGAGGGAGACCACACAGCACTGAGGCCACGTCCCTAGGGTCAGGCACAGTGTCTGACTGTGGAATAAAGGTCTGCAGGACTGCTGGTGGCAAGGGATTCTAGATCTGGGTCCACAGTCATGACAGACTGAGCCCAGAGGGGGCATTCAGGATGGCTGCCCAGACCATGCAGTGTCAGGAGGAGCAGGGCTCACAAAGGTACTGCTCTTTCCCCTCTTTTTGGTCTTTGCTTTTCTTCGCTGAACCTAGTTCATAGGACCTTTCAGATATGGACACTTAACCGTGGCTGAGGTGCAGGAGGAGGTGCGGACTTGTGGAGTCTGGGGAGAGGAGAGGGTCCAGGAGAGGTGGCCACAAGTCTGGCGCTGAGTCATACCTGATGCACGGGACCTAGACAACCATTTTCTCCTGAAGAAATAGCCCCACCCTGCAGTCTCCCGGCAACCAATACAGCCACACCCAGACTACATTCTGAGTGTTACAAAGGATAAAAAAAAAAAAAAAATTTGAATAGTCCCTGAGAGTCCACAGGGACTGGACTAAAGAGAGCCTTCAGTCCCAGCAACAGGAAACTGAGAAGCCACAGATAGTACAGAAGAGTGGGATCTGAAACCAGCCAAAGAAACAACACTTCACTTTTTCATTTTTTTAAATTTTATTTTAATATTATTTTGTTATCTCTTTTTTTCCTTTTTCTTTATTTTCATTTTTTATTTGTTTCTTTACTTTCTATCTATTTTTGCATTATTTTTCCATCATTCTAATTTATTTTATTTTATATTTTTATCCTATTTTTAAAATATTATTATTATTATTTCTCTTTCTCTTTCTTCTTATCCACACATCCTCTTTCTACTTTCTCTATACTGGACTGAAGTCCTCCCCATATTCATCCAATTCTTAACCTTAATTTCTGTATATAAGATTCTACCCCCACCCTCTTTACTGGGTATTTGGTGTTTGTATGTTTTGGTTTACCTGTTTGTTCTCTGCTGTTTTCTCCA
>NW_005871098.1:3435213-3496185 GCF_000147115.1 Myotis lucifugus
TCCTTTTCTCTTTTCTTTCTCTCATACCATCTTTTCTCTCTTTGATATCATTTGTGCTTTCTTTTCTCCCCCTTATTCTCTTTTTTCTGGTAGTCACTTATATTGGGGTTATCGGTATCATGAGTACATTCGTGTTTTGTTCCCTTTGTGTCGTGTCTTGTCGAGGTAAATTTTATCCTGTTTGGTCAATGTGCTAGAGAGCGAGCCACATAACCAGATACCCCAAGAGGAGAATCCATATACAAATGAATCAATAACACTCCAGATCCAACTATAGAGGCAGGAAGAAGGCGGCAATGAGGGAGACAGTGTGAGTGAGGGAGCAAAAGAGGAGTGTGTGGTCGTGTGGGGTGTGGGTGTGTGTGTATGTGACTGAGGCAGAGTTAGATCCTGCAGGACCTTTGGGGGCAGGCTAACCAGGTTCACCTAACTAGGCAGACTCTGTTACCATTACAAACAGTCCCAGAGTGGCCGGCTCTTCCTCAGAGGACTCGCTTTTTGAAGGGGAGAGCTACTGTGACTGGGAGCCCAGCCTCACCTCCACCCAGGGTGCCCTCAGATAATATCTGGGACTCTACAGCCACCCCGTTCAGGGACCTGCTACCTCAGCTGCAGTCCCACAGTCACCGAGACTCCAACCACCCCTGGTGCAGGCTCCTGTGAGTTCCGAAGCATGTTCCCCTCTGACCGGCCCAATGCTTTAGCCAAGGGCCCTGCAACCATGCAAGCAGCAGACACATGAGCAGCCCACTTCTGTCTGAGGAGCAGCAGCCCTCCAAGCAGCCCCACCCCTCTATCCAAGGAGCAGCCCACCCCCATTCAAGGATCAGCAGCTGTTTACACAGCCCACCCCCATCCAAGAAGCAGCAGCTGCATGAGCAGGCCACCCCGGACCAAGGATCAGTCTGCTCCTGCCTGAGAAGCAGCAGCCGCACTAGCAGACCACCCACAACTGAGGAGCGGTAGCCCCACACTGCCTGCCCATGTCTGAGGAGCAGCAGCCACGCGAACATCCCACCCCTATTCAAGAAGAAGCAGCTGTGCATGCAGCCCACCTCTGCCTGAGGAGCATCAGCTGCACAAGCAGCCCACCTATGACTGAGAAGCAGCAGCCCCGCACAGCCGGCCCCCATATAAGAAGCAGCAGTCGCATGCAGCCAGCCCCTGTCCGAGGAGAAGCAACCTTGTGAGCAGACCACCCCCATTTGAGGAGCAGCAGCTGTGCAAGAAGCCTCCCAACACCAGCCAGAGGAGCCACCACTGCTGCGAACAGTGCCCACCAGAGGAGCCGCTGCCAACAGAGGAGCAGCTGCTTCTGTGGTGACCCGAGGAGCAGCCACTGCCATCCCTGCACAACTCGACACCTAGATCTTTCAGTGAGAACAAAAATGAGTAGACAAAGAAACCCCCAAAAGAAAAGGAGGAATCACCAGAAAAGCAGCTAACTGAAACAGAGGCATGCAATATGTCAGAAAAAGGATTTAGAATAAGGGTCATTTGGTTCATAAACCAGATGGATGAAAAAAATCAACAACTTATGTAAGAATCAAGAAGAGCACAGCCGCCTACTGTCCCATGCTCTCCCGTGCACACATGCCAGCCTCTCCTTGGAACAAAGGCAGCGCGAGGTGGGGGGACTCTGGGGGCAGCCACTTGGGAGCTCGCTGCTGCTCACCTCCAGGCACTCATTCCATGGAGCTGGTTCATTCGAGAATCTAGGTCATTTCCAGCTCCGGAAAGAAGAGGATTTCTTCAAGTGGATCAGGAAAAACTGATAATTCAACTCTGTGCTTCCAAGACCCCAACTCTACCTGAGAGTAAGAAGCCCTAGGATCTTAGAACCCCAGAAACATCCCACCAAACCCACCTCCAACATGGGGGCCGTGACTCGGCTGTTGGTGGGCATCTGCCTAGCTTTGCTCGCCCTCACTGCTAAAGGTGGGGTCCTCAAGAAAGTCATTCGGCACAAACGACAGACTGGGGTGAACATCACTCTGCCAGAGGAAAACCAACCAGTGGTGTTCAACCACGTCTACAACATCAAGCTGCCTGTTGGGTCCCAGTGCTCCGTGGATCTGGAATCAGCCAGTGGGGAGAAGGATCTGGACCCACCCTCAGAGCCCAGTGAAAACTTCCAGGAGCACACCGTGGACGGGGGAAACCAGATCATCTTCACACACCGCATCAACATCCCCCGCTGGGCCTGTGGGTGTGCCCCTGCTCCTGACATCAAGGAGCTCCTGACCTGACTGGAGGAGCTGGAGAACCTGGTGTCCTCCCTGCGGGAGCAGTGCAGCATGGGAGCGGGCTGCTGCCTCCAGCTTGCCGAAGAAAAGGTTTAAAATAAAAAGCGCAGTCTTCCACAAAAAAAAAAAAGAATCAAGAAGAGAATAAAGAGAGATATAGCTGCAATAAAAAAACACATGGAAAGTTTCAACAGTAGACAAGGAGAAGTGGAGGACCGATCAGCGAATTAGAAGACAGGGAAGCAAAACGCACTCAAACTGAACTACAATTGGAGAAAAAAATTAAAAGACAGGAGAGCCTAAGGGAGCTTTGGGACAACATGAAACGAAGCATCATATGAATAATAGGGGTTCCAGAACAACAGGAAGAGGAACAAGGTTTAGAAAACCTATTTGAAGAAATAATGTCAGAAAACTTCACTGATGTGGGGAAGAAAAAAGTCACACAAGCACAGAGAGTCTCAAAAAAGATGAACCTGAAAAGAACCACACCAAGACACTTCATAATTATGATGGCAAATGTTCAGGACAAAGAGAGAATCTTAAAGGCTGCAAGAGAGAGACGGAAAGTTACATACAAGGGATCTCCCATTAGATTATCAAATGATTTCTCAGCAGATACACATCAGGCCAAAAATAAATGGAAATAAATTTACAAAGTGATGCAAAGCAAGGGACTGAATCCAAGAATACTCTAACCAGCAAGGCTATCATTCAAAATTGAAGGGGAAATAAGGAGCTTCACAGACAAAAAAAAAAAAAAAAAAGGCTAAGGGAGTTTATCACTTCCAAGACAGCAATGCAAGAAATGCTAAAGGGACTGGTGTAAACAGAAGAAATAAAAAGGGAAGAAGGAACACAGGCACAAAAAATAAAAATGGCTACAAACAAGAACCTATGAATAATAACTTTAAATGTAAGTGGACTAAATGCTCCAATCAAAACACATCAAGTGACCGAATGGATAAGAAAACATGACCCATATATGTGCTGTCTACAAGAGACTCACATCTAACAAGGGACACACACAGACTGAAAGTGAAGGGATGGAAAAATACCTTTCAGGCAAATGGAAATTTTAAAAAGCTGGGGTAGCAATACTTATATCTGACAAATTAGACCTCAAAATGAAGGCCATAACAAGAGATAAGGAAGGTCATTTTATAATACTAAAGGGATCTATAAAACAAGAGGATATAACCCTGATAAACATATATGCACCCAATGCAGGACCACCCAAATACATAAAAAAACTTCTGGAAGATATCAAGGGAGATATTGACAACAATACAATCATAGTAGGGGACTTCAATACACCACTGACATCACTGGAAATATCCTCTAGACCAGTGGTCGGCAAACTGCAGCCCCTTGAGTGTGGCTCTTCCACAAAATACCACATGCGGGCACGCAGGTACTGTGCGATTGAAACTTCGTAGCCACACTCAAGGGGCCAAAGAGCCGCATGTGGCTTGCGAGCCGCAGTTTGCTCAAGACAAAAAAAAATAGCAAAGAAACAGCAAACCTAAATGACTCATTAGATCAGATGGACTTAATTGACAGCTTCAGAACATTTCTCCCCAAAGCCACAAAATGCACATTCTTCTCAAGTGCACATGGGACATTTCAAAGCTAGATCACATGTTAGGGCAGGCTAAATCTCTACAAATTCAACTAGATTGAAATCATATCAAGACTGTGTGCCTGAGCTCCAATCAAGAGTAAGGGACAGGTCATGTGCGTCAGGGATTATAAAGCCGAGCAGACCACCTGTTCAGTATGCGCGAGCTTCCAGACCATGTGTGCTCACCCTTCTACATAGAAGTAAATATATTTGCCTTGCTGCCTAGCTCCCAAGTATGTTTTGTGTTCTACCAGGACCCCTGAATTGGGGGGCTCGCCTTATTTCTTACAAAATCCTTGGGATATTGTCTGTTATAAAATATGTTCAAATAGTAACATAATCTATGAAGACTTTGATGCCATTTTTAAATGCAAAATGACCTAACTCATAAAACAATCAGATTTCTCCTGAATAATCACCAAATCATGCTTTCAGCATTAAAATGATATTTTTTCTGCTAAAATAGGAAATGATTAAAATTTACTCTTTCCTTTCTAATAAACATTTGCCAGTCATATATTGTCAAGAAACACATAAAACTGTCTTCAAAGTGACAAATATTGTGCTCAGAAGAAAATAAGACAAAGTGTTGGAAAAATTCAATTATCAAATGACACTGTTTAGCTTTGACTATCAGAAAGAAATAATACCTTGGGTGGTTGTGAAGGGATTTTGATATGTAGTTGGATGACACTACAGAGTGGGAATCTATTCTTAATATATATGAAAGAAAAGAAATACACTCAATAATTTACTATTGTATTCACTTCTGAACACCTAAACTGCAAAAGAATAATTTACGAGCCATGGTGTAGATTGGAGGTGCTTCAGGCTCATTTCTGAGAGATCACAGCGATGTGTGCACAGAGAAATAGGCACTGCTGAATGAATAAAGCAGCACTACCAATCCACACACTGCTTTGTCCACATACTACTTTATTCACAGACACCAGTTGGTGGTTAACAAAACACCTCTGATTTTCATTTAGTGCTGAAGAAAATGGTGAAAACTGTTGTCCAATAATGCTAAACATTTGAGAAACCCTGTTAATTGTCATGCTCTTATAGTGCCCCATTAGGATGATTGTTAAAACCTTTCTAATTAATCTCTGAAATGATTATTGACTCACTCTAATCAATGGGTTGACAAACTTTTTCTGTAATGTCTTTGATTGTAAATACTTTCAGTTTTGCAAGACATATGGTCTATTCAAGTTGTAACTACTCAATCTATAATTGTAGTAAAATATGTAAACAAAAAGTGTGTCTGTGTTCTGATGATACCTTATTTACTAAAAGCAAGTAGTGTGCTGGATTTGGACCACCAACTATAATTTGCTGACACCTGATAATCCATTGGATCTCCCTTCTTCCAGGAAGATTAGTGCAGTGTGAAAGTTTGATCATAGCACACCTCTACTTAACAACTTTTAAGAGTTCTTTCCTTTGTCCATAATTAAGGCCTAGATTCTTTAGAACGATAGTCAAGATTTTTCTTTACTTGACTTTTCTCTCCCTTTGAATCTTATCTTATGCTTTTCTTCAACATGCACATTGTATTAGAGCATAATCAAACCATTTATAGTTCTTTCAATGTGCCAGGGTCTTTAGGCCTCTGTGCCTTTAGAGCAGTGGTTCTCAACCTTCCTAATGCCGCAACCCTTTAATACAGTTCCTCATGTTGTGGTGACCCCAAACCATAAAATTATTTTCGTTGCTACTTCATAACTGTAATTTTGCTACTGTTATGAATCCTAATGTAAATATCTGATATGCAGGATGTATTTTCATTGTTACAAATTGAACATAATTAAAGCATAGTGATTAATCACAAAAACAATATGTAATTATATATGTGTTTTCTGATGGTCTTAGGTGACCCCTGAGACCATCGGAAAGGGTTGTTCGACCCCCAAAGGGGTCGTGACCCACAAGTTGAGAACCGCTGCTTTAGAGGAAATCTATACTTTGAACATGCCTTGACTATTGAACTTAGCAGTTGTTTGTTTACCTGTCTGGCTACTGGATTACAAAGTGAACTCCTCAAGAGAGTAAAGTATGTTCTATTTATTTTTATAAAGACAGAGCCTAAGATGTTACCTGGCCAATTCTAGAAACTCTAAAAGTGGTTATTGCAGAATAGTCAAATGATTAAAACTCATCCAATAATGAACTTATGAACCTCCAAAGTATTGAATTACTTATTCTTAGAGAGTTGAAGTAGAAACATGAAGACTAGCCTGGCTGGCATGGCTCAGTGGTTGAGCATCAAACTATGAACCAGGAGGTCACAGTTCCATTCCCTGTGGGGGGCATGCAGGAGTCAGACGATCAATGATTCTCTCATCAATGGTGTTTCTCTCTCTCTCTCTCTCTCTCTCTCTCTCTCTCTCTCTCTCTCTCTCTTCGTCTCTGAAATTAATAAAAATATTTTTAAAAGAAATTTGAAGACTATCCACATGGAAAATAAGTTTCAGAGTAAATTTTAGACTTGAGTTTATTACAATAAAATTAATACTCTCTGAATTTAAATCTAACTGGGATTAGTTGACATACTTGTATTATCTAACTTTAAAATATTTTGTTAAGTATTAATATATTAAACTCCATTTACATAGTGGGATTTATTAAGGTATTATAATTGCATGTGCCCTTTCCTCTACACAGACATTCAAGAGATAATTTTAGTAAAGCTGCAAAAAGGAAAAATGTAGGGGCTCATTTGTTTCTAGCCAAAATGAGGAAACAGAGACTGCATTTATGATCCCACCTGAAATAACAACAAAAACTGGACAAAATATATGAAACATCAGTTCTCAAAACATTGCACATCATACAACAAAGGAAAGTGATCCATCCCCAAGAAATGGGAAACAAATGAGATGAACACTATAAATACCCCAGCTTATTATCTGGACATTTTTTCCAGGTTGCACCATAAAGAGTGGGAACACAGGAAAGAGGGATGGCAGACTGCTTGAGTTCACAGGAGCTTTCTGGTGATGCAGGAAGTTCATAGCAACCTTAGGGGACG
The DNA here is from genome assembly GCF_000147115.1 of Myotis lucifugus. Lineage (NCBI taxonomy): Eukaryota > Metazoa > Chordata > Mammalia > Chiroptera > Vespertilionidae > Myotis > Myotis lucifugus. The sequence goes on from NW_005871098.1 coordinate 3,442,118, forward strand.
AAAGAGTACAGAAGTGAAAGCTACCCAGAGAACTTCAGAGATGGGCAAACGGTCCCCTTAGGGTATTTGAGTTCTGATCAGGACATGTGTGTGAGGAAATGATTTGAGATGACAGAAAGAACTACCAAAAGGACTACAGCAGCAATTTTCAACCTGTATCATCTTACTAGAGGCCTGGTGCACAAAATTCATCGCTCAGCCTGGCCTGCACCCCCTCGCAATCCGGGACCCCTCTGGGGATGTCTGACTGTGGGTTTAGGCACAATTCAGTGGGATCAGGCCTAAACTGGCAGTCAGACATCCCTCTTGTAATCCAGGACCACTGGCTCCTAACTGCTCACCTGCCTGCCTGATCGCCCCTAACCACTCTGTCTACCTGCCTCATCACCCCTAACCACTTGCATGCCTGATTGCCCCTAACCACTCTGCCTGCCTGCCTCATCACCCCTAACTACTCGTGTTCCTGCCTGATCATCCCTAGCCACTCTGCCTGCCTGCTTGATCACCCCTAGACACTCTGCCTACCTACCTCATCACCCCTAACCACTTGCCTGCCTGCCTGATCACCCCTAACCACTCTGCCTGCCTGCCTGATGCCCCTAACTGCTTGCCTGACTGCCTGATCACCCCTAACCGCCTCTGCCTTGGCCCCCACCGCCATGGCTTCATCCGGAAGGATGTCCAGAATGACGTCCAGAAGGTCGTCTGGTTGTCCAGTCTAATTAGCATATTATGCTTTTATTATTATAGATAGCACAGCACACATAAACTAATTACTAAAATTCTGTGGCACACCAAAAATATATTTTTGCTAATCTTATAAAATAGAGTTATAATTTTGATTCATTCACACTGGATGGCTAGTGTTACATTGATTGTAATTTTTTTTTTTTACTGTACAATCCAAAGGTAAAGAAGTAAGTGCCCCTGACTAGGTATTGCATGTTCTAAAAACTCTTTCAGCACACCAATGTGCCTCTTTCCATACACTGGTTGAAAATCACTGGATTAGAGGAAATAATTTATAGAGATCCCCAAGGGCTGGTAATAGTGTCTGTCCCTCATAATTCATGGGACATTAAGTAGATAACTCAGAAGGGTTTGATCTCAATAGTGGGACAAAATTAGAGTTAAAATAAATCATATTCTCACACAGCCAGCATGCCTCAGTGGTTGAGCTTTGACCTATGAACCCGGAGATTACACTTCAATTTTCGGTCAGGGCACATGCCTGGGTTGTGAGCATACAGGAGGCAGCCAATCAATGATTCTCTCTCATCATTGATGTTTCTCTCTCTCTCTCTCTCTCTCTCTCTCTCTCTCTCTCTCTCCCTTTCTCTCTGAAATCAATATAAATATATTTTAAAAAATCATATTCTAATCTTGCTTAATAAAATTAAAAGCAAAACCTGTAAGAATTAAACCAATTAACTTCTCAGAATAAACTTTAATAGCAGTATAATATTCATAATGTCTGGTATTCAATAAAAATTATCAGGCTTCAAGCAGATAAGTATGGCCTAGTACAAGGATAAAAAGCAATACATTGAGATATAAACAGAAATTGCACAGATAGAATTAGCAAACAAGAACATTAAATCAGTTTTTATATGTGAATTCCTTATATTCAAAAAGACAAAAGATTTGACACGTTAAAAGAAGGCATAGAAGATATAGAGAAGACCCAACTGATTTTCTAGGGATAAAAACTAAAATGTTCAAGATTATATATATTCCAACTAGAATTAGGATTATATTAGACATTGCAAAAGAAAATATTATTGAACTTGAAGAAATAGCAATAGAAACTTCTCAAAATGACGCACATAGAAAAATGACAAAATAGAAACAATGTGTCAGTGAGAAATAAAAAGATGAAAAGAATGCAAATTATATATATTCTATAATTTGAGTGCTTGCAGAAAAGGAAAAAGAAGAAAAAATATTTGAAACATACTGGCCTAAATTTTTTAAATTAGTAAAAACTATAGAATGCAGATTCAAAAGCATAATGTACCTGAGCACAAATAACAAGAAAAAAAAATCTACACCGAAGCACACAATAACCAAATTTCTTAAATCAGAAATAAAGAGAAAAATTTAAAAGCAGAGAGAGTAAAGAGACATTGCATTTATAGATACAAAAATAAATATGACAGCAGATTTCTAATTCCAAAACCAGAGAAAGACACTACAAGGAAAGAAAACTATAGGCAAATATCCCTGATGAACACAGGTGCTAAAATCCTCAACAAAATATTAGCAAATCGGATATAGCAATATATTAAAAAGATTATACACCATGATCAAGTGGGACTTATTCTGGCGGTGCAAGGCTGGTACAATATTCGCAAATCAATAAATGTGTTAATAATTTAAACAAATTGAAAAATAAAAACCAAATGATGCAAAAAAAGCATTTGACAAAATCCAGCACCCATTTTTGATAAAAACTCTCAGTAAAGTGGGAATAGAAGGATCATACCTCAACATAATAAAGGCCATATATGACAAACCTACATCCAACATAATATTCAATGGGCAAAAATTGAAAGTGTTTTCCTTAAGAACAGGAACAGGACAAGGATGTCCACTTTCATCAATTTTATTCAACATAGTGCTGGAAGTTCTAACCACAGCAATCATAGAAGAGATGAAAGACATCCAAATTGGAAAGGAGGAAGTAAAACTCTAATTATTCGCAGGTTATACATGATATTATACATAACAAACCCTAAAGACTCCACCAGGAAACTACTAGACTTAATATATGAATTCAGCAAGGTAGCAGGATAAAAAAATCAACATCCAGAAATCAATATTTTTATACAACAATAATAAATTCTCAGAATGAGAAACAAAAAACCAATGTCATTTACCATTGCAGCAACAACAAAATAAGGTAACTAGGAATAAACTTAACCAAGGAGGTAAAAGACCTGTACTTCAAAAACTATAGGACATTGCAAAAAGAAATAGAGGAAGATATTAAAAAAAAGGAAACATATACCATTTTCATGGATTGGAAGAATTAATGTAATTAAAATGTTTATACTACTCAAAACAATCTATAGATTCAATGCAATCCCTATTGAAATACCAAATACATAGTTCACACTGCTAGAACAAATACTCCAAAAATGTATATGGAACCATAAAAGACCCCAAATAGCTGCAGCAATCTTGATAAAGAAGAATGAAGTAGTAGGGAATCACAATACCATATATCAAACTATACTACAAAGCCATTGTAACCAAAACAGCCTGGTACTGGCACAAAACAGGCATAGATCAATAGATCAGAAATTGACCTACACTATTACTGTCGATTAATATATGACAAAGAAGGCAAGAACACCAATGAAGTACAGACCATCTCTTCAATGAATGGTGTTGGGAAAACTAGACAGAGACAAGCAAAAAAAAAATGAAACTAGAACACCAACTTGCACAAGAATAAACTCAAAATGAATAAAAGACTTAAATATAAAGCATGGAAACATAAAAATCTCAGAGGAGAACATAGGCAGTAAAATTTCAGACATCTCAAATAGCAATATGTTTACGGATACATCTCCTAGGGCAAAAGAAACTAAAGAGAAAATAAACAAATTGAACTACATCAAAATAAAAAGCTTCTACACAGCAAGAAGAAACCACCAACAAAATGAAAGGAACCCACTGTATGGGAAAACATATTTGCCAATGATACATCTGATAAGGGATTAATATAAAAAATATATAAAGTACTCATACAAATCAACAAAAGGAAGACAAACAACCCAATTAAAAAATGGGCAGAAGACCTGAATAGACATTTCTCCAAAAAGGACATACAAATGGCCAAGAGAAACATGAAAAAATGCTCAAAGTCACTAATCATCAGAGGAATGCAAATTAAAACCACAATGAGATATCACCTCACACCTATCAGAATGGCTATCATCAAAAAATCAACAAGCAACCAATGCTGATGAAGATGTGGGGGAAAGGGAATACTAGTTCACCATTGGTGAGAATGCAGATTAGTACAGCAACTATGGAAACCAGTATGGAGTTTCCTCAAAAAATTAAACATGGAACGTCTCTGTGACCTATCAATTCCACTTCTGGGAATATATTCTAAAACACTCAAAACACCAATCAGAAAGAATATATGCACCTCTATGTTCATAGCAGCATTATTTACAATAGCTAAGATTTGGAAACAGTCCAAGTGCCCATCAGAATGAATGGATAAAAAAGCTGTGGGACATTTACACAATGGAATCCTATGCAGCTGTAAAAAAGAAGGATCTCTTACTCTGGGACAACATGTATGGACCTGGAAAATATGTTAAGTGAAACAAGCCAATATAAGAAAGAGAAATACAACATGTTCTCACTTATTTGTGGAATCTAATGAGCAGAATGAATTGACCAACAAAATAATACCTGAAGCATGGATGCATGGAATAGACTGACATAACTTGCTGTGGGGTTGGGAAAAGAGAAGAGATAAACCAGAGCACTTATATACTTACTAGAGGCCCAGTGCATGAATTCATGCATGGGTGGGGTCCCTCTGGCCCAGCCCCAATTGCTGCAGATCGGGGCCGGGACTGTCGGGAGGAGGAGACAGCGGGAAGTTGGCCAGCCAGCCCGCCCCTATTGGGCCCAATCAGGGCTGGGATGGCTGGGGGGAGGTGCTGTTGGCAATTAGCCGGTAGGCCTCACCCCCATTTGGGATGGGGGGCTGATTGGGGGTGGAGCTAGCCATGGGGAGAGGCTGTGGGTGGTGGGCCAGCCACCCCGGCCCCCAAATGGGGTGGGGGGACAGATCAGGGGTCAGCGGTTAGGGTAGGGGCTGTGAGAGGTTGGCTGGCCAGCCCCACCCCCGAATGGGGTGGGAAGCCTGATTGGGGGTGGAGCTGGCTGGGGTGAGGGGCTGCAGGTGGTTGGCCAGCTGGACCTGCCCCTGATCAGGTTGGGAGGGGGCGATCTGGGATAGGGCTGCAGGAAGTTGGCTGGCTGGCCCTCCCCCTATTGGGGTAGGGGGGTGACCGGGGCAGGGCCTACTGGGGGAAGGGACTTTGGGCCAATCAGGGTGGTGGGGTTCCATTGGGGGAGGGGCTGGATAGAGGGAAGGACTGTAGGAGGTTGGCAAGCCAGCCCCACCTACTATTGGAGTGGGGGGGCAATCAGGGGTGGGGTTGGCTGTGGGGGAGGGCTGCACCTGATTGGGGTGGGGCAGGCTGATTGGGGGCAGGAATGGCTTGGGAGATGGGCCTCCAGAGGTTGGCCGGCTGGTCCCACCCCCCGATTGGGCCCGTTCACTGGCCGCAGTTGGCGTCATAACGACCGGTCATTCTGGTCGTTATGGCGTTATGGTCGCTGGCTTTTTATATATATAGATAGCTATAGCCCATGGACATGGGCAATATGGTAGTGAAGACATGGGGGGGTGAGCACGAGCTGGGAGAATGAGGATAAAGGGGTGGGAAAGAAAAGATATCTGTAATACTATCAACAATAAAAAGTTTGTTAAAATTATCAAAAACCTAGAAATTCTACTGCTAGGTTTATAGCAAATAATTGCATACATGAACTCAAATGGATACTTATACATTAATGTTCACAGTAATATTATTATCAATAGGAAAAATGTGTAAACAATCAACTGTCCATCAATAGATTAATAGATAGACAAAATGTGCAAGATATATATCCTATCTAATAAAAGACAAAAAGGGTAATTAACCGTACCTCCGCTACGCTTCCCATTGGCTAATCAGCGAGATATGCAAATTAACTGCCAACAAATATGGCGGCTGGCAGCCATGCAGCTGAAGCGAGCAGGAGGCTTGCTTGTTCCAGTGATGGAGGAAGCCAAGGTTCCCTGCCTGCCACAGCCTGCTCTAAGCTCTGAAAGCAACAGCTCCAAAAGCAACAAAGTTTCAATTATAGAAGCTAAACAAACCCCAGATACCTGCTTTCAGCCAGCCGTGGCCTCAGAGCTGGAGCGAGCAGGACGGCAACAAAGTTTCAATTATAGAAGGTAAATAAATCCCAGAATAAAAAAAAAAAAAGAAAAAAAAGGAGAGGCTGGGAGCTTCAGTTGCTGGCCAGCCTGAAAATGGCCCTTATCCCTTCACCCAGACTGGCCAGGCACCTCAGTGGGAACCCCCACCCTGAAGGGGGCGTGGCCAGCCTGAAAACAGCCATCAGCCCCTCATCCAGGTTGTCCAGGCAGCCCAGTGGGGACCCCCATCCTGAAGGGGGTGTGACCAGCTGCAAACAGCCATCAGCCCCTCACCCAGGCTGGCCAGGCACCCAAGCGGGACCCCCACCCTGATCTGGGACACCATTCAGGGCAAACCAGCGGACCCCCACCCATGCACCAGGCTTCTATCCTATATAGTAAAAGGGTAATATGCAAACTGACCCTAACAGCAAAAAGACTGGGAATGACTGGTCACTATGACACACACTGACCACCAGGGGGCAGACGCTCGATGCAGGAGCTGCCCTCTGGTGGTCAGTGTGCTCCCACATGGGGGAGCTCTGCTCAGCCACAAGCCAGGCTGATGGCTGCCAGTACAGCGGTGGTGGTGGGAGCCTCTCCTGCCTCCTCAGCAGTGCTAAGGATGTCCGACTGCAGCTTAGGTCTGCTCCCCGCTGGCAAGTGGACATCCCCCGAGGGCTGCTGGGCTGCCAGAGGGATGTCTGATTGCCAGCTTAAGCCCAATCCCCCGGAGAGCAGGCCTAAGCCAGCAGGTGGTCATCCCCTGAGGGGTCCCAGACTGCGAGAGGGCACAGGCCGGGCTGAGAGACCCCCCCCCCCCCGAGTGCACAAATTTTTGTGCACCGGGTCTGTAGTCTATATACAAAAGGGTAATATGCTAATTAGACCGGATGTCCTTCCGGAAACAAACCCATGGTGGTGGGGCCAAGGCAGAGGCAATTAGGGGTGATCAGGCCGGCAGGGGAGAGCAGTTAGGGCAATCAGGCTGTCAGGGGAGAGTAGTTAGGGCAATCATGCCAGCAGGGGAGAGCAGTTAGGGGGATCAGGCCAGCAGGAGTTAGGGGGATCAGGCCAGTAGGGGAGAGCAGTTAGGGGATCTGGCCAGCAGGCAGGCAAGCGGCAGTTAGGAGCCAGTGGTCCCATAGGAATGCGGGATCGGGCCTAAACCAGCAGTTGGACATCCCCTGAAGGGTCCTGGATTACAGAGGGTGCAGGCCAGGTTGAAGGACACCCCCCTCCTGTATATATATACTAGTGGCCTGATGCACGAATTTGTGCACATTGAAAGGAAATTAATTAGAAGAAATATTTTAATATTGCTATTTGTTCTTTCTCTATAATAGGAGTGTCAACCAAATTCACAATTGACAATGACAGATCAAAACACATGTGTCCAATTGGCACCAGCGAGAGCTTTATACATATTGTGCATGTGCAAGTCAACTTAACTATATATATAGCTAAATTAGACCTGCTTTCTGATTTAGCAAAACTTTTTGAAGCCTAGTGAAGCACCCTCAACTTCTCTTTCAGGTAATTGCCAGCAACACCACAGTAAATATCAACATGAAGCAGATTATTATTGCAGATCACACAGGGAGATCAAAGGGTAAAATATTTAACTGCAGCAGTGTTTGACTATATTCTGCACAGTGAGAAAACCAGAAGTCATATTCAAGTTCCACAATTTCTTCTTTTCAGTTCAGGTCAAGTTTCTAAGCTTTCTAAATCTCCATTTTCCAGCTAATGGAAAGAAAATAGGATTCCACTGAGTCTCCTATCTACCTACTCCAGGACTTCTGTGAGGATCAAATGAGATGAGGCATGGGAAAATGCTTCATAGACATTTGGTTACAGTTTGAATTGTTTCCACCTGGCTGTAAAGCAAGTCGTGTTCCTGGGCTGAAGAAACTGCAAGGAGGCTAGTCACTAGGGAGAGGAAGCCAGGAGTTGCTATGTGACATCATTACTAGATGGACACTTAGCATATTAGCCATACATATAATGGAATATTGGTAAAAAAAAAATGAATTAAGTTCTGCATGACCAGTGTGGCTTAGTGATTGAGTGTTGACCTATGAACCAGGAGGTCCCAATTCAATTCCTGGACAGTGCACATGCCCAGGTCACAGGCTTAGTCCCCAGTGGGGGGTGTGCAGCAGGCGGCTGATCAATGTTTCTGTCTCATCATTGATATTTCTATCTCTCTCTCTCCTTTTCTCTCTGAAATCAATAAAAATATTTTTAATAAATGAATAAAGTTCTATTTATATGCTATGACATAAATGAATATTCAAAACATGCTAAATAAAATTAGTTGTACACAAAAGGATAAATATTATGTGACTTCACTCATATAAAATATCTAAATTAGACAAATTCATAGAAACAAATGTAGACTCGAATTTACCAGAGATTGGAAGGATCGGCAGTTGGGAATTATTGCTTAAAGGGTATAAATTTCTCCTTGAGGTGATGAAAAATTTTGAAAATAGATAGTGGTGAAAGTTGTACAACACAAATTTTGCCATTTTCAACATTTTAAAAGTAATAAAATGTTGAAAATGGCAAAATTTGTGTTGTGTATATTGCCATAATAAAAATGGTTTTAAAACTTACTAAATTAAAATAAATCATAAAGGTGCTTAAAACACTTCCTGATAAATAAGTACCATAACACACACACAAAATAAAATAAAAAACCCAAAGGTAAGATAAAGACTTACTAAGACATACAAAAACTAAAACAAACTACAACCAGAAAACCTATAAGAAATATTGAAGGAATTTCTTCAGGCAGAAGAAATTCTGAGTCTGAACAAAGAGCACCAAAAATCGTAACTACATATAAACACTCTTTATTACTTAAATCTTTAAAAAATATAACTCTTTTAAGCAAAACATAAAATATTGTTGGGTTTATAACATACATAGAAACAATATTTATGATGATAATAACCCAAAGTATAGGTGTGGAGGAATGGAGAAATACTGTTGTGAGGTTCCTATTATAAATGAAGTGGTATCATAGCACTTTAAATATACACTAATAATTTGAAGATGTCTACTATAAATCTTAAAGCTACTTTGGTTTATCTCTTCTCCTCTCCCCAACCCCACATTGAGGTGTATCAGTCTGTTTTATGCCTCCATGCATCGGGTATTATTTTGTTGGTCAATTCATTCTGCTCATTGGATTCCACAAATAAGTGAGAGCATGTTATATTTCTCTTTCTCAGATTGGCTTATTTCATTTAGCATAATATTTTCCAGGTCCATACATGCTGTCCCAAAGGGTAAGAGATCCTTCTTTTCTACACCTGCATAGAATTCCATTGTGTAAATGTCCAACAGCTTTTTTATCCATTCATTCTGATGGGTACTTAGGTTGTTCTCAAATCTTAGCTATCTATAATAATAAATGCACAATATGGTAATTAGACCAGACACCCGAACAACCTTCTTGGCGTCATTGACATCCTTCTTGACATCCTTCTGGATGAAGCCACGATGGCAGGAGCTGAGGCAGAGGCGGTTAGGGGTGATCAGGCAGGCAGGCAAGCAGTTAGGTGTGATCAGGCAGGCAAGTGAGTGGTGAGGTGCGATGAGGCAGGCAGGCGAGTGGTGATCAGGCAGGCAAGCAGGTAGGGGCAATCAGGCAGGCAAGTGGTTAGGGGCCATTGGCAGGCAGGCGAGTGGTTAGGGGCGATGAGGCAGGCAGGCAAGTGGTTGGGCAATCAGGCCGTCAGGCAAACAGTTAGGCAATCAGGCAGGCAGGTGAGAATTTAGGGGTGATCAGGCAGGCAGTCAAGTGGTTAGGGGGCGATCAGACAGGCAGATGAGCAGTTAGGGGCATCAAGTAGACAGGTGAGCAGTTAGGGGCAATCAGGCAGGCAGTCAAGTGGTTAGAGTTGATCAGGCAGCCAGACGAGTATTGAGGGGCAATCAGGCAGTCAGGCAGAGTGGTTAGGGGTGATCAGGCAGGCAGGTGAGCGGTTAGGGGCAATCAGGAGGGCAGGCAGGCGAGCAGTTAGGAGCCAATTGTCCCAGATTGCAAGAGAAATGTCCAAGGAGTCCTGGATTGCGAGAGGTTACAGGCCAGGCTGTGGCACCCCCTTGCCTCCCCATGCACAAATTTCGTGCACCAAACCTCTAATATCTATCTATCTATCTATCTATCTATCTATCCATCCATCTATCTATAACACCCTAATATGCAAATATACCAAACAGCAAAACAACCGAACAACTGGTTGCTGTGATGTGCTCTGACCACCAGGGGGTGAACGCGGAATATGGTGGGCATTGGCAGCAGGCAGCAGAGTCCAGAACATGTGGGATGGTGGAGCAGGTGAGTGGGGGCGCCATACCAAGGTGGGGCACTGGTCGCTGTCATTGGGGTAGGCCTCTGGCAGTTACTCAAATTTTTTTGCTCCCACGTGCTGTGGTCCCACCAGGCACTCACACCGCTACCGGCACCGGAGCTGCCGCTCGCACCTGCTGCCAGTGTCCAGCGCCGGCCCCAATTGCTCGGCACCATCAGCAGGTATGCGGCAGTTGTCAGCCCTGATTGCCCCTCAGGGCTTCTCTAGCTACCCCTGCTCCTGAGGGGTGATCGGTCTGGGCAGCAGCAGCCTCTCAAAGCCACTGACAGCACCGGCCCTGCTCGCACCCACTCTGTGCCATCAGCGGATGCGAGTGGGACTGGCACCATCAACACATGGGAGCGGCAGCTGTGGGAGCGGGAATGCAGGCCAACAGAAGACCAGGAGCCAAGGCAGGAGGGGCCAAATGGGGGCTGGGAGGATGGGCCAAGACTCGCCCCTGTGCCCACCACAGCCTTGCAACCCACAGTTCCTTTCAAGGTGCACACATTCATGCGCTGTGCCCTTAGTTGTAAATAATGCTGCTATGAACCTAGAGGGGAATAGATTCTTTCTGATTGGTGTTTTGAGATTTTTAGGAACACTCAACAAACTAATATGCTTTCTAAATGCAAGCAAAACATGTCCCAATATAGATCATACAATGGGTGAAAAAAGCAATTCTCAGAGGTTTAAAAGGTTTTAAGTCATACAAAGTATGTTCCCTGATCACAGTGGAACTAAATTACAAATCAATAATAGAAAGATATCTGGGAAATCCCCAAATATTTGAAACCAAATATAATATTTCTAAATAATTCATAGGTAAAAAGGAAGGAAATTATAAAGCATATGAAATGAACAAAACTGAAAATACAACATGTCAAAGTTTGTGAGATGAAGCTGAATAAAGAGAAATACCTATCTATACTAATAAAAGCCTAGGTGGCCCTTGTGCGTGACGTCATCACGAGATGGCCACCACAGATGGCCAACGCAAAGATGGCCAACGCAAAGATGGCCGCCACAAGATGGCGACATGCACAGTGGAGGTGGAGCCTGGTGGATGCTCCATGCGGTGAGGCCTGGGGGTCCCATGGCTCCGAGCAGCGCGGTGGAGGCTGGTCCTGGCATCTCCACCACCTCGCGCTGAGGAGGTGGGTTCCGGCGGAGGAGGCAGGTCGCGGCAGGGGAGGGCAGTTGTGGGCGATCAGGCAGGCAGGCAGAAGCGGTTAGGGGCAATCAGACAGGCAGACAAGTGAGCAGTTAGGAGCCAGCTGTCCCAGATTGTGAGAGGGAAGTCTGACTGCAGGTTTAGGCCCTGTGGGATAGGGCCTAAATTGGCAGTAGGACATCCCCTGAGGGGTCCCAGATTGGAGGTGGTACAGGCCAGGCTGAGGGCCACCCCCCTCCAGTGGATGAATTTTGTGCACTGGGCCTCTAGTATTAGAAAATAAGAAAGGTCTCAAATCAGTAACCTCCATGTCTACCTTACAAAATACATAAAGAAAAACAAATGAAACTCAAAGAAGTCACAAGAAAATATATTTCAAAGAGGAAATCAATAAAATAGATAACAGAAAATTAGCAGAGAAAAAAATAAAAGCAAAAGCTGCTTCTCTGAGATCAATTAAATTTCTTCATTTAATGAATAAATAACACCAATTTTACACAAACTCTTCCAGAAAATTGAAGATAAAGGAATATTTCTCAATGCATTTTATGAGGTCAATATGTCTCTCACATTAAAACTAGAAAAAGGCATTATAAAGGGAAAAAACCTACATATTAATATCTTCCATGAATATAGATTTTTTTAAAATCTCAACAAAATTTTAGCAAATGAAATCCAATATTTTAGAAAATAGTTTACTATGTCATAACCAATAAGTTTATCTAAGGAACAAGGTTTAACATTTAAAATTCAATCACTATGATTTACTGTATTAACAGACAAAATAAGCAGAACATATAATTATCTCAATAGATACAGAGAAAGTATCCTATCTAATAAAAGAGAAACATGGTAATTAGCCGTACATCCTCTACCCTTCCCATTGGCTAATCAGGGCGATATGCAAATTAACTGCCAGCCAAGATGGCGGCCGGCAGCCATGCACTGAAGCGAACAGGGAGGCTTGCTTGCTCCAGTGATGGAGGACTCCAACGTTCCCCGCCTGACTTGCCGGCCTCTCAGCTACAACTCTAAGCAACTATGTTGCAAATATAGAAGCTAAACAAAACCCCAGAAACCTGCGTTAGTCAGCCAGGCTTTAGCCAGCCGGACCACAACATTGTATCAAATACAGAAGGTAAACAAAGGCCAGAAACCTGCTTTCAGCAGCCGAGGCCTCAGAGCTAAAGATGGCCCAGAATTAAAAAAGAAAAAGAAAAACAGGAGTGGTTGGGAACTTCAGTCACCCGCCAGCCTGAAAACAGCCCTCAGCCCCTCACCCAGACTGGCCAGGAACAACAGTGGGGACCCCCACCCTGATCCAGGACACCCTTCAGGGCAAACCAGCCAGCCCCCACCCGTGCACCAGGCCTCTATTCTATATAGTAAAAGGGTAATATGCCTCTCGGCACCAGGATCAGCGGAGCCGTGAGGCCTCCCAGCACCGGGATCAGCGTGACAGGGGGCAACGCCCAAACCCCCTGATCGCCCTGCATCTCTGTGAGTGACAGGGGGCGGGGCCACAACCTCCCTATCCGCCCTATTCTGTTCGTGACAGGGGAAGGTGCCCCAAACCCCTGATCAGCCCTGCTCTGTGCCTGATAGGGTGCAGCGCCCCAACCCCTGATCGCCCTGCGGCTCTGTGTGTGACAGGGTGCAGCACCCTAACCCCCTGATCGGCGCTGCTCTGTGTGTGACAGGGTGCAGCGCCCCAACCCCCTGATTGGCCCTGCTCTGTGGGTGATAGAGGGCGGTGCCCCAACCCCCTGATCCGCCCTGCTCTGTGTGTGACAGGGGGCGGTGCCCCAACTCCCCTATCGGCCCTACTCTGTGAGTGACAGGGGGGAGCTCCTCAACCCCCTGATCGGCCCCACTCTGTGCGTGACAGGGGGGAGCTCCTCAACCCCCTGATCGGCCCTGCTCTGTGCGTGACGGGGTGGCGCCGCAACTTCCCTATCGACCCTGCCTTGAGTGTGACAGGGGGCGGTGCCCCAACCCCCCAATCGGCTGTACCCTGAGCGTGACTAGGGGTGGTATCACAACCTCCTGATCCGCCCTGCTCTGTGCATGACAGAGGGCAGCGCCCCAACTCCCCAGTCGGCCCTGCTCTGAGCCCGACCAGGGGATGCACCTAGGGATTGGGCCTGCCCTCTGCCACCCGGGAGCAGGCCTAAGCCAGCAGGTCATTATCTCCTGAGGGGTCCCAGACTGCGAGAGGGCACAGGATGGGCTGAGGGACCCCCTCTCCCCCCCGAGTGCACAAATTTTTGTGCACTGGGCCTCTAGTTTGGTATAATCCAATATTTATTCTTGATTTAAAAATGACTTTCAGGAAAATAAGACTTGAAGCAAACTTCCTTAACCAGTTAAATTACATCTAGAAAAAAACCTACAGTTATTATCATGCTAATGGTGAAACAATAAACACTTTTTCCCTAAACAAGAACAAGTCATGGCTGTCCACTCTTACTGCTTCTACTCACCATTGTATTGAATATTAGCTACAATGTGATAAAATAAAGTTAAAAAGTTAAAGGCATTCAAATTCAAAAGAAAAAAACACACAAGTCTTTCTTCACATATTACATGATCATCTATGTAGAAAATCTGATGAAATCTGTAATAAAAGCTGTTAGAAGTAATGAGTAAGTTTAGCAAGATGGAAAAATACAAAATCAATATAAAATTACATTGTTTTAAATACTAAAAACAAAAAATTAAATTGAAAACACAATTCCATTTAAAATAATCACAAAGTATTAAATACTTAGGAATATATCTGACAAAAGGTGTACAAGACCTATGTTTACTGAAAACTACAAAATATTACTGAGAGTAACTAAAAAAGACCTAAATAAGTGAAAAGATATACTGCACTCATGGATCAGAAAACTCAATAGTTATGAAAATGTTAATTCTCAAATTGATTTTTTAGATTTAATGAAATCTCAGCATGGCTATTTAGTTAAACTTTACAAACTAATTTTGTGTTTGTGTGTATTAATCCTCACCCAAGGATATTTTTTCCATTGATTTTATAAAGAGGAAGGGAGGGAGGGAGGAGGGGGAAAGAGAGAGAGAGAAAGAGAGAGAAAGAGAGAGAGAGAGATATCAAACCTGCAACCCAGTTACATGCCCTTGACCTGGAATTGAACCCATGACCCTTTGGTGTACAGGTCAATGTTCTAACCCAGCCCTGGGCAACCTATGGCCCGCGGGCCGGATCCAGCCCGTTTGAAATGAATAAAACTAAAAAAAAAAAGACCGTACCCTTTTATGTAATGATGTTTACTTTGAATTTATATTAGTTCACACAAACACTCCATCCATGCTTTTGTTCCGGCCCTCCAGTCCAGTTTAAGAACCCATTGTGGCCCTCGAGTCAAAAAGTTTGCCCACCCCTGTAAATCTAACCACTGAGAACACCAGCCAGGGCAACAAACTAATTTTAAAATTCATATTGAAATGGAGAGAACTTAGAAGAGAAAAAACCATCTTGAAAAAGAAGAACAAAGTTATAGTTTAACACTGCCTGATTTCAAGGATTGTTATAAAGCTACAGATACAAAGTTTCTATCTTATATAATAAAAGAGAAACATGCAAATTGACCATCCCTCCACAACGCTCAAGCCATGCCCACAGCCACGCCCACCAGCCAATCAGGAATGAGTATGCACATTAACCCAACTAAGATGGTGGCGGCCATGAAGCTGGAGCGAGCAGGAGGCTTAGGTTGCCCCGGCGATGGAGGAAGCCAAGCTTCCCGCCTGCCCTGGTTGGTCCTGGGCTCCACTCAAGGCTACAAAATTTCAATTATAGAAGATAAATAAATCCCAGATACCTGCTTCCAGCCGGCTCTGGCCTCTGCTCAAGGAGGGGCTGAAAAAAAAAAAAGAAAAATAGGAGAGGCTGGGAGCTTTGGTCGCTGAAGGGCGTGGCCAGCCTGAAAACAGCCATCAGCCCCTCACCCAGGCTGGCCAGGCAGCCCAGCGGGACCCCTGTATTAGTTTCCAGGACCTAATTAGTTTCCAGTGATCTGGGACACCCTTTAGGGAAAACCAGCTGGCCCCCACCCATGCACCAGGCCTCTATCCTATATAATAAAAAGGTAATATGCAAATTGACCCTAACAGCAGAATGACTGGGAATGACTGGTCACTATGACACACACTGACCACCAGGGGGCAGACGCTCAATGCAGGAGCTGCCCCCTGGTGGTCAGTGCGCTCCCACAGGGGGAGCTCTGCTCAGCCACAAGCCAGGCTGACGCCTGCCAGCACAGCGGTGGTGGTGGGAGCCTCTATTGCCTCCTCAGCAGCGCTAAGGATGTCCGATTGCAGCTTAGGCCTGCTCCCTGCTGGTAAATGGGCATCCCCTGAGGGCTCCCGGGCTGCCAAAGGGATGTCTGACTGCCAGCTTAGGCCCGCTCCCTCGGGGAGCGGGCCTAAGCCAGCAGGTGGTCATCCCCTGATGGGTCCCAGACTGTGAGAGTGCACAGGCCGGGCTGAGGGACCCCCTTGAGTGCACAAATTTTTGTGCACCAAGCCTCTAGTATTGGCATAATAGTAGACAAATACATTAATGGAAGAGGACAGAGTCCAGAGGTAGCCTCACACATTTGCAGCTAATTGATTTTTGATGTGGTGCAAAAGCAATTCAGTGAAGAAAGAACAGTCTTTTTTTAATAAAAAATAAATATTTTTAATGTTGACATTGTTGCCGGTTGTCCTCCCTTTTTCCACCTCCACCTGTTCCTCCCTTCCTTTCCCTGGCTTTCACCAAACTGTTGTCTGTGTCCATGGAGCATGCATATACTAGTATATATGTTCTTTAGCTAATCTCTTCACTTTCTTTATCCAGTAATTCCCACCCACTTCCCCTCATGCATTGGCCAGTTTGTTCCATGTATTCATGCTTCCAGTTCCATTTTATCAGTTTATTTTGTTCATTAGATTCCACATATTAATAGAGCATATGGTATTTGTCTTTCGCTTACTGGCTTATTTCACTTAGCATAATACTCTCCAGGTTCATCCATGCTGTCACAAAGGGTCCAAGTTCCTTCTTTTTAACAGCTGCATAATATTCTATTGTGTAAATGTACCATAGCTTTTTTATCCACTCATCTACAGATGGGCACTTGAGCTGTTTCCAGATCTTGGCTATCCTATATAATAAAAGCCTAATATGCTAAGTGTCTGGTTGTCTAGACGTCCGTTCAACCAATCAAAGCACAATATGGTAATGATATACTAAGGCCGTGCAACTACTCACTATGATGTGCACTGACCACCAGTGGGCAGACAGTTGACCGGTCCACTAGTCGCTATGATGTGCACTAACAACCAGGAGGCAGATGCTCTGACCAGTAAGTTAGCTTGCTGCTGGGGTCCGGCCAATCGGGACTGAGCAAGGTGGGCCGGGTACACCCTCCTGCGTCCCTCCAAGCCCCGATTGTGCACCAGTGGGTTCCCTCGGCCTAGCCTGCACCCTCTCGCAATCTGGGACCCTTTGGGGGATGTTTGAGAGCCAGTTTTGGCCCAATCCACTCAATGCAGAACCTGCTCCCTGGTGGTCAGTGCGCTCCCGTGGGGGGAGTGCCACTCAGCCAGAAGCTGGGCTCATGGCTGGCTATCACAGCAGCAGTGGTAAGAGCCTCTCTTGCCTCCATGGCAGCGCTAAGGAGGTCCAACTGACAGCTTAGGCCCGCTCTCCGCAGGAAGCGGGCCCAAGCTGTCAGTCAAACATCCCCCGAGGGCTCCTGGACTGCAAGAGAGTGCAGGCTGGGCTGAGGGCTCCCCACCCCGAGTGCACAAACTTTGTGCATTGTGCCTCTAGTGTAAATAATGCTGCTATAAACATAGGGATGCATATATTCTTCTGATTGTTGTTTCAGGATTCTTGGGATATATTCCCAAAAGTGGAATCTCTACATTAGAAAGCAGTGCATTTTTAATTTTTTGAGGAAACTCCATACTGTTTTTCACAGTGGCTGCACCAGTCTGAATTCCCATCAGCAGTGCACAACAGTTCCCTTTCCTCTACATCCTCTGCAGCACTGTTGTTTGTTGACTTTCTTTTTAACCAATTAAGATGAAATAACTGGATTTCCATAAACCAAAAACCTTAACTTGATTAGAAATTTCATACCATATAAAATATTTAATTTAAAATGAATAACAAACCTTAATGTGTAATGAAAAATCATAAAATTTATAGAAGAAAACATAAGATAAAAAATGCCTCAGCCAAAACACCAAAATCAATATCCATAAAATATCAAAAAATTTTAATTATCAATATTAAGAACATGTGCTCCTCAAAATACACTACTGACTGCATAAAGACAAATCATACACTGAGAAAAAATTTTTATAAATCATATGTTTGCTAATGGACTTTTATGTAGGTATATAAAGAAATCTTAAAATTCAACATGAAGAAAACAACCTAATTATAAAAATTGTCAAAATATTTTAACAGACATTACACCTAACAAGATATACAGATGATAAATAACCATATAAAAATATGCTCAGCATTACTATTCATTAAGGAAGTGAATATTAAAACTATAATGAAATAACACTGTGCACCAATCAGAATGGCTAAAAGAAAATTAAAAAAAAAACTAATCACATCAATATTTGGTGTGAATGTGAAACAACTAAACTTTTATTCATTGCTAGTAGAAATATGAAATGGTAAAAACTCTTTGGAAAACATTTGGCAATTCTTTAGAACTTAAACACACATCTAGCATATGACTCAGTCATGCCACTCCAAGATATTTACCCAAAATTAAAGCATATATTCATACAAAAATGTGCATATTTGATTTATCTGCAGTATCTAAAATGGAAATGTCCATCAACAGGTGAGTGTATAAACAAATTGTGGTTTATTCATGCAGTAAAATATTACTTGGCAATAAAAAGCAATGCATTATTGTTGCACAATACAACATTGGTGAATCTCAAAATAATTAAAAGAAACATACTGTGTTATTCCATTTAAATGAAATTCTATGAAGTGTAAACTAATCTATAGTGACAGGAAGCCAATTAGTGGTTGCCTGTGTATGGTGAGGGCATAGAAGAATAGAAAGAAAAAGTACAGAGGGGCATTAGGACATTTTGAAGGATGATGGATGCATTTATTATCTTGATTGTGATGCCCGTTTCTATCAAGGATACTTTTCAAATATGCACAGTTTATTTTATGTCTATTATCTATACTAATAATAGAGGAATATGCAAATTGTCTGTGACACCATCACAGTAACAGTAACAAATGAACAGCAGGCTGCGTTGGGTCACCAGGCTGGCAGGGGGGTTAGTGAGGGATGACTAAATGACTGAACAGCAGGCTGCGTGGGGCAACCAGGCCAGTGGCGGGGGAGCAGTTGGGGGTGAACAGGCTGGCGGTGGGGGCAGTGAGGGGTGTCCAGGCCAGCAGGGGGGGCAGTTGGGGGCAAACAGGCCGGCAAGGGGGGGCAGTGAGGGGTGACCAGGCTGCCAGGGGGAGCAGTTAGGGGCGATCAGGCTGGCAGGCAGAGGCAGTTAGGGGTAATCAGCCTGACGGGGGGGGGGCAGTTAGGGGCAATCGGGCAGGCAGGTAGGTGAGCAGTTAGGAACCAGCAGTCCTGGGTTGTGAGAGGGATGTCCAACTGCTGGTTTAGGCCTGATCTCCGGGATCAGGCCTAAACCAGCTGTCGGACAACTTCCGAGGGGTCCCGGATTGGAAAGTGTGCAGGCTGGGCTGCGGGGACCCCCCTCTCCATGCACAAATTTCGCACAATGGGCCTCTAGTACTTCAATAAGCAGTTTAAAAAATGAAAAAAGAAAAGAGTCTTTGCTCTCAAGGAGCTTTCAATCTTGAATATTTGGGGAGGTGTAACATGGCTTTGAAAAGATTTTTCAGCAAAGACATTTAAATTTAGACACTATTGCATTTTTATGGGCAAATAAAAACATTTGTTAGTTTGATAGATACAAATCCCTTTTAGTTTACTTATGTACACAATCTGACAAAACCTCTTATTTCTTTACTGTACCTAATGAGATCATGTTTGTCCTAAGAAAATGAACATGTACCAACACGTTGCCTATGAAATATTGCCCTCAAACAGATTCTGACCTTCCTTCAGTAGGTAAAGTTCTATATGGCTCAACTCCTATGAATTTCACATCAAGTATAAGAATTCACCAGTTGGGAATTTACTGCAGAATCAAATATGACATCACACTATGTTTAAATCAAAGACTAGTTTGTTTTTAAGTTTTATGTCTTCCCTGTGAAAGCCAATTTTTGTTAGAGTGCTGTGGCTTTCATAGGCTATCTAGAAACTTCAAAGTTAAAGCTTACTAGTTACTTATTCACTGAACTTATTTTTTCCATTCACACTTCCACTCTATTTCCTCAAGAAACTCTTCCAATTCTGACTTTACTTTGTGATTTTACTCTCCTACATCTCCTTTTCCTGCCCACCAGATGCCCTTTGCTATTTCCTGCATTCTTGAGTTTTCTTTCCCATCTCACCTCCACTCCTACTATTCCCCCAACACTTACAACAACCCTCTTAAGGTTGTTTGAGGAAAACCTCTCATAAAGAGATGAAGAGTTGTGATAATAAATGTTGAACAAAGAAAATTTGTGCCTAATCAAAGTACAACTTTATCTCTGTAACTCAGCATCGGTTTAAAATTTGACCATTGAGATACATGTTTGATAGAAACTTGGGGAGAGCCAATGGATTTTGTGCTCAGTCTTAGATACAGTCTTGGTTCAGTAATTAGATAGTATCTAGTAGAAGGTAATAAGTACTTCAATTTTCTTCCCAAGTTAAACCTTTCTTTCCCTTTCCACAAGCTAGTAAGTGGTTGCCTGCACCATTATAGAAGGACTAGAGGCCCGATATACGAAATTCATGCAAGGGTAGGCATTCCTTCCCTCAGCTGCTGGCACCGGCTTCCCTCTGGCACACCAGATCCAGGCTTCCCCCCGGCCGCCACAGGCACCTGGGACCTGGGCTTCCCTTGCAGCCCCGGCTTTGTCCAGAAGGCCGTCCGGTCTAATAAGCATATTACACTTTTATTATTATAGATTTGGTTCAGTTTCCTTCCTTTTTTACTACTTGCCTTCTTCATCACTTGGTAGCTGCTATGTTGGGTCATTTCAGGTTCACAAAAAAAGTGAAGAAGGAAAGTGAGAGACAGGACTCTTCTTATTATGCTGAGTGGCTTTTCACTTTCAGGGTCTGGCAGGTGATAAAAGTCAACCCTCAGTGGGGATTTAAGGGCTCTTTGGAGATTCCTGTCAGTGGGATCACTCTTGTGAAGTTCTTCTAACCCCAGGTGGACTCTACTCTATACTGAGTGGCCTATTGCAGTTTGTTCTGCAGGTACTAGGGTCCCCTTTGCATTCACCTTCATGCTGCAACTCTTAGATCCTCATTTTGAATAGGGCCCAAGACAATACTATATCTTTGTCTTTAGTAGTCAATTTGTAGTAAGAAAAGTTTCACAGATCCCTTGCATTTACAAGACAAGTGTTCTATTGTAAAATCTTCATATAGCAGTCTTCTCATGCCCACTTTAAAAGGTAATATGGCATTTTGGCTTTTGAGTTGAAACTTAAATTTTGAACCCTGTGACACTATTAGGCTTAAAATCTCTTAGCGATCATTTGTACCTTAAAAAGCAATCTCCAGCTATAGAATTTTAGGCTTTATTAAGTGAGAGTGAGCATTTTATGCATGCACACATGCAAGGTATTCAGAGAGAAAAAATTCTTCCCAGAAACCTAGAAATTATTTCACAAAGGCATCTGCAGTACACTTTAACTGTAATGTTCATCCCAAAGGGATCTTTACATTGCTTTAGAGGACTGGAAAATCTATGCCCTTTTTTCACTTTCCCCAGTGAATATTTGGCATGTAAGAACCATGTTTTATTTAGCATCCAACAAAATGATGGCAAGCTTTTTCAGGGAAAAGAGTCATAGAGAAGAGGTGTCCCAAGGACAAGCACAACTCTAATGCATGAGAAAAATATGTGCTCTCTGACAAATGGGATTATAATGAAGGCACACTTACTCACTAACTATGACTAGACCTACTCAAGTAGACTAGAACAAGACAGAAGCCATGTTCAGAGCCATTTGATAATTATTGATTATGACTCTGGCCAGGAGGCTGTTAAGAAGTAAAAACAAACAAACCATGTAGAACTTAATCTAGATAGAATACCACAACCTATCCACTGTCCTTTTCCACACATAAATATGCAATGCTACCACAGGAAATTAATCTTTAAAAAAATATTGGTTCTTGGTGAGGCAAATTAATGAGAAAAGGAGTGCTGGTGAAATGTGAAAGAGAAGGGAGTATTGTAGAAGTTACTCCATGTTCCGATTTTCTATTTAAACCATAGGATACTGAGAAACTAGAAAATATGTATTGAAAGCATACTTTTGATGGTGGTTTTCTCTTTATTCTTATTAAAGGAGAAGAGAGAAAGCTCTCGACATTTCCATCCTTAATTTGGATGAGGAGACAAGTTTAACAGTTTCTCCACAACAAATTTTAAAAGAGTATTTTATAGTATTCTTCACAGGAATAAAAAAAAAACAAAACTCTTTCTCAATTCAACTGGTTCAAGTTTACTTTTTATCAAGTATGGTTGAAAAATGAGGTCTTTTGCCCTGTGCAATGCTGACAAAATATTGGCACCAGCCCACAGGTGTAAACACAGGTAAGGCATTAGTTCAAAATATTCAAATTCTTACATAGGTTATTATAACTCAACTACTGTGCCTAAATCCTCAATCCTATATAATAAAAGTGTAATATGCAAATTGACCCTAATGGCAGAATGACCAGAAACACCGCTCAACCAGTCACTATGGGGTGCACTGACCACCTCTCGGTCCCTTTCCCTGGCCAACAGGCTCCCATCGCCCAATGATGAACAGGGAACCAGGGGTGGGTGGCGGGGAACACGGGTGGTGCCAGGCCAAGGTCCCCACCCTGCTAGTCACCCCACATTCAGAGGGTGACCCATGGCGGGTGCAGGGCCAGCAAGTGGGCGGGAATGGCCAAACTCTTTGTCCTTCCCCCCAGCTGGAAGGCTCTGATCACCTGATGGCAAACGGGGAACCGGGGGTGAGTGGCGGTGGGGGTGGGGGTGGGGCTGGCTGCAGGTAGCTGGGGAAGATGGTACTGATTGTAGGCCAGGCCTAGGGATTGTACCCATGCATGAATTTTGTGCGCTGGGCCTCTACTCTCTCTATATAAAACCCTAATATTCAAATAGACCAAATGGCAGTACAACTGAACAATCGAACAACAGAACAACCAGTTGCTATAACATGCACTAACCACCGGGGGGCATGAGTGGAACATGGTGGGAATGGCCAAACTCTTTGGTGTTGGCAGCAGGAGGCAGAGCACAGAACATGGTGGGTGTCAGCTGCAGCGGGATGGTGGAGCAGGTGATCAGGGGCACCAGACCAGCAGGTAATCTGCTCGCTGTCCTTGGGGCTCGCCTCTGGTGATTACTGAAAATTCTTTGCTCCTGCGTGCTGTGGTCCTGCCGAGCTCTTGCACCTGCTGCTGGCACCAGAGCTGCTTCTTGCACCCGCTGCCGTCACCCGGCTCTGGCCCTGATCACTTGGCACCATCAGTGGGTATGAGTGGTGGCTGCTGGCCCCTATCACCCCTGAAGGCTTCTCCATCTCTCCCTGCTTCTGAGAGGTGATGGGGGCTGGCAGCCACTGCTTGGACCTGCTGCCGGCTATGGCCCCACTCGCACCCACTGCCGACACTAGAGCCACTGCTCGCACCCACTGCCAGCACTGGCCCTGCTTGCACCAGAAGCTGGTGCCCCTATTGGTCGGCACCATCAGTGGGTGTGAGTGGCTGCTGCCAGCCCTGATCGCCCCTGAAGGCTTCTCTACCTCCCCCTGATCCTGAGGGGTGATCGGGGCAGCAGCTGCCACTTGCACCAGCCACCAGCACTGGCCCCACTCCCACCCACTGCTGTCACCAACCCCAATTGCTCCATGCTGTCAGCAGGTGCAAATGGGGCCATCAGCACATGGGAACAACAGCAGGAGCGGAACTGCCGGCAGAGAGGGGAGGGGGGCCATAGTGGGAGGGGCCGGGCCGGGGCATGGAAAATGGGCCGAATCCCACCTCTGTGCTCACTACAGCCTCTAAGTTCACAGTTACTTTCAAGGTGCACAAATTCATGCACTGGGCCCCTAGTATATCAATAAAAACATGAGGTAAAGAGATTGCTGAGTGTCTTTTCACTTTCTGAAATTTGCCGGAAAATGTACTTGCATAAATACCTGCTTATTTTTCTCTGATTAGCACAACCAAGGGAGTTCTTACAATGACTAGGGCTATCTTATAGGAACTGAATTTTTGGAAAATGAAAATGGAGGAGAATAAACAAGAAATAAGATTTTTATCTTGCAATACTATAGACCCCACTTATCCTTTATAATAAAAGCCTAAATGGCTTCACGCCCTCGTGTGACATCATCACAAGATGGCCGCCACAAGATGGACACCACAAGATGGCCGCATGCATAAAAGAGGTGGGGCCTGGTGGCTGCTCTACGCAGTGAGGCCTGGGGGTCCCGTGGCTCTGCACGGCATGGAGGAGGCTGGTCCCGGCGTCTCTGCCACCTCATGCAGAGGAGGTGGGTCCCAGTGGAGGAGCAGGTCGCATCAGGGGAGGGCATCTGTGCACAATCGGGCCAGCAGGGGAGGGCAGTTGGGGGCAATCAGACCAGCGGGGGAGCGGTTAGGGAGTGATCAGGCTGTCAGGCAGAAGTGGTTAGGGGCAATCAGGCAGGCAGGCAGGCAAGCAGTTAGGAGCCAGCAGTCCCAGATTGTGAGAGAGATGTCCAATTGCCGGCAGTCAGACATCCCCCCTAGGTGTCCCAGACTGGAGAGGGTGCAGGCCGGGCTGAGGGACCCCCCACCGTGCACCAGGTCTCTAGAAATAATGTGCTAATCAGACATATTGTCAAAAGTTTATTTTGTTTATTTTCTGTGTTCTGGCTAAAATCTGGTTACCTCTATAGCTGGATAAAGCATCTTGCTTCCTTATCTGTTTTTCTGTTGTTATTTTTTAGCCCAAGACTAGCTGTATGCCAAATGCTATTAAAATGGAGAATGTCAAGTGCTTTGGGAAGTTTCAGAAAGAAGGCCCTGTGTCACAAATATAATTATTACTGATATATCATGCTGATATCAGCTTCAGGTTTGTGCTCTTCCTCTGTTCTCCACCTCTGCCACTCACTTTCTCCACAATTTCTGAAACAAAAAACAACCAATTGTTTAAGCAGAGTCATGAAAAGATTTTGAGTTGAGGCTGATTCCTAGGACCTCTGTTCATGCTATCCTTTGACTCCAAAATGTGCAACTCAAATTATTTGGCATAAGTAATGCATATTTGATGTGATAAAAGAAAATATGAAACCTGGGGCTGGAAAGAGAAAATGGCGGCTGAATAGGCAGACGTGCCCTGCACTTCATCTCAGAGGAGCAACTAAATCAAGGAGCATCCATCAGGAATTAACAAATTAATCACAGCTGGGGAGACAATTCACAGCTGGGAAGGGCAGAGGGCACCTGGAGAATGGTAGGGTCAGGTTTCTGGACTGGAAAGAGCTGCATGACCACCAGGCCAAGAGGGTCAGGAACCTGCATTGCACCAAGGCTGCATCCCTTAGGATGTCACGGGTAACATCCTACTGTGGAAGAAAGTCCAAAGGGCTGCTGGTGGCTGAGGAATCTAGATCTAAGTCCACAGCTACAAGAGGCTGTGCCCAGAAAAGTGCTTGAGCAGCACAGTGCTGGGGGAGGAGAGAAACTACCAGTCATGTGGTTGTTTTGCCTTTGTTTTGTCTTAGATTTTATTTGCAAAATCCAGTTCATAGGACCTTTCAATTACAAACACTCACCCGAGGGTGTGGTGCAAGTAGAGGTACAGATTTATGGAGTCTGGGGAGAGACTGTGGAGGAAAACAGGGCATGGAGAGATGTCCAGAAATCTGGCACTGAGACATTCCTGACCCTCCAAACCTAAGCAGCCTCCTAAAGAGCCAACTCATCCCAGGAGCCTCGAAGCAGCTAATATAGCCTGCCACATCCTGACTGCATTTTGAGCTTTACAAAGCAAACAAGGCTCTGAACAGCACCAGAGAGCCCTTAGGAACTGGGTTGGAAGAGGGGCCTTTCTGCCTCGGAAGGCAATACAGCACCACCCCCATCTAAAGCCCTATCAGAAACAAACACTTGAATGATTAACATTGAGAGCTGGCAGACAGGCAAAGTGGGCACATTGATCCTGTCTGCTTGCAGCCAAGGCTGTGGAGACACACAAACAGAGGAGCAATGGATCGCTTGGAACTTCAACATGGTGCAGAATGCCAGACAGCGCCTGACAGTGGTTAGCACCTAACTACCTAACAGGAAACTCAGAAGTGGCAAATAGAACAGAGTGGGATAATAAACCAACCTCCCCACCCCACCAGGGCATTAAAACTCAGCTGAAATGAACACTTTATTTTTCTATTTTTTGTTTTATTTAAAAAAAAAATATATATATATATATATATATATATTTAAATGATATTAGTATTAATTTTTCTTTATTCTATTTTTATTTTATTTTACCTTATTTTTTATTTTTTTCACTTTTTTCTTCCTTGCTTCTCCCTTTTTCATCCTGTTTTCTCTTCTTTTGCCCCCACTTTAGTTTTTCTCTTTCCTTTCTTTTTGCCCCTTGTTAAAAAACGATCTTCTGTATCTGCTTTATTGACATGTTATTATTATTGTAGTCTCTGTTGGCTTACTTATATATCTAACTCCCTCTCTCCTGCTCCTAGTCCATGCATCCTTCTCTTTTCTTTTTCTTCACTAGTCAATTTTTTAAGCTTTTGTATTCCTCTATTCTCTACTTCTCTTCTTTTCATAATTGTTTAATTAGTTTCACTCTCTAAATTCAAGCCTATCTGCTCTCTCCTCTATTCTCCTTTACAAATAATTAATTAATTATTTTTTAATTTAATTAAATTTCTTTTATTCTTATCCACTCATTCTCTTTCTACCTCCTCTATACTGAACTGTGGCCCTTCCCCTATTCATTCAATTCCTTAACATTTTTTTCTGTATATAAGCTCTGCCTCTACAGATTCAGTCCCCCTCTTTTTTTTGGGGGGGGGTGTTTGTTATTTGCATTTTTTGGTTTATTTGCTTGTTTGGGGGTGTTTTCTCCTCATATTTTCATTTATATTTTCATTTTTTTCTTTTTCTAACATGATTTTTGCCCTCTTTTCTCTCTCCTAATTCTCTTTTCTCTGGTGGTCACTTTTATTGGGGTTATTGGTGTCATGTGTACATTCGTGTTTTATTCCCCTTGTCTAGCATCTTGTTGAGTTGATTTTTATGCTGTTTGGTCAACACATCCACAATGGATGGCACAAAGTGGTAGAGAGCAAGCCACATACCAGACACCCTGAGAGGAGACTTCATCCACAAATGGAACAATAATACTCAAGACCCAACTACACCACAAGAACCCAAATATCTCAAGTAGGGGTCATCCCTAGAATACCCAGCCAAGAAGACCTAAGAGACTGCACCATTGGGTCCCACAAAACATCTACTATATATGACAAATTCAAAAAATCTGGGTGGCATAGCAGTTTGATCTAATAAATAGAAACAATCACAAAGGGAGAACAAAAATGTGGAGGACAAAGAAACAACCCCCATATGAAAGGAAAGGAGAAGTCACCAGGAAAGGAAATAAATGAAATAGAGGCTGCAATTTGTCAGAGAAAAAATTCAGAGCAATGGTTATAAAGATGCAGAAAAGACTAGATGACAAATTCATAAACATGTATGCGAATCAAGAGGAAATGAAGAATGATACACCAGCAATAAAGAACACAATGGGAGGTTTCAACCTTAGACTAGAAGAAGCTGAGAACCGAATCAGTGAGTTGGAAGACAAGGTAGAAAAAATACCTAAGCAGAGCAGCAACTGGAAAAAAAAACACACAAAAAACTTAAGAAGCAGGAGGAGAGCCTAAGGGAGCTTTCGAACAACATGAAAGGAAACAAAATCTACATAAAAGGGGTGCCAGAAAGAGAGAAAACTGAGCAAGGAATAGAATAACCTGTTTGAGGAAATAATTACAGAAAACTTCCCTGATTTGGGAAAGAAAAAGTCACACAAGTCCAAGAAGCACACAGAGTCACAAACAAGATGAACCCAAAAGACAGATACCAAGACACATCGTAATCAAATTAGCAAATATCAACAACAAAGGAAGAATATTAAAGGCTGCCAGAGAGAGACAGAAAGGTACTTACAAAGCAATTCAAATATCAATTGATTTCTCAACAGAAACACATCAGGCCAGAAAAGAATGGAATGAAGTATACAAAGTGATGCAAAGCAAGGGACGGAATCCAAGAATACTATACCCAGCAAGGCTATCATTCAAAATTGAAGGTGAATTCAGGAGCTTTGCAGACAAAAAAAGGCTAAGGGATTTTATTACCCCCAAGCTAACAATGGAAAAAATGCTAAAGGGACTGCTGTAAAAAAGAAGAAATAAAAAGGGCAGAGGAACACAGGCATAAAGAATAAAAATGGCATTAAACAAGAACCTACCAATAATAACCTTAAACGTAAATGGATTAAATGCTCCAATCGAAAGACATAGGGTAGCTGAATGGATAAGACAATATAACCTGTATATATGCTGTCTATAAGAAACCCACCTCAGAACAAAGGACTCACACAAACTGAAATTGAAGGGATGAAAAAAAAGTTTTTCAGGCAAATGAAAATGAATAAAAGCTGGGGTAGAAATACTTATATCTGACAAAATAGACCTCAAAGTGAAGGCCATAAAAGAGATAAGGAAGACCACTTTATAAAGGGAGCCATTCAACAGGAGGATTTAACTCTGGTAAGCATATATGTATCCAATATAGGAGCACCCAAATACATAACACAACTTCTGGAAGATATCAAGGGAGAGATCAACAGCAATATGATCATAGTAGGAGACTTTAAATACACCACTGGCATCACTGGATAAATTCTCTACACAAAAATCAGCAAAGAAACAGCAATCCTAAATGACTATCAGATGGACTTAATTGACATCTTCAGAAAATTTCACACCAAAGATATGGAATACATTCTTCTCAACTGCACATGAGATATTTTCAAAGATAGACCACATATAGGGCACAGGCTAACTATATACGAATTCAAGAAGATTAAAATTATAAAAACCATCTTCTCAAATCACAATGGCATGAAATTATAAATCAACTACACTAAATCCAATAAAAAACAATAAAACACAAGGAAACTAAATAGCATGATATTAAACAATGAATGGTTTACCAGAGAGATCAAAGAAGAAAAAAAAAAACATTCTGGGAACAAATGAAAATGAAAACACAACAATCCACAATCTATGGGACACAATGAAAGCAGCCCTGAGACGGAAGTTCATAGCACTACATCCCTATCTCAAGAAACAAGAAAAACTGGTAATAAAGTATTTAACCCTACAACTTAAAGAACTAGAAAGAGGGCAACAAGAAAAGCCCAGAGTAAGTAGAAGAAAAAAATATAAAGATCTGAGTGGAAATAAATGACATAGAGGCAAAAAACAAACAAACAAGAACAATACAAAAGATCAATAGAACCAAGAGATAGTTCTTTGAAAGGATTAACCATATTGATGAGCCTCTAGCCAGGCTCACCAAGAAACAGAGATAGAGGACCCAAGTAAACAAAATCAGTTCCCTGTAAATGTTGGAGATTAAACCCTTACCTGTGATAACATTTGCAAATATGTTCTCCCATGCAGTGGACTTTCTTGTTGTTTTGTTGATGGTTTCCTTGCTGTGCAAAAGCTTTTTATTCTGATGTAGTCCTGTTTGTTTATTTTCTATACAATGGAATACTACACTGTGGTTAAAAAAGGAGTTCTTACCATTTGCAACAGCATGGATGGAAATGGAGAGCATTATGCTAAGTGAAATAAGACAGTCAGAGAAAGATAAATACCACATGATCTCGCTAATTTATGGAATATGATGAACAACATAAACTGATGAACGAAAACAGATCCAGAGACAGAGAAGCATCGATCAGACCATCAAACCTCAGAGGGAAGGTAGGGGAGTGTGGGGGTAAGGGGGAGAGATCAACCAAAGGACTTATATGCAAGCATATAGGCCTAAACAATGGACACAGACAACAGGGGGGTGAGGGCATGAGTGGGGGGAATAAGGGGTAACATGGGGATGAGGACACATATGTAATAACTTAATCAATAAAAAAATAAATAAATAAATAAATAATAATAAATAAATAAATAATCAGAAATGAAAGAGGTGAAGTAACATCAACTCCACAGAAATACAAAGGATTGTAAAAAACTCTACCCAAACTAACTGGAAAACCTAGATGAAATGGACATATTTTAGAAAAATACAGTCTTCCAAAACTCAGTCAGGAAGAATCAGAAAATCAGAATAGGCTGATAACTACCAATGAAATTGAAGCAGTAATAAAAAACTTCCAGCAAACAAAAGCCCTGGTTCTTCTTTACTAAATAGTCAAAGAACTAACACAGATCCTCTGCAGAATATTCCAAAAAAAATTCAAGAAGAAGGAACACTTCCAAGCTCTTTCTATGATGCAAGTATTACCCTAATCCCAAAACCAGATAAAGACACTACAAAGAAAATTATAGGCCAATATCCCTGATGAACCTAGATGCTAAAATTCTCAGTAAAATACTAGCAAATCAGATCCAGCAATACATCAGAAAGATCATACACCATGACAAAGTGGGATTTATTCCAGGGATGCAAGGCAGTTACAATATTCAAAAATCAATAAACATGATACATCACATAAACAAACTGAAAAAAATTGACAGACAAAAACCACATGATCATATCAATTGGTACAGAAAAAGCATTTGACAAAATTTAATATCTTTTTTTAATAAAAACTCAACAAAGTGGGAATAAAGGCATCATACCTCAACATAATAAAACCTTATATGAGAGAGAAACCAAGATGGCAGCATAGGTAAACATCTGAAATTGCTGCCTCTCACAACCACTTCAAAACGACAACTAAAAGACAAAACAGACATCACCCAGAACCACAGGAAGGCTGGCTGAGTGGAAATTCTACAACTAGAAGGAAAGAGAAAAGCACACTGAGACTCAGAGGAGGTGTGGAAGTAAAGTGCAGCGGTACAGAGGCGCACGTGGAAAGGGCTGGCAACTGAGGACGCGGTTCTCTTTTTCAATCGGGAGGGAGTCTCAAGCTCCCGACTGCTCTGAACTCCAGTTCCACACAAGACTCTGGGGACCCAGACTCACACAGGGAGAAACTGGACTGTCTGGCAATGGGCAGAACTCAAGGGCAGCTTTCTCTCAGAGGTCCTTGCAGTGATTACTGTGGGACACTGAGACCCGCGGCCTCTTAGGGCTCTCAGAGGTCCTTGCAGTGATTACTGTGGGACACTGAGACCCGCGGCCTCTTAGGGCAGGGCTGAGGATCAGCCTTTGCATATGAATAGCCTGGCCTTTGCAATCTAAAATTACCTAACAAACTGAAGCTGGGTCAGAGAGACCCAGAACATCCAAAAGAAGGCCCAAGGCCCCACAGCAGCTTGCATTGTGCTTCACAGCTGGGCCTCATCTGGGCACCTCCAAACCCCAAACAAAGAAGAGGAATCTGCAGATCTCTCTGTAGCTCCTGCTGGGTGACCTCAGGAAGAAGCTAAACTAGCACCTCCTTAGAGATCCAAGAGCCAGTGTACCCAGTGGTCAGAGTGGAAGCATCCAGATTACAACTCCTCAGATACATAAGGGACACAATCAGGGGGCAGACTCAGTGAGCACCAAAGCCCCACTGAAGCAAGTCTTGCCCCATAAGTTCTCCCACTGTAGACACAGCTGATTTTCACAGCCAGTTGGCCTGGAGGCCAATTCCTCCCAGTGATACCAACAACAAATAAGGCTTAACTAAAAGAAGACTGTGCACACAACACACAAAGGGGTGCACCAAGAGTGTCCACCTCAGGTAATTGGGGAGGCTGAGCCACTGGGCCCTATAGGACACCTAGCACAGAAAGCCACTCTATCAACACTGGGAAGCAGCCAAAATGCGGAGACAAAGAAACAGGTCACAAATGTCAGAAATGGAGGAAAGCAAACTACTGGATATAGACTTCAAAACCATGG
Organism: Myotis lucifugus; assembly: GCF_000147115.1. Taxonomy (NCBI): domain Eukaryota; kingdom Metazoa; phylum Chordata; class Mammalia; order Chiroptera; family Vespertilionidae; genus Myotis; species Myotis lucifugus. Next base: position 3,473,984 of record NW_005871098.1, read on the forward strand.
TTATAAGGTTTTTCAAGAATTTTCTAGAAACCGCTGATAAATTTAGTGAGACCCTGGAGGATATGAAAAAAAGACCAACTAGAAATTAAGCATACACTGACTGAAATAAAGAATAATATACAGAAATCCACCAGCAGACTAGAGGATCCCAAGAATCAAGTCAAAGATTTGAAAATACGAAGAAGCAAAAAACACCCCACTGGAAAAGCAAAAAGCAAAAAGAATCCTAAAATATGAAGATAGTGTAAGGAGCCTCTGGGACAACTTCAAGCATACCAACATCCGAATTATGGGAGTGCCAGAAGAAAAGAGAGAGCAAGATATTGAAAACCTATTTGAAGAATTAATGACAGAAAATTTCCCCTACCTGGTGAAAGAAATAGACTTCCAAGTCCAGGAAGTGTAGAGAACCCCAAACAAAAGGAATCCAAAGAGGACCACACCAATACACATCATAATTAAAATGCCAAAAGCAAAAGACAAAGACAGAATCTTAAAAGCAGCAAGAGAAAAAACAGTTAGTTACATGCAAGGAAGTACCCATAGGATTGTCAGCTGATTTCTCAACAGAAACTATGCAGGCCAGAAGGGAGTGGCAAGAAATATTCAAATTGATGAATAGCAAGAACTTACAACCAAGATTACTTTACCCAGCAAAGCTATCATTCAGAATTGAAGGGCAAATAATGAGCTTCACAGATAAGAAAAAGTTAAAGGAGTTCATCACCACCAAACCAGTATTATATGAAATGCTGAAAGGTATCCTTTAAGAAGAGGAAGAAGAAGAAAAAGGTAAAGATACAAATTATGAACAACAAATACACATCTACCAACAAGTGAATCTAAAAATCAAGTGAATAAAAAATCTGATGAACAGAATAAACTGGTGAATATAATAGAATCAGGGGCATAGAAAGAGAGTGGACTGACAATTCTTAGGGGGAAAGGGGTGTGGGGATGCAGGAATTTACTGGACAAAAATCGTACACCTAGGATGAGGACAGTGGTGGTAGTGGGGTCAGGGAAGAGGGTGGGGTGGGAACTTGGTGGAGGGGAGCTATGGGGGGAAAAAGAGGAACAACTGTAATAATCTGAACAATAATGATTTTTAAAAAAACCTTATATGAAAAACCTACAGCCAACATCATACTCAATGGGAAAATACTAAAACCATTTCCCCTAAGAACAGGAAAAGAGAAGGATGCCCACACTCACGACTCCTGTTCGAAATAGTATTGGAAGTGCTAGCCATGGCATTCAAACAAGTAGAAATTGATGGTATCCAAATTGGAAAAGAAGAAGTAAAAATGTCATTATTCTCAGAAGACATGATATTATACATACAACATCCTAAAGACTCCATCAAAAAACTACTAGATTTAATAAATGAATTTGACAACGTAGCAGGATACAAAATTAACACCGAGAAATCTATCACTTTTTTTTCTTTATTGCTTAAGGTATTAAATATGTGTCCTTATCCTCCATAGACACCCCACTCCCCACTCATGCCCTCACCCCCCTGGTGTCTGTGTCCATTGGTTAGACTTATATGCATTCATACAAGTCCTTTGGTTGATCTCTTCCCCTTACCCCCACACTCCCCTAACTTCCCTCTGAAGTTTGATGGTCTGATTGATGCTTCTCTGTCTGTGGATCTGTTTTTGTTCAGTTTATGTTGTTCAATATATTCCACAAATGAGTGAGGTATGTGATATTTATCTTTCACTGACTGGCTTATTTCGCATAGCATACTACTCTCCAGTTCCATCCATGCTGTTATAAATGGTAAGAATTCTTTCTTTTTTACCGCATCGTAGTATTTCATTGTGTAGATGTACCACAGTTTTTTAATTCACTCATCGGCTGATGGGCACTTAGGCTGTTTCCAAATCTTAGCTATTATAAATTGTGCTGCTATAAACATAGGGGTGCATATATCCTTTCTGATTGGTGTTTCTAGTTTCCTGGGATATATTCTTAGAAGTGGGAACACTGGGTCAAATGGGAGTTCCATTTTTAGTTCTTTGAGGAAACTCCATACTGTTCTCCACAGTGGCTGCACCAGTCTGCATTCCCACTCGCAGTGCAGCAGGGTTCCTTTTTCTCCACATCCTCACCAGCACTTGTCATTTGTTGATTTGTGGATGATAGCCATTCTGACAGGTGTGAGATGGTACCTCCTGGTTGTTTTGATTTGCATCTCTTGGATGATTAGTGACTTCGAGCATGTTTTCATATGTCTCTTGGCCTTCCTTATGTCCTCTTTCAAAAAGTATCTATTTAGGTCTGTTGCCCATTTTTTTTATTGGATTGTTTATCTTCCTTTTGTTAAGTTGTATGAGTTTCCTATAAATGTTGGAGATTAAACTGTTATCAGAGATAATATTGTCAAATATGTTCTTCCATGCAGTTGGCTCTCTTGTTGTTTTGTTGATGGTTTATTTTGCTGTACAGAAGCTTTTTCTTTTCATGTAGTGCCATTTGTTTAAATTCTCTTTAGTTCCCATTGGCCTAGGAGCTATCACTTTTTTATACACCAATAATGAACTCACAAAAAGAAAAACTAAGAAAGGAATGCCATTTACCATCGCAACAAAAAAATTAAGAGACTCAGGAATAAACTTAACTAAGGAAGTAAAAGACCTGTGCTCTGAAAATTATAGGACGTTGAAAAAGAGATAGAGGAAGATATAAACAAGTAGAAGAATATAACGTGTTCATAGATTGGTAGAATCAACATCATTAAAATGTCCATACTACCCAAAGCAATCTATAGATTCAAGGCAATCTCCATTAAAATACCAACAGCATATTTCACAGACTCAGAACAAATTCTCCAAAAATTTATATGGAATAAAAAGAGATTCTGGATAGCTACAGCAAACTTGAGAAAGAAAAACAAGTTGGAGGGATCACAATACAAGATTTCAAGCTACATTACAAATTCACTATTCTCAAAACTGCCTTGTACTGGCACAAGAACAGACATATAGACCAATGGAACATAACAGAGAACCCAGAAATTGACCCAAGCCATTATACTCAATTAATATTTCACAAAGGAGGCAAGAGCATACAATGGAGTGAAGACAGTCTCTTTGATAAATGGTGTTGGGAAAACTGGGCAGATACATGCAAAAAAATGAAAATAGACTACCAACTTACAACATACAAAAAAGTAAACTCAAAATGGGTAAAGGACTTAAATGTAAGATGGGTAACCATAAAAATATTAGAAGAATCAATGGGCAGCAAAATATCAGACATTTGTCATAGCAATATCTTTACTGATACAGCTCCTAAGGCAATGGAATCTAAGGAGAAAATAAACAATGGGACTACATCAAAATAAAAAGTTTCTGCACAGCAAAAGAAACCATCAACAAAACAACAAGAAAGCCAACTGCATGGGAGAACATATTTGCCAATGTTACATCTGATTAAGTGTTATCTCCAAAATGTATAGGGAACTCACACAACTTAACAAAGGAAGATAAACAATCCAATCAAAAAATGAGCAAAGGACCTAAATAGACACTTTTTGAAAGTGGACATACAGAAGGCCAAGAGGCATATAAAATAATGTTCAAAGTCACTAATCATCCAAGAGATGCAAATCAAAATGACAATGAGGTACCATCTCACACCCATTAGAGTGGCTATCATCAACAAATCAATAATTGACAAGTGCTGGTGAGGATGTGCAGAGAAAGGAACCCTCATGCACTGCTGGTGGAAATGCAGACTTGTGCAGCCACTGTAGAAAACAGTATGGAGTTTTCTCAAAAATTTATAAATGAACTCCCATTTAACCTAATAATTCCACTTATAGGAATATATACCAAGAAATCAGAAACACCAATCAGAAAGGATATATGCACCCCTATGTTCATAGCAGCACAATTTACAATAGCTAAGATTTGGAAACAGCCTATGTGCCCATCAGCAGATGATTGGATTTAAAACTGGTGGTACATCTACACAATGGAATATTATGCTACTGTAAAAAAGAAAGAACTCTTACCATTTGCAACAGCATGGATGGGCCTGAAGAGCATTGTGCTAAGCGAAATAAGCAGTTGGAGAAAGATAAATATCACACGATGTCACTCATTTGTTTAATACAATGAACAACATAAACTGATCGACTAAAATAGATCCAGAGATATAGAAGCATGGAAGAGACCTTTGTGCCTCAGAAGGATGGCAGGGGAGGGTGGGAAGGGAGTTGGTATGAGATCAACCAAAGGACTTGTGTGCATGCATATAAGCTTAACCAAAGGACAGTAGGGGGTGGGGACATGTTTTGGGGGTAGGGGGGGAATCAGATGTGGAGAGGTCACTGGGGGGAAAGTGGAGACATATGTAATACTTTCAAAAATAAAGTATTAAAGAAAAAAGAAAATTAAAAAAAATGAAGCTTGGGATGATATCTGAATCCCTGTATCTCTTTCCAGAGTTAAAATCTTTGAAAAACCTTTTCTCATAACACTAATTTTAGTCAGATCTGATACTATATATTTATTGTAAATATTTTTAAAAATGAATATAATATGTAAAATCCAATTTTTAAGGGTTAAAATCAAGCTACTGATATATTAAGTAACATAGCCTAAATGATCTTAAAGATATATATATACTTAGGTACCGCATTTTAATTTAAGTTTCTGTTATTACAATAAGTAGTCACAAAATGGCTCCCTATTTATGCAGTATGTTAGTTGTAATGTTACTTAAATTGGACAGATGAGTGCCTTCTAATAATGTATGTTTACTTCATGAACTTGTGCAATTACATTGTAATTATGTCTTTGTAGGTGCTTTTTACTGACATACAGAGCACCAGTGTGTTTGAAATGTAATTGCAGTCCTCTGTACCATTTAGCAAAGCTGAAAACTGTTAAAGGTTGTAAATTACCTACATTTAGACCATAGACAACTAGGCAAATTAAGTGACACAGTCAGTAATGTTACAGCAGAAATTGGTAACAAGTATAAATTCAAGGTAGACATTCTTTTCTAAATTAGAATTTTGTTCACAGAGTGCCTTCTAAAAAATAAACAAAACAGAAAGAAAAAAGTGCAGCTGCTTATTGACGGAGTAGATCAGCCTTTTAATGCACATGAGAAGCAAGAGCTGGTCTGCAGCACATTTTAAATTGTAAAGCTATATAAATTAGGAATGTGGAAGGGTGTTCCAGGACTCAGAGAAAACAAGGAAGTGGGGGCTCTGGGAAAGCCATTCCTGTAGCAAGTTTTCATGAAACTACGCAACAAAGTGAGGGAAACCTGACACTCAGTGTTTAACATAATTCTGTCATTTTTTATTTCTATGGCCCTGTTCACGTTATTTAATCTTGAGGCTCAACATTTTAATTTAAAACAATGAAAAAGTAATAGCCAGCTTCAAAGGGCTCATGTAAGATTCAGTTGGAGTAAAGTATATAAGCCCTGAATAACTGAGTCCTCTTAGTCTATTCTTCTCCTGATAAGTGATTGGGTCTGCTCTTCTGCCGTGATGAGGGACAGGCTTCTTGGAGGCTGTGCTGAAGCAGCCACCAGCCTGCAAAGCTGACACAGATTCACTTCACCACATGGGATTAAAGAAAACCAGCGACGACTGTATACTGAAAATGCTCGCTATTGCTTCTGAAGCAATGTCCCATAGAGCAGACTAGTCTCCAAAGACCAACAATGCCAGTTAAGGAAATTAATTGTGAAAGTATTACTCTGTCACTCCGTGCCTTCAGGCCAGTTGCTTATTGATGGCAAGGGTTTAGTTCGGATAAAACCATTTCACCCGTGCAAGGCATTTTCATTAAATGGGAAACGAGCATCTGGACTTGACAGCTCAGGAGGCTAAGCTGGTCAGAAAACAATTCTTAGCAGGTCATTTTACTTAAGTTAAGATTAGAGAGAGAGTCGGTACAAAGTCAAGTCCTAAAGTACAAATGATGAATTAAAAATAAGATAAAATTACATAAAAATATAATATTAAAAAACCACACTCATATGACATACATATGATAAAAAGTAATGTTTTAAGCTAGGGAATCCTATAACTGTACAGAGAGGTGTTGAAGAAGCATCAGACATCTGATGTCTAATAGGGGAGTTATTTCTCACTGGGTAACCTCAGGCATGTCACTTGTCACTCAGAGTCACAATTTTCTCTGAAAAAATAATAATAATTAAGAGCTGCCATTTTTCCTCACAATTTTAAGTTTATAAATGAGAAAATCTGTGGGAAAACACTTTATCAAGTATTGTATAGCATAATCTTTATGATATACTGATTTTTCAGAGACTTTGGTCTGAAAACTTAAAACACTGATATTGTAGCTCTCTTTCCATTGTGTCTAAGGTAGAAGTGAATGTTGTCTTTGCAGCAGAAAGAAAAAAACAACACCACCACCACATTCATACAAGCAAAAAAGGTGGCCCATGGGCCCTGTAGTGTGTTACAAAGCATTCCCCATAGTTGAAACCAATGGAAGTTTACCCATAGATAGAAGCCAACCTCAGCAACCCACTCACAGTATCTTGTGGAGAGAGGGCAATTGGACTAAAGTTTGGAGGTAAAGGAAATGTCTCAGAAAGTAGAGGAGTTTCTTAGAGTTGATTTGAGATTTCACAGGCCTCAGAAGAAAGAGGCTATCCAGTTTGGGAGCACACAGTAGCATGGGGCTGAGAAAATGCCAGTGGTAAATTCACAGGAGGGCTAAGCATGACAGGGATTAGAAACTCTGTGAAACATGCTGACCACCAGCTTATGGCTGATGAGAACACCGCTGGCATGTCAGAGGCTTGATGAGGCCAGAAGTCTGTGTTCTGATCTGAAGCTTTTGATCTAGCTCAAAATGAAGCACTGACACAAGGTATTTCAGAATCTCTAGAAACCTTTGTCCAGACAGTAGATGGAGGAATTTAATTTCTCTGAAAATGAAATGGGAAGTTTTCCTGGTGGGTCTAATTCTAACAAAAGGCCATTGATGCTAGAGAAGCACCATGTGTGGAAGGCCAAGATGTGGCATGGGAGAGCAGGCAGCTGCACAGGAGAGGGGATCCAGAGGGAAGGCTTGCCAGCACACATATCACCACCTACTTCTCATTCCCCCAAATTGTTTGCGTTAGACAAACTCCTAAAGTAAAATTGATTTCATTGTAAGTTAACTGCTGAATGAGAAGGATGGACAATGAGAATATGTTGGTGATGAAAATGAAGTCTACTTCAACTGTACTTTAGACTCATAAAACACTTTTAAATATATATATATTTCTCTGAAGTGCTTGAAAATAAGTAGGATACTTTTAGCATATACTTAGACCCACATTTTACAGAAGGGAAGTCAAGATTGAGAAAAGATAAATGACTAGAAAATTGATTGGGGCAGTGTTGGAGAGGTCTCCTCTTAGTGTCTCAATGCTGAAAAGCCTGAACAGCTGTCCAGTGGCATTTGAGATACCCTAACGGTGGCTAAGTAGTGAACTGAGCTAAGATGCAGAGAGGACTCTCAGTGCCCAAGTCCAGAAACCTGGAGAAATTGAACTTATAGAGGAGATAGCTGTTTTTGTTTTTTGGTTTTTTAAAATGTATTTTTTATTAATTTCAGAGAGGAAGGAAGAGGGAGAGAGAGATAGAGACATCAATGATGAGAGAGAATCATTGATTAGCTGCCTCCAACATGCTCCCCACTGGGGTGGGGAGCGAGCCCACAACCAGGGCATGTGCCCTTGACTGAAATCGAACCTGGGACCCTTTAGTCCACAGGTCAATGCTCTATCCACTGAGCTAAAATGGCTAGGGCAAGAGACAGTTGTTTTCAAGACTTGGAGGAAGAGTTTCTTTCCTTCTCTTTTTCTTATTATAAACAATTATTTTTCCAGATAGATAGCATGCTGTATTAACATTATTTATTAAATAATACATCACATCCCCCATGATTTAGATGGAAACCAAGCCAACTTCAAAATGCTCACTCAAATGAAGAAAGTGTTATTCTTATTTTTACGTGAGACAACTGAGGCATGCAGAGTTTAAGCAATTTGTCCAAGGTTATAGAGTTGGGATTTGGAAAAAGCAGAACTCAAATCCAAGTGGTCTAATTCTGGAGCCTATTCTTAACAATGTCATAAAAACAAGAACAATAAAACTAACTAACTAACTAACTAACTATATATATATATATATATATATATATATATATATATATATGGCTAATATGCAAAGTGTCCCCCCACGGGAGTTTGACCGGGAAACAGGGAGTTCTATTACTTGCTATGACATGTGCTGACCACCAGGGGATGGTGTGGAATGAAGGAAAAGGCCGTGCAGGCAGCTGCAAAGAAGGCCATAGCTGGCCGGCAGCTGGAAGATCCCGATCAGCCCTGATCACAGGTCAAGCCTAGGGACCCTACCCGTGCATGAATTTCGTGCACTGGTCCTCTAGTACTTATATATCAGCAAAGCTATAAAATTTTATTGGTGGACTTAAAGAAAATTTAAGCAATTAGAAACATACACCAGCTTCTCAGATGTGTTTCTCAGGAAAGGCTTACTCTATTCTCAAGCCTAAATAGAGAGCTATGGCAGCCTTTTACCTATAGCACAATTGCATACATTTTCAGTGACTGCTTACTTTCTTGCATATTAAATGGACCCTTCCCTGTGTGACTTGGCAGCTTCCTACCATTTCTCTGTAAATACACTATCTAACTCTTATTTGTCAATCATACTCTACTCTAGTGTGCCATCTTCATTCTCAATTTGATGGTTTTGATCTCTCTAAACTCCCTGCCATACTCTTTTTTGTGTGCAAACTACCCACTACTCATGGTTTAGTTCATGTCCTCCCTTCACAGTTTAGCCTTCTCTGACAATCAAGTCCTCACTAGTTTCCTCTCCTTTGAACTCCATTATGATGTATCTTCCGTAGTATGAAAATAAATTTGTGTTTAATTGTATATTTTATCACATTTATTATTATTTTAAGGTAGAATTCGGATCTTCCTAACTCAATAATAGTCCCCTTCGTTCTCTTTACTCTTTTCCAGGGCATAGGTTAATCACAGTCCTGACTGTTGTCAATCCACTTGATATCAGTAGGATCTGCACTTAGCTGTATGTATCAGAGATTCAACTACGGTGACTTTAACCCATAGGTTTTTTTGTTTGTTTGTTTTTTCCATGTATGAGAAATCTAGAAGGAATTGAGACCAGGTATTGGTTCAGTGGGCTTAGGAATGTCGAAGCTGCAGTTTATGAAATTCTCCTTGGGGTTTTCCTCATGGTCTCAGAGAGGTTCTGAAGCTCTAGTCATCAGGTATGAGTTCCAAGCAGGAAGAAGGGGACAAGAGAGTCACACTTTGAAGAGCTTTCCTTAAGCCTTACCTAATTTATATTTATATTTCATCGATCACCTCTCTTTTCATGGAAAGCCTCTAATAATAAAGAGAAGATACTAGATATTGAAGAGGCAACTACCAGTTTCTTCCACACTCTACTTGACTTAAGCCTTTCTCCTTCTGATGCATCCACAGCACAACATTGTCAGATTTACTGCTTTCATACAGAGCTTTTCCTTTCAAGCCCGATAGAACCTCCTGAGCATTACTATATTATTTGGCCTGTCTTTTAATGCCTTTTCATAACTTGGCCCAACTATACTTGCCCAAATTGTACCTGTACATACCTTGTTTACATACAGGTTTTCCTTTTCATTGTGCCACTCCTTCCTATTTCTATGCCTGCCCTCGTGTACATTTCTTTCTACCTAAAATGCTTTAATATTTGATCATCCCATCTTTCCTGTGATTTCCTTGGGAATCTAGGACTTTTTCTCCAAGATGCTGCATGTGCAACTGGCAGACAGCCCTAAGATTTTCACTACCTTTGGGGTTTGCCACACCTGAAGGGAGAAAACTTACCCAAAGACATCTTCCTTCCCAGGCAACCCACAGCCAATAATGAAAGTGAGGCTATAAATAATGGAATAAACCTCCTAGCCTCAGCTGGGGATAACAGGGAAGGGCTGCTCCACCATTAAGATTCCTCATTGGGTGGGCTGAAGCTTCCAATGAGATTGTGTTACCTCTGCCCACTCTTACTTTTTTCCTTTCACTTATAAAAGCATCCACAAAAAACATCTGGCACACAAATCTCCTTCTCTGGTTTTTCTTCTTAATGAACCCGACTTGCAACCCTTCTCATTCCTAACCCTCTTAAAAACTGACACTTTTACTTTTCGCATAAATTCGGCCTAAAACACTCCCCACAAGCCTGGGTAAAGTGCCATTTCTCCCACAGAACTTTTTCTGCCACTTCAGTTTACACCATTTCCTCCCATCCTGAAGTCTTAGTCCCTCTATTATGATGTTGATGATGATATTGATGATAATGATGGTAATTAAAATAATTAGCACTACACAACTCAGTGGCTATTTGGTCCATAATTATTTACACTTAAAGTTTGTCTTTATAAAATACTAGAGGCCCAGTGCACGAAATTCATGCACAGTTACAGTCCCTAGGCCTGGCCTGCAATCAGGGCCATCTTCCCCAGCTGCCTGCAGCCGGCCCCACCCCCAACCGCCACTAACCCCTGGTTTTCCATTTGCCATCGGGTGATCGGTGCCTGACAGCCGGGGGAAGGGATCGAGAGGTCAGCTGTTCCCATCCACTCACCAGCCAAACCCTTGCCACGGGTGGTCATCAGGCTATCAGAGCCTGCTGGCTGGGGAAAGGGACCAAGAAGTGGTCAGTGCGCCTCATAGGGACTGCTCCAGTGGTTGTTCTGGTCACTCTGCCATTAGGGTCAATTTGCATATTACCCTTTTATTATATAGGATATTTAAGATGACTAATATGGTTACATAGTAAATACTCAGAACACAAAAAAACGGGGAATATGATATATGATATTTGTTTCATTTTTTCCAAAGTAAATAACATTATGCGATCCATACAGTAGCAAAGGCACTTGTTGATTAATGGTCAAAACTCAAAAACCTTTGGTTATTAAGTTTCAGATATGAAACATCGTACATATCAGGCATCTCCATGTGCAGAACAGTGGTCCCCAAAACATTCATAAAAAAGAGAAACTCTCATGCTTGGTGAACGACTCATTCCCCTTGCTGTATTTTTTCTTCTTAATCCATCCATTTCCTTTTCCCATCCACTGCTTCCAGCTCTTCCAAATATTGTATAAGCTTAATTCTAAAGTGGCTTCCATTTTATTGACTGTACTCTCGTGAACACAGGAGGTAAACAAATAGTATCCATTACAGTCACCTTAAAAATCATCTTTACCACACAGAAAGTTTGCCATCCCATGTTTATTTCCTTTAAGTCTGTTACTATTTCAACACTGACAAACATATCTTATCAACAACAAAAAAGAATAATACCGGAAGGGGAGACCGGCTGTGATCAGAAGCCCAGCCTTAACTTCAACCAGGGCGACCTCGGGTACCTCCAGGGACCCTACAACCACAACACCCAGGGACCAGGTGCCTCAGTTGCGAACCCACGAACACTGAGACTCCAGCCTCCCCAACCGTGGGGGCCTAAAAAGAATGTCCAGGGGGAGAAAAAGTGGTGCTGAATATGCAGATGGGCCCTGCACCTTCTCACAGAGCAGATAGAAGGAACAGCTGAATTGAACAACACCCACCAAGAACTGGCAAATTAAACACAACTGGTGAGGCAATCCGTGGACAGAAAGGTCAGATATCGCCTAGAGAAAGATGAGATCTGGGATGAAGACTGGAAGGAGAAACGCGCACAGCAGAGACTAGAGTCTCAGAGGGAGACTGTGCCCCACAAAATCCGCAGCCATTGAGGTCAGTGTAGCCCTCGAATGTGGAAGGGGGTCCACAGGGCTGCTGGCAGAAGAGGACTCTAGATATTAGCCCACAGCTGTGACAATCTGTGCCCAGAAAGGCAGCCTGAAATTTTATCCTGGCCATGCAGTAGCAGGGGGAAAAGACACAAGTCAGAGCAGTTCCTTTGTCTTTTTTTCTTTTTACCTTCTTGTTTTTGCTTGCTAAGTCCAGTATATAGGATCTTCTAATTAAAAGCACTCACCAAGACTGCAGGGGAAAGTTTGTGTGTTTTTTGTGTGGAAACTAGGAATCAGAATAAGGAGAGATGAGCAGGAAACCAGTTCTAGGACAGTCCGACCCTCCAACCCAGGATTAAGTGCGACAGGGAAAGAAGAATCTAAACACTGGGTAGAGGGGCCATTTAGTCCCGGATATTAATACAGGAACACTGCCACGCAGGGGTTGTGTCAGAAATTGACTCTTGTGTGAATACAACTGAAGGCAGGCAAAGAAATAAAGTGAGCAGAGATCCCGCCTGCTTCAAAACAAGGTTGTGGCTTATGACACAGAGGAGCAGTGGAATGCAGGGAACTTTAACACTGTGTTCACTACCTGCAAGAAAACAGACATGCCAAGCAAAACAGCAGAGGAACTGAATGACCTTCACTACTTCACTTTTTTATTTTTTTATCATTTACTAAATAAACTAATTTTTTTCTCACTTGATTTTACTTTTATTATTATATTTTTAATTATTATTATTACTACTATTATTTTACCTTTTTAAAGTTTTATTTTATTTATTTTTAATAGTTTTATTGCTTAAAGTATTACAAAGAGTATTACATGTCTCCTTTTTTCCCCGCCCTTAACAATCCCCCGGCCTCCCCTACCCCCCAGTGTCTTATGTTTATTGGTTATGCCTATATGCATGCATACAAGTCCTTCGGTTGATCTATTACCCTCCTCCCCGCCCCTCAACCCTCCCCAGCTTTCCCGCTGTAGTTTGACAGTCTGGTCAAGGCAGCACTGCCTCTGTATCTATTTTTGTTCATAAGTTTATAATGGTCTTTATTATCCATGAGTGAGTGAGATCATGTGCTGTTTTTCCTTCATTGACTGGCTTATTTCACTTAGCATAATGCTCTCCAGTTCCATCCATGCTGTTGCAAATGGTAAGAGTTCCTTCTTTTTTACAGGAGCATAGTATTCCATCGTGTAGATGTACCACAGTTTTCTAATTCAGATCTTAGCTACGGTGAATTGTGCTGCTATGAACATATGGGTGCATATATCCTTTCTGATTGGTGTTTCTGGTTTCTTGGGATATATTCCTAGAAGTGAGATCACAGGGTCAAATGGGAGTTCCAATTTTAGTTTTTTGAGGAAACTCCATACTGTCTTCCATAGTGGCTGCACCAGTCTGCATTCCCACCAGCAGTGCACAAGTGTTCCTTTTTCTCCACATCCTCTCCAGCACTTGGCGTTTGTGGATTTGTTGATGATAGCCATTCTGACAGGTGTGAGATGGTACCTCATTGTTGTTTTGATTTGCATCTCTCGGATGATTAGTGACTTTGAGCAAGTTTTCATATGTCTCTCGGCTTTCTGAATATCCTCTTTTGAAAGGTGTCTATTTAGGTACTTTGCCCATTTTTTGATTGAATTCTTTATCTTCCTTTTTGTTAAGTTGTATGAGTTCCCTATAAATTTTGGAGATTAGGCCCTTACCAGATATAACATTGACAAATATGTTTTCTCACGCAGTGGGCTTTCTTGTTGTTTTGTTGATGGTTTCTTTTGCTATGCAGAAGCTTTTTAATTTGATGTAGTCCCATTTGTTTATTTTCTCTTTAGTTTACAATGCCCTAGGAGCTGTATTGGTGAAGAAATTGCTTCAGCATATGTCTGAGATTTTGTTGCCTTTGGATTCTTCTAGTATTTTTATGGTTTCCCATCCTATATTTAAGTCCTTTATCCATTTGGAGTTTATTTTTGTTTATGGTGTAAGTTGGTGGTCTAGTTTCATTTTCTTGCATGTATCCGTCCAATTTTCCCAACACCATTGATTGAAGAGACTATCTTGACTCCAATGTATGTTCTTGCCTCCTTTGTCAAATATTAATTGAGCATATTGGTTCGGGCCGATTTCTGGGTTCTCTATTCTATTCCATTGATCTATATGTCTGTTCTTGTGCCAGTACCAGGCAGTTTTGAGAACAGTGGCTTTGTAATACAGCTTGATATCTGGTATTGAGATCCCACCTACTTTGTTCTTTCTCAGGATCGCTGCAGTTATTCGGGGTCTTTTTTTATTCCAGATGAATTTTTGGAGAGTTTGTTCTAGGCCTGTGAAATATGACATTGGTATTTTAATGGGTAGTGCGTTGAATTTATCGATTGCTTTGGGTAGTATGGACATTTTAATGATGTTGATTCTACCAATCCAAGAACATGGTATGTTCTTTCATCTGTTTATGTCTTCCTCTATCTCTTTTTCAACGTCCTGTAGTTTTCTGAGTAGAGGTCTTTTACCTCTTTAGTTAAGTTTATTCCTAGGTAGCTTAATTTTTTTGGTGCGATGGTAAATGGGATTGTTTTTTTAGTCTCTCTTTCTGTAAGTTCACTATTGGTGTATAGAAATGCCATAGATTTCTTGGCGCTAATTTTGTATCCTGCTACATTGCCGAATTTATTTATTTAGTCTAATAGTTTTTTGATGGAGTCTTTAGGGTTTTTTATGTATAATATCATGTCATCTGCAAATAAGGACAGTTTTACTTCTTTTCTTTTCCAATTTGGATGCCTTTTATTTCTTCTTCTTGTCTAATTGTAATGGCTAATACTTCCAGTACTAGGTCGAACAGGAATGGTGAGAATGGGCATCCCTGTCTTGTTCCTGTTCTTAGGGGAAATGGTGTTAGTTTTGTCCATTGAGTATGATGTTGGCTGTGGGTTTGTCATATATGGCTTTTATTATGTTGAGGTATTATACTTCTATTCCCACCTGCTGAGAGTTTTTATTAAAAATGGGTGTGGGATTTTGTCAAATGCTTTTTCTGCATCAATTGATATGACTATGTGGTTTTTTTCTTTCAATTTGTATGTGATGTATCACATTTATTGATTTGCGGATATTGTACCATCCTTGCATCCCTAGGATAAATCCTACTTGGTCATGGTGTATGATCTTTCTGATGTACTGCTGGATCCGATTTGCTAAGATTTTGTTGAGAATTTTGGCATCTATGTTCATGAGGGATATTGGCCTGTAATTCTTTTTCATTATGTTGTCTTTACCTGGTTTTGGTATTAGGGTGATGCTGGCTTCATAGAATGAGCTTGGAAGTGTTCCTTCCTCTTGGATTTTTTGTAGTAGTCTGAGTAGGATAGGTTTTAGTTCTTCCTTGAATTTTTGGTAAAACTCCCCTGTGAAGCCATCTGGTCCTGGGCTTTTGTTTGCTGGAAGCTTTTTGATAACTGCTTCAATTTTTTTCCATAGTTATTGGCCTGTTGAGATTTGTAGATTCTTCCTGATTGGGTTTTGGAATGTTGTATTTTTCTAGGAATATGTCCATTTCCTCCAGGTTGTCTAGTTTGTTGGAGTAGAGTTGTCCATAGTATTGTTTAACAATCATTTGTATTTCTGTGGGGTCTCTTGTTATTCCGCCTGTATCATTTCTGATTTTGTTTATTTGGGTCCTCTCTCTTTGCTTCTTGGTGAGCCTGGCTAGAGGTTCATCAATCTTGTTTATCCTTTCAAAGAACCAGCTCTTGTTTTCATTGATTTTCTGTATTGTTTTTTTTGTCTCTATGTCCATTTATTTCTGCTCTAATCTTTATTATCTCCTTCCTTCTGCTCACTCTGGGGTTTTCTTCTTGCTCTCTTTCTAATTCTTTGAGTTGTAGAGTTAGATGATTTACTATCATTTTTTCTTTTTTTTTTGAGATAGGCCTCTAGAACTCTAAACTTCCCTCTCAGGACTGCTTTCATTGTGTCCCATAGGTTTTGGATTGTTGTGTTTTCATTGTCATTAGTGTCCAGGATGTTTTTAATTTCTTCTTTGATCTCATTGGTAACCCAATCAATATTTAATAACATGCTATTCAGCTTCCAAGTGTTTGAGTATTTTGGGTTGTTTTTATTGTAGTTTATTTCTAATATTATGCCATCGTGGTCTGAGAAGATGCTTGGTATGATTTCAATCTTCTTGAATTTGGGGAGACTTTGTTTGTGACCCAATATGTGGTCTATTTTTGAATATGTTCCATGAGCCCTTGAGAAGAATGTATATTCTGTGGCTTTGGGGTGAAGTGTTCTGAAGATATCAATTAAGTCCATCTGATCTAGTGAGTCATTTAGGATTGCTGTTTCTTTGCTGATTGTTTGTCTAGAGGATTTATCCAGTGATGTCAGTGGTGTATTAAAGTCCCCTACTATGATTGTATTGTTGTCGATCTCTCCTTTGATATCTTCCAGGAGTTTTTTTATGTATTTGGGTGCTCCTGCATTGGGTGCATATATGTTTACCAGGGTTATATCTTCTTGTTTTATTGATCCCTTTAGTATTAAGAAGTGGCCTTCCTTATCTCTTGTTATGCTCTTCACTTTGAGGTCTATTTTGTCAGATATAAGTATTGCTACCCCAGCTTTTTTTTTCATTTCCATTTGCCTGAAAGATATTTTTCCATCCCTTCACTTTCAGTCTGTGTGAGTCCCTTATTCTGTTGTGGGTCTCTTGTAGACAGCAAATGTATGGGTCATGTTTTTTTATCCATTCAGCCACTCGATGTCTTTTGGTTGGAGCATTTAATCCATTAAGTTTAAAGTTATTATTGAAAGGTACTTGTTTGTAGCCATTTCTTTTTTGTTTGGCTGTTTTCTTTCTGAGCTTTTTATTTCTTCTTTTTACACCAGTCCTTTTAGCATTTCTTGCATTGCTGGCTTGGTGGTGATAAACTCCCTTAGCCTTTTTTTGCCTGTGAAGCTTCTTATTTCCCCTTCAATTTTGAATGATAGCCTTGCTGGATAGAGTATTCTTGGATTCAGTCCTTTGTTTTGCATCACTTTTTACATTTCTGTCCATTCTTTTCTGTCCTGATGTGTTTCTGTTGAGAAATCATTTGATAATCTGATGGAAGATCTCTTGAATGTAACTTTCCGTCTCTCTCTTGCAGCCTTTAAGATTTGTCCTGAACATTTGCCATGGTAATTATGATGTGTCTTGGTGTGGGTCTTTTTGGGTTCACCTTGTTTGGGACTCTCTGTGCTTGTGTGATTTTTTTCTTCCCCACCTCTGGGAAGTTTTCTGATATTATTTCTTCAAATAGGTTTTCTAAACCTTGTTCCTCTCTCTGGTGTTCTGGCACCCCTCTTATTCGTATGTTGTTTTGTTTCATGTTGTCCCATAGTTCCCTTAGGCTCTCCTCCTGTCTTTTAAGTTTTTTCTACAATTGCTGTTCAGTTTGGGTGTGTTTTGTTTCCCTGTCTTCTAATTCGCTAATTTGGTCCTCCGCTTCTCCTAGTCTACTGTTGAAACTTTCAATGGTGTTTTTTATTGCAGCTATATCACTCTTCATTTCTTCTTGGTTCTTACATAATTTATTGATTTTTTCATCTGTTTCTTCTTGCTTCTTTCATAATTTGTTGATTTTTTTTCTCCATCTGGTTTATGCACTCTAGGACCCTTAATCTGAATTCTTTTTCTGTCATGTTGCATGCCTCTGTATCACTTAGCTGCTTTTCTGGTGAGTCCTCCTTTTCTTTCCTTTGGGGGTTTCTTTGTCTACCCATGTTTGATCGTACCGCCATATCTAGATGTTGAGTCATTCAGTGGCTGCTCCTTGGGTGGCAGTGGCTCCTCAGGCTGTGGTTGCTCCTCCGGAGGTTGTGGTAGGAGCTGCTCCTCAGTTGGTAGCAGCTCCTCTGGTGGGTGCTGTTCACAGTTGTGGTGGCTCCTATGGCTTGTGCGGGGAGGCTTCACACACAGCTGCAGTCTCTATGCCGGCTCCACCTTCAGTCCTTGGGTATCAGGGTTCTCTCCTGTGAGTTTTCTGTTGATTATTCAGGAAGCTTTCTCGTGTTTCAGTTGTAATTCCAGCTTGTTCCTGGGAGCATGACCATGCAGCATTCTCCTACTCTGCCGCCATTTTTAATCCTTATTTTATTTTCTTTATTTTCTTTTATTTTATTTTGGGATTAGTGTTCTACATTCTATTTTTCTTTTTCTTTTAGCATTATTTTACTCTATCTCAATTTTTCCTTGATGGCAACACTCTCTAACTCACTTTCCCCCCTTTTTCGTCCTGTTTCTCTTATCCTGTTCCTGCGTTAGCTTTTCTCTAGCATTTCTTTTTACTCCCTGTTAAAAATTGATCTTGCTCATATATCTCATTTCCTCTCCCCTGCTCCAAGTCCATGCACAATTCTCTCTTCTCTTTCTTCACTATCCAAATTTTTTTCATCTTCCTTTTTTTTCCTTTTTCTCTCTTCCTGTCTGGTTGTTGTTGTTTGTTTGTTTGTTAGTTTGGTTTTTATTCTTTTTGCTTCTATTTTTCCTCTGCTCACTTGCTCTCTTCTTCTACTAAAAGCTTAATTAATCCCAGTCACCAACTCAGGCCTATCTACTCTCTATTCTTCTTTCCAACAATATATGAATAGATAGATAGATAGATAGATAGATTAAATAAAGGGGAAAATTTTAATATATATATTTAAATATATTTATATATTTAAATATATATATTTAATATAAATATATTTAAATTATATATATATATATTAAATATAAATATATTTATATATAATTTAAAATTTTTGTTGGACATCTCTCTCACAATCTGGGAACGCTGGCTCCTAACGGCTCACCTGCCTGCCTGCCTGATAGCCCCTACTGGCCCCCCTGCCAGGCTGACCACCCCTAACCACCTCTGCCTGCTGGCCTGGTTGCTCCCAACTGCACCCCTCTGCCGACCTGGTAGCCTCCAACTGCCCCCTCTCTGGCCTGGTCACCCCTCTGCCTCCCTCAGCCAGCCCAGTTCCCCCAGCTTCCCCCAGTGCTTGCCTGGTTGCCTCCAACTGTCCCCACTGCTGGCCGGTCATGCCCAGCTGCTCCCCTCCCCCACTGGCATGGTTGCCCCTCATGACCCCCTCTGCTGACCTGGTCACCCCACACAGCCTGATGCTCAGTGATTTGGTCACCCCTCACTAACCACCCTGCCCAGTTTGGTCGCCCATGGATCCCACTGGTGTAAACAGAAGAAATAAAAATGGAAGAAGAAACACAGGCATAAAGAATAAAAATGGTGACAAAAAAGTACCTATCAATAACTTTAAATGTAAATGAATTAAATGCCTCAATATAAAGACATTGGGTAGCTGAGTGGATAAGAAAACATGACCCATATATCTGCTGTCTACAGGAGACCCACCTCAGAACAAAGGACTCACACAGACTGATGGTGAAGGGATGGAAAAAGGTTTTACAGATGAATAGAAATGAAAAAAAAGCTGGGGTAGCAATACTTGTATCTACCAAATTAGACCTCAAAGTGAAGGCCATAACAAGAGATAAGGAAAGCCACTTCATAATACTAAAGGGATCAATTCAATAAGAAGATATAACTCTGGTAAACATATATGCACCCAATACAGGAGCACCCAAATACATAAAGAAACTTCTGGAAGATATCAAGGGAGAGATTGACAGCAATACAGTCATAGTAGGGGACTTAGTACCTCACTAACCACTGGACAAATCCTATAAACAAAATATCAGCAAAGAAACATCAATCCGAAATGACTCACTAGATCAGATGGAATTAATTGACATCGTCAGAACATTTCACCCAAAGCCACAGAATATACATTTTTCTCAAGTGCACATAGGTCATTTTCGAAGATAGAGCACATTTTGGGACACAGGCAAAGCCTCATCAAATTCAAGAAGATAGAAATTATATCAAGCATATTCTCATATCACAATGGTATAAAATTAGAAATCAACTACAGTAAAAACAATGAAAAAAAAATAAAACATTTCAAGCCTAATTAGCATGGTATTAAAAAATGATTGGGTTACCAAAGAGATCAAAGAAGAAACAAAAAACAAACACCCTGGCAACAAATGACAATGAAAACTCAACAATCCAAAATCTATGGGACACAGTGAAAGCAGTCTTGAGAGGGAAGTTCATAGCTCTTCAGGCCTACCTCAAGAAACAAGAAAAAATGTTAATAAATTATCTAACCCTACAACTCAAAGATTTAGAAAGAGAGCATTAAGAAAAGCCCAGCGTAAGCAGAAGGAAAGAAATAATAAAGATCAGAGCGGAAATAAATGGCATAGAAACAAAAAAAAATACAAAAGATCAACAAAACCAAGAGCTGGTTCTTTGAAAGGATAAACATGATTGATGAAACTTTCGCAGGCTCACCAAGAAGCAAAAAGAGCGGACCCAAATAAATAAAATTAGAAATGAAAATGGTAAAGTAACAACCAATCCCACAGAAGTACAAATGATTGTGAGAAAATACTATAAACAACTCTATCCCAACAAAATGGACAACCTAGATAAAATGGACATATTCTTATAAAAATACAAGCTCCCAAAACTCAATCAGGAAGAATAAAAAACCTGAATAGGCGATTAACTACTGAAGAAATTAAAGCAGCGATCAAAAATCTTCCAGCAAACAAAAGCTCTGTTATAGATGGCTTTACAGGGGAGTTCTACCAAGCATTCAAAGAAGAACTAAAACCTATCCTCCTAAGACTATTCCAAAAAATTCAAGAGGAAGGCACACTTCCAAGCTCTTTCTTGAAGCTAGCATTACCCTAATGCCCAAACCAGATAAGACACCACACACAAAAAAAGAGAACTGCAGGCCAGTATCTTTGATGAACATATATGCTAAAATCCTCAATAAAATCCTAGCAAATCGGATTCAGCATTACATTAGAAAGATCATTCACCAATACCAAGTAGGATTTATTCTGGGGATGCTAGGATGGTACAATATCTGCAAATCAATAAATGTGATACATCACATAAACAAATTGAGAGACAAAAATCACATAATCATATCAATTGATGCAGAAAAAGCATTTGACAAAATCCAAAGTTTCTTGATAAAAACTCTCAGCAAAGTGGGAATAGAGGGATCATACCTCAAAGTAATAAAAGCCTTATATGACAAACCTACAGCCCACATCATACTCCATGGGCAAAAACTAAACTCATTTTCCCTAAGAACAGGAATAAGACAGGATGCTCACTTTCACCACTCCTGTTCGATATAGTACTGGAAGGGCCAGCCATAGCGATCAGACAAAAAGAAGAAATAAAAGGCATCCAAATTGGAAAAGAAGAAGCAAAACTGTCATTATTCACAGATGACATGATACTATACATACAAAACCCCAAAGACTCCATCAAAAAACTACTAGACCTAATAAATGAATTCGGCAATGTAGCAGAATACAAAATTAACACCCAGAAATCTATGGCCTTTTTATACACCAACTAGAGGCCTGGTGCACGAAATTCATGAGCGGGTATGATCCCTAGGCCTGGCCTGTGATCAGGACCATCTTCCCCAGCTGGCCACAGATGGCCCCACTCCCTGCCGACACCCACCCCTGCTTCCTCATTCACCATCGGGTGATTGGTGCTTGACGGCCAGGGGAAGGAACCCAGTAGTCCGCTGTTCCCACCTGCTTGCCAGCCCTGGCCCTGCGGCAGGTGGCCATCAAGCAATCGGAGTCTGCCAGCTGGGGAAAGGGATCAAGAGGTGGTCAGTGCACGTCATAGTGACTAGTCCAGCAGTCGTTCTGGTCATTCTGCTGTTAGGGTCAATTTGCATATTACCTTTTTATCATATAGGATAGAGGCCTGGTGCACAGGTGGGTGCTGGCTGGCCTGCCCTGAAGGGGGTCCCAGATGGAGGTAGTGGGAGCTTGCTGGGAAGTGAGTATGCCGGGGCTGGGGCTGTGCAGTTTGCAGGGCAGTCCTGCCCCTGATTGGGGAGGGGGTCCCTGCTGGGTGGTGGTGCCAGCCTCGGTGAGGGGCCTGGTGGTTTGCAGGCTGGCCACACCCCTGATCCAGGTGTGGGTCCCCGCTGGGTGCAGGGCCAGCCTGGGTGAGCGGCTGAGGACCATTTGCAGGTCGGCCACACCCCCATCGTGGTGGGGGTCTCTGCTGCGGACAGGGCTGGCCTGAGTGAGGGGCTGAGGGTGGTTTTCAGGCCAGCCATGCCCCCATTGAGGTGGAGGTCTCCACTGGGGGTGTGGCAACCTGGGCGAGTAGCTGGGGCCAGTTTGCAGGCTGGCCAAGCCCCCCGCTTTGTCAGGAAGGACATCGGAAGATGTCCG